>NC_091459.1:137947520-138315020 GCF_027789765.1 Dendropsophus ebraccatus | reverse complement strand
TCTATCTATCTATCTATCTATCTATCTATTTATCTAATCTATTTATCTATCTATCTATCTATCTATCTATTTATCTATCTCCTATCTATCTATCTATCTATCTATCTATCTATCTATCTATCTATCATCTATAATATTTATCTATCTGACCATTCCTGCATTACAGAAACTTCCAATTTAAACACGCTATAAATATATGTAGAGATAACTACTTATCAATATACTGATGTAGCAGAGCTGACTTAGTCATTAGTCATAAATAGTTTCTTTTGTGTTCTGCGACCATCACTAAGATTACCTACTGTTCTGCCCAAAACTGCAGATAACCCATCAGGTTACTGACCTGCAGCAGATGCCAATGTCTGTTACATCTGGTATCTTGACGATTTATTTTATTTGCCCCTACTTATTGGATAGTAACCCAACAGGTAGATGTAAGCCTGCAATATAAGACGCGTCTGCTGAGTACATGTGCCCTTAGAATAGGGTATATGGATGGAGTTTATGTTATTAGAAACAAGGGATTGGAGGGTGGGAATATTTTACCTAGGGCCACAAATGTATCATCCCCACGTCCATATGTCCCTTCTTCTTCCTGTGTGGTGGGACTGGGCTGACCTGATGCGCCTCCTGTTGGTTTTAAATTGCAATAGGAGAGATTTTGGGAAGATGCCTGGGAAGCCTTGTAGAGTAACCATGGAGAAGTGGAGGGCTCTCACCATTCCCACCAGCATGCAGATAACCTGAGGGGCATAGTGCCCTTCTACCGTCCCCAGAGTGACCTCCTCCTTCCTCAAGGCATGCACATCATGTCATTTCCACCCCAGCCCTTGGCTATAATAAAGCAATAATCCATTTGCCACTTATGTGCTCTTATTCGGTGTAAATTACTTAACATCACCATATACCTTCTGTTGTAGACATATAATATACCCCCTCACCTGCACAGTCCCATTGTACCCACCCCCATACGCCAACAGCTATATATATATATATATATATATATATATATATATATATATATATTTATTTATTTTTACTATTAATAATGTATTTATTTATTTTACTTATTTAGTAAATAAATTAAGTAAATAAAATTAAGTAAGTAAATAAAAAAGTTATAGTCAGACATGAAATAATAAGTAATAATTATAATAAATAATAATTAATAAACTAATAATAAAACAAAGGCGTAAGTTATAATATCAAAAATTCTAAAGATTAAACTTTAAAAGGAAATTGCAACTTTTGTCGAAAATGTAAAAAAATGGCGGCGTGTATCTGACTTTAGGTTTTTGTGCAGTTTTACGCTGCTGCCTCTTAGTTTGATTTTTTTTTTTTTTATAAATTTTTATAATTGAAGTAAAGGAGTAATATTTTATAAGCGCTAAAGTATATTGGATCATAAAGTAGATAGGAGAACGCTGCTCTGTTCACTGCAGTCGGTTGATCATCTGAATGTATAAAAGTTTATTTAGTTTATTGAGTAGATACATTGTTTAACTAGATGATGGAAGATACCCGAGAGACGGAGAGGATTAGTATTATTATTCTATTTATTCTCACATTAGTGCTATAATTCCATACGTAATATTTTACTATAATGTTTTAGTTTATCATCAGTTTTTATCATATTATTATTCTTATTATGATATCATCAATGCTATTATCCTATTATGCTATAATGCTATTTATTGCTCACATGATTATAGTTCGATACGTTTATGAAATGGCAAATAGATTTTTAAAAATAGACATATTTAACTTTTTACCAAAATCCACAGTTATTATTATTAAAAAATAACAGGTTCCAAAATAAGATCTTACATCCAAAATAATAAGTATCATTTAGAAATGTAAGAGTAAAATAAACGAATGCGCTTTACAGATGTAAAACATTCAAGGCTATAAGATTAGAATTTTTTTTTTTAATTGTTCTACTTATGACCCTTGTTTAGTGTTTAAATCTTCATTATTATTATTATTATTATTATTATTATTATATGGAAATAGATATTGTTTGGTTGATTGGCTACAGAAATAAGGTCATGTATATCTATCTATTGATCTGTATATGAGTATTTCTGTAGGTATATCAGACATACAGTATGATTAGAATATGCATATATGGATATGTACATAGATATCTAATGTATATGGATAATGTATAAGGATATGTATACAAAGATCTATATATGTATGCATGGATCTGTATATGTCTGTAGGGATATGTGTATGTATGTAGAGATATGTGTATGTCTGTAGTGATATGTATATGTATGTAGAGATATGTATGTATATAGGGATATGTGTATGTCTGTAGGGATATGTATATGTAGAGATATGTGTATGTATGTAGGGGTATATTTATGTATGTAGGGATATGTGTATGTATGTAGAGATATGTATATGTATGTAGGGATATGTGTATGTCTGTAGAGATATGTGTATGTATGTAGATATATGTATGTATATAGAGAAATGTGTATGTATGTAGAGATATGTGTATGTATGTAGGGATATGTGTATGTATGTAGGGATATATGTATGTAGATATGTGTATGTATTATCTAGGGATATGTGTGTGCATGTATGTAGAGATATGTTTATATATGTATGTATATATGTGTATGTAGGGATATGTGTATGTATGTAGATATGTGTATATATGTAGGATTATCTGTACGTATGTATGTATGTAGATATGTGTACATATGTAGGGATATATGTATGTATGTAGGGATATGTGTATGTATGTAGGGATATGTGTATTTATGTAGAGATGTGTATGTATGTAGGATTATGAGTATGTATGTAGGGATATGTGTATGTATGTAGAGATATATGAATGTAGGGATATGTGTATGTATGTAGAGATATGTGTATGTATGTAGGGATATGTGTATGTATGTAGAGATGTGTATGTATGTAGGATTATGAGTATGTATGTAGGGATATGTGTATGTATGTAGAGATATATGTATGTAGGGATATGTGTATGTATGTAGAGATATCTGTATGTATGTAGGGATATGTGTATGTATGTAGAGATATCTGTATGTATGTAGGGATATGTGTATGTATGTAGAGATATGTGTATGTATGTAGGGATATGTGTATGTATGTAGGATTATGTGTGTGTATGTAAGGATATGTGTATGTATGTATGTATGTATATATGTGTATGTAGGGATATATGTGTATGGGAATCTGTATATTTAACATAGAAGTATAGAGCATTGTCAGCAGAAAATGACAACCAGATCCGTCTAGTCAGTCTGTATATTATTTCCTTTCTTATTCTCTTAGGATAGATATATGTGTATCCTGGGCAGGTTTACATTCTGATAGATATATGTGTATCCTGGGCAGGTTTACATTCAGTTACTGTAGATTTACCATATGCAGTATATGTAGCACGCGGTGTATATTCCCATTAGTATGGCTTGTTCCCATAGTCAGGTGTTGGGACTTGGCCAAGGCATACAGGCCCGGAGGATGGAGCCTTTGCCTGGGGTGCAGGCCCCTCCACCTCTGATGGGATTCTGGGTCGGACGTCTCCCTGGTCGGCGGGGCTGATCCTTCCCAGTCTCCGTTCTCAGTAATAACACTTGCCGCCGATATTCCTGCCGATATTCTCCAGGCATTTACAAGCTGATACTGATATTACACGATTTATTGGCAGAAGGGAGGCAATAAATTAAGTGAATTAAAAGGCTCATCAGGCTAAAGGCAAATATTTGTGGACTGGTAATAAAATGATATTATAGGGGATGACACGCGGCTCCCTTTAACCCCTTCCTGCCTCGGCAGGCCTGCCGCCCATGGCCAGCCACCTCATTAATCCCATTATCCAGAGCGGAGAGGGTTAATTCTGTAATGCTTGACCAATCACTTCATGTAAAATGAATCCAGATGACCCCTTCAAAGAATTCCCTTATCTTCTCCACCATGCAGGAATTTCCAACTAAGAGATGACTGAAAAATACATCACTATATGCTTCAGCTTTCATTTTTTAATATATTAGTTTAAGAAGGGTAAAGATTAGTGTAATTCTCCAGAGCTCCTACCCCGATATACCGAACAAGCAGAGGTCCGTGTCAGGAGCGGGTCACCCCAATGGACGGAGCCATAGAAGAAAGATATATATATATTATATATACACATACATGTCTATAGAGGGTAATATACATTCATGTACCTTAGGATCTATCTATCTATCTATCTATCTATCTATCTATCTATCTATCTATCTATCATCTTCTATCTATCTATCTCCTATCTATCTATCTATCTCCTATCTATCTATCTATCTATCTATCTATCTATCTATCTATCTCCTATCTATCTATCTATCTATCTATCTATCTATCTATAAAGTAACGATGATCAGCGGCACACCAGTAGCGTGAAAAACCAAAGTAATTTATTGTTCAACCTTCAGAACATTCAATATATGCAGCACAGCAAAGCACGACGTTTCGGCGGGGTGACCGCCATTTTCAAGTGCCAATCATATCGGCTGGCACCCGCCGCGTTGTGACTTGGAGTGCCACTCGTTTCTACATTCTATCTATCTATCTATCTATCTATCTATCTATCTATCTATCTCCTATCTATCTATCTATCTATCTATCTATCTATCTATCTATCTATCTCCTATCTATCTATCATCTTCTATCTATCTCCTATCTATCTATCTATCTATCTCCTATCTATCTATTATCTATCTATCTATCTCCTATCTATCTATCTATCTATCTATCTATCTATCTATCTATCTCCTACCTATCTCCTATCTATCTATCTCCTATCTATCTATCTATCTATCTATCTCCTATCTATCTATCTATCTCCTATCTATCTATCTATCTATCTATCTCCTATCTATCTATCTATCTATCTATCTATCATTTATCTTTCTCATATCTATTATCTATTTATCATCTATCATTTATCTATCTCCTATCTATCTATCTATCTATCTATCTATCTATCTATCTATCTATCTCCTATCTATCTATCTATCTATCTATCTATCTATCTATCTATTATCTATCTATCAATCAATCAATCAATCATTTATCTATCTCCTATCTATTATCTATCTATCATTTATCTATCTCCTATCTATATCTATCTATCTATCTATCTATCTCCTATCTATCTATCTATCTCCTATCTATCTATCTATCTATCTCCTATCTATCTATCTATCTATCTATCTATCTCCTATCTATCTCCTATCTATCTATCTCCTATCTATCTATCTATCTTCTATCTATCTATCTATCTATCTATCTATCTATCTATCTATCTATCTATCTATTTATCTAATCTATCTATCTATCTATCTATCTATCTATCTATCTATCTATCTATAATATTTAGAATGGTTGTGATCCCAAAGTATTACTTTACTGAAAGAGTAGTAGGTACAGGGAACAAACTTACAGCAGATGTGGTTGGTAAATCTACAATAATAGAATGTAAGCCAAACACAAGATTTAAGGGGAGATTTATCAAAAATGCTGTAAAGTGAAACTGTCTCAGTTGCCCCTAGCAACCAATCAGATTCCACCTTTCATTCCTCACAGACTCTTTGGAAAATGTAAGGTGGAATCTGATTGGTTGCTAGGGGCAACTGAGCCAGTTTCACTTCACACCATGTTTGATAAATCTCCCCCTTAGTGTATATGTTGGGTTATGCCTAAGAGGACGGTGCCTGGCAGAGTCATACAAAGTGATACAATGTTCCACCCCCTCCAGCCCTGCAATAGCTGTAGCACGGGGTGGTGGCTTTAACCGGAGTGCCTCTTTAACAAATTCTAATAATCGGGGATGAGCCGATAGACGGCAATACACCTGCCCAGATACCATCTGCATGTTTAGGGATAGCCAACCTGATGAAGTGTCTACAGAGGAGAAACGTGAGACTGTTGTGTTGTTTTTAATAGTTCTATATAAAAAGTCAGCTGTTTTTTGAACTGATATACAGTATGTCAGGAACTCTGGATAGTGCTAACGCGTTATTCACATTTTCTGCCACGTGAGCTAGCATTGCTGTGTCTGAAGAGACTTTATGATCGGACAACAATACTACCATTATACTGCCCCTTCACCTGTGAGACAGGCCCCACGAGCTGCTGTTACACCTGACATAGGGGCCACAGCTACTTCATTTAGATGTTTTTCTCCAGATTTAGTGCCACAGCCATACACAGGTGATGCATGGTACTGCAGCTGAAATGTGTTGACTTTAAAGGGAATGTGTCACCAAAATTTTCCCTTACTGATTAGAGTCAGATACTTGTTCTTTTCTTCTAATTTGTTTCTATTTTCTGACTTTCATTTTTTTTTATTTCACTTTTTTGTACATTGTTATAAGGGCGGCCATCTTGCCTGGGCTGCTGTTAACAGAGTTTAGTGACATGCTTCACACCAAGACTCATGGACATAGATGGTAATAGACAGACTCTGTCCCCTGGAGATGAATGTGAAACATTACTGAGCGCTTTAAAAAGGTCATCCTACAGGGAGCTGCTATTGTCTCCTCAATCTACTGGTGTCACATGTCGCTGCAATGCTGTACAGATCACTTTATGGCAGCCTCCTCTTATCATCACAGACACAATATTAAGTCTCAGCTTAGTTTTAGCCTTAGTGGGGAGAATAAAAACTTGATTATTTTATAATGTAGATAGAAAAACAGAAAACTGGAAAAAAATTCACCAAAAATTCTTTAAACATAAAATATGTTTAACATAAAACTTCATTTATGCAATAAGTCTGATGACAATGTCCCTTCAAAATCAATGGTGGCAGCATGTGCCCTGGGACCAATAGAAGTTGCACTGTGACATGTGCAATGTTGCAGTGTGACTCTGTGATCTCCATGTCATGTGACCAAAGTCTCCAAGTAGCCCTAGCTTTATACAGCTGATTGGCAATACCACACACAACCTGTGGATAGGTGTGGCGCTGTCTCTGAAAGAAAGCAGCCATGTTTTCCTTATTCTCTAGGCCTCTGTAAGTAATCCTGAAGGGGCACATTGTTCAATAGACCAAGGGTGCTAGTACGCCAACCCCTAAATAACAGCAGGAAATATGGCTTCCTATTCCGGATTTCTAATATCTTGGATGACTAATGAAAGGAATCCTGGCGATACTATGGAAAAACATGTGTTAGGAATAGTCTATGACTTAGGGTCCTATTATACGGAGCAATTTTTAACAATTAACAACTAATGGTAAACGACCCCAAACGAGATTGTTTATCGTTAACCTGAAATGGTTCACCATATTACACAGAACGATGGCCGTTAGATACGATAGTTACTGCGATCGTTACTATGATCGTTTATTCCTTCTGATCCCAGCAAAACAATGAACAATGTGCAATTACACTGAGCGATTAGTGAACAAATGCGGAACTTGAGCGAACGAATGTGGAATTATTAACGATAACGATAATTTTAGGGTCAGATCTAAATCAACGATCAACAACATACCTGTCTGGTAGATGCGGCTGAGCGGGCAATCCATCAGTCAGGTCATTATGTGACTAGAGCAGGAGATTCAGGAGCCTGGCGGAGGTCTAGGAGCAGTACGGCAGCCCAGTGGGGAAAGCGGGACAGGTAAGTAGAGCTTATTTGTTATGTTGCCACCTGTCCGTTCCTGCAGCCAAATTTTAATGTTAAATCCTCTAAATGCCTTGATGAGTAGTGATTGTTGCATGGTACTGCACCTGTCAAGTCTCCAATCGGCACCATCATGATGCAATTACAGGGTGCAGATTGGTGGCTATGGCAGCCAGAGTCCTCCTGAAGGATACTCTACTCATACAGACTACCACAGACAATATGTAGTAGTACAGCACCGATCTCAGAGATCAATGCAATGATTAGATATTGCATTGATGTATGCAAGCCATCTAATGATTGCTTATGAAAGTCTACTATGGGAACTAAAAAAGTATAAATAAATAAATAACTAAAAATATTTTTTAAATAGTTTAAAAATCCCCTCAATAACAAAGATTCAAATCAAATGGCTATCACACGTGTCAAATAAAAGAAAACACGAAAAAAGTTGATTGGTATCGCTACCCAAGGAATTGTCCAAGCTATTAAGGTATAAAATTATTGATCCAGCACATCTATGCAGAAATGGTACAGGTAAAAAGTACAAATCGCTACCCAGAAAGTAGACATTTTTTTTTCTCTTATGTAGTAAGACATAACAAAAACCCACATAAATTGGGGTATCACTTTACTCATACTGACAGAAAGGGTGAACAGCATGTAAATTACCCCCCAACACAAATATTTTTTGTATGTTTTACTGAAAAATGAAGTACAATTGGCTCTGCAATAAACAAGCCCTCGTAGATGGAAAAAAACCCTCCTATGTCCTGCAGGAAGTGGTGTGTTCTTTCCAGTCTGACACAGTGCTCTCTGCTGCCACCTCTGTCCATGTCAGGAACTGTCCTTACCCACCAAATCTTCTACTATGTCACAATTCTTACCTACCAACCCTTCTCCTATGTCACTATCCTTACCTACCAAACCTCCTATGTCACTATCTTTACCTACCAAACCTCCTATGTCACTATCTTTACCTACAAAACCTTCTCCTATGTCACTATCCTTACCTACCAACCCTTCTCCTATGTCACTATCCTTACCTACCAAACCTTCTCGTATGTCACTATCCTTCCCTACCAACCCTTCTCCTATGTCACTATCCTTACCTACCAAACCTCCTATGTCACTATCCTTACCTACCAAACCTTCTCCTATGTCACTATCCTTACCTAAAAAACCTCCTATGTCACTATCCTTACCTACAAAACCTTCTCCTATGTCACTATCCTTACCTACCAAACCTTCTCCTATGTCACTATCCTTACCTACCAAACCTTCTCCTATGTCACTATCCTTACCTACCAAACCTTCTCCTATGTCACTAACCTTACCTACAAGACCTTCTACTATGACACTATCCTTACCTACCAGACCTTCTACTATGACACTATCCTTACCTACCAAACCTTCTCCTATGTCACTATCCTTACCTACCAATCCTTCTCCTATGTCACTATCCTTACCTACCGACCCTTCTCCTATGTCACTATCCTTACCTACCAAACCTTCTCCTGTGTCATTATCCTTACCTACCAAACCTTCTACTGTGTCACTATCCTTACCTACCAACCCTTCTCCTATGTCACTATTCTTACCTACCAAACCTTCTCCTATGTCACTATCCTTACCTACCAAACCTTCTCCTATGTCACTATCCTTACCTACCAACCCTTCTCCTATGTCACTATCCTTACCTACCAACCCTTCTCCTATGTCACTATCCTTACCTACCAACCCTTCTCCTATGTCACTATTGTTACCTACCAAACCTTCTCCTATGTCACTATCCTTACCTACCAAACCTTCTCCTATCTCACTATCCTTACCTACCAAACCTTCTCCTATCTCACTATCCTTACCTACCAAACCTTCTCCTATCTCACTATCCTCACCTACCAAACCTTCTCCTATGTCACTTATCTACCAAACCTTCTTCTATGTCACTTACCTACCAAACCTTCTCCTATGTCACTATCCTTACCCACCAAACCTTTTGCTATGTTACTATCCTTACCTACCAAACCTCCTGTCACTATCCTTACCTACCAAACCTTCTACGTCACTATCCTTACCTACCAAACCTTCTTCTATGTCACTTACCTACCAAACCTTCTCCGATGTCACTATCCTTACCCACCAACCCTTCTCCTATGTCACTATCCTTACCTACCAAACCTTCTCTTACGTCACTATCCTTACCCACAACCCTTCTCCTATGTCACTATCCTTACCTACCAAACCTTCTCCTATGTCACTTACCTACCAAACCTTCTCCTATGTCACTATCCTTACCCACTAAACCCTTCTCCTTATTCACTATCCTTACCTACCAAACCTTCTCTTACGTCACTATCCTTACCCACAACCCTTCTATGTCACTATCCTTACCTACCAAACCTTCTCCTATGTCACTATCCTTACTTACCAACCCTTCTCCTATGTCACTATCCTTACCTACCAAACCTTCTTCTATGTCACTATCCTTACCTACCAAACCTTCTCCTGTCACTATCCTTACCTACCAAACCTTTTCCTATGTCACTTTACTTACCTACAAAACCTTCTCCTATGTCACTATCCTTACCTACCAAGCCTTCTCCTATGTCACTATCCTTACCTACCAAACCTTCTACGTCACTATCCTTACCTACCAAATCTTCTCCTATGTCACTTACCTACCAAACCTTCTCCTATGTCACTATCCTTACCCACCAACCCTTCTCCTATGTCACTATCCTTACCTACCAAACCATCTCCTATGTCACTATCCTTACCTACCAAACCTTCTCCTATGTCACTATCCTTACCTACCAAACCATCTCCTATGTCACTATCCTTACCTACCAAACCTTCTCCTATGTCACTATCCTTACCTACCAAACCTTTTCCTATGTCACTTTACTTACCTACAAAACCTTCTCCTATGTCACTATCCTTACCTACCAAACCTTCTCCTGTCACTATCCTTACCTACCAAACCTTCTCCTATATCACTATCCTTACCTACCAAACCTTCTCATATGTCACTATCCTTACCTACCAAACCTTCTCCTATGTCACTAGCCTTACCTACCAAACCTTCTCCTATGTCACTATCCTTACCTACGAAACCTTTTCCTATGTCACTATCCTTACCTACCAAACCTTCTTATATGTCACTATCCTTACCTACCAAACCTTCTCCTATGTCACTATCCTTACCTACCAACCCTTCTTCTATGTCACTAACCTTACCTACCAAACCTTCTCCTGTCACTATCCTTACCTACCAAACCTTCTCCTATGTCACTTACCTACCAAACCTTCTTCTATGTCACTATCCTTACCTACCAAACCTTCTTCTATGTCACTAACCTTACCTACCAAACCTTCTCCTGTCACTATCCTTACCTACCAAACCTTCTCCTATGTCACTTACCTACCAAACCTTCTCCTATGTCACTATCCTTACCCACCAACCCTTCTGCTATGTCACTATCCTTACCTACCAAACCTTCTCTTACGTCACTATCCTTACCCACAACCCTTCTCCTATGTCACTATCCTTACCTACCAACCCTTCTCCTATGCCACTTACCTACCAAACTTTCTCCTATGTCACTATCCTTACCCACTAAACCCTTCTCCTATGTCACTATCCTTACCTACCAAACCTTCTCTTACGTCACTATCCTTACCCACAACCCTTCTCCTATGTCACTATCCTTACCTACCAAACCTTCTCCTATGTCACTAACCTAACCTACCAAACCTTCTCCTATGACACTATCCTTACCTACCAAACCTTCTCTTATGTCACTATCCTAACTTACTACACCTTTTCCTATGTCACTATCCTTACCTACCAACCCTTCTCCTATGTCACTAACCTTACCTACCAAACCTTCTCCTATGTCACTATCCTTACCTACCAACCCTTCTCCTATATCAATATCCTTACCTACCAAACCTTCTTCTATGTCACTATCCTTACCTACCAAACCTTCTCCTATGTCACTATCCTTACCTACCAAACCTTCTTCTATGTCACTATCCTTACCTACCAAACCTTCTCCTATGTCACTATCCTTACCTACCAAACCTTTTCCTATGTCACTTTACTTACCTACAAAACCTTCTCCTATGTCACTATCCTTACCTACCAAGCCTTCTCCTATGTCACTATCCTTACCTACCAAACCTTCTCCTATGTCACTATCCTTACCTACCAAACCTTCTACGTCACTATCCTTACCTACCAAACCTTCTACGTCACTATCCTTACCTACCAAATCTTCTCCTATGTCACTTACCTACCAAATCTTCTCCTATGTCACTATCCTTACCCACCAACCCTTCTCCTATGTCACTATCCTTACCTACCAAACCATCTCCTATGTCACTATCCTTACCTACCAAACCTTCTTCTATGTCACTATCCTTACCTACCAAACCTTCTCCTATGTCACTTTCCTTACCTACCAAACCTTCTCCTATGTCACTAACCTAACCTACCAAACCTTCTCCTATGTCACTATCCTTACCTACCAAACCTTCTCCTGTCACTATCCTTACCTACCAAACCTTCTCCTATATCACTATCCTTACCTACCAAACCTTCTCATATGTCACTATCCTTACCTACCAAACCTTCTCCTATGTCACTAGCCTTACCTACCAAACCTTCTCCTATGTCACTATCCTTACCTACGAAACCTTTTCCTATGTCACTATCCTTACCTACCAAACCTTCTTATATGTCACTATCCTTACCTACCAAACCTTCTCCTATGTCACTAGCCTTACCTACCAAACCTTCTCCTATATCACTATCCTTCCCTACCAACCTTTCTCCTATGTCACTATCCCTACCCACCAAACCTTCTCCGGTCACTATCCTTACCTACCAAACCTTCTCCTATGTCACTAACCTTACCTATCAAACCTTCTCCTATGTCACTATCCTTACCTACCAAACCTTCTCCTATGTCACTATCCTTACCTACTGACCTTTCTCCTATGTCACTATCCTTACCTACCAAACCTTCTCCTATGTCACTAACCTTACCTATCAAACCTTCTTCTATGTCACTATCCTTACCCTCCAAACCTTCTCCTGTGTCACTATCCTTACCTACCAACCCTTCTCCTATGTCACTATCCTTACCTACCACATCCAGGGCACCGTAAACTCAAATATAAGGTCTTATAACCCTGTATAACACTCTTTGGTTACCTATGAGTGTACTTTTGAGTGCAAAGGTCATGTGAAAGTTACAGTGACAAGTATTGCTGTAAGTAAATAATGGTACCCAATGGTAACTATCAAAAACACTGCAGTATTCGATTTTAATATACTTCTTAAAATAAAAAGGTCTAAAAATTATACCCTTTTGGTGGTAGTTGTCTGCCAGTGTTTATACTTACATGAAGGTGACAAAAGCAGCAATGGCTTTTTCCAGATGGTACAAATATTACCCCTAGAAAGTGAAGAAGTAATAGCTTTTACAATACATTTTTTTAATTATTCTTTTATTTTATCCTCAATCTAAATACAAAGTACAAAACATAAAAATTTCCACAATATCTAAACAACCCCCCCCCCCAGCTTTTTACAATACATTAAATTATTTTCCATTGTTAATAGAACTTTCTATTGTTGGATAAATAAAAACTGGCGCCCTTTAATTTGCAATTAAACAGACTGTGCAGAAAGGCTGACACAAAACCCTCTGCACTGCTTTTTTGCAACAATTTGTGTACCATAAAAAAAATTGTATACTTGAATATGTGATTAAACAGATTGACCATACACCTTCAATAACTATGACGAAGGAGAGCGTGCTCAAGGTTCCATCGTCTCTAGTAACAACCTGTTGTTCTGATTCCTAAATGATTTCCAAAATATCACCTGTACCCCTGTGATGAAGGAAAAAAGAGATGAGGGACACCTCCTGCTGGTTTTGTTGGGTCTCCTATCCCCCTTTTACTTCTATCTCTAATTCTTATGCCTTTATTTTGTGTGAAATTAGACATTTCGGTGTCAGAGAAACATTATCTGATATTTTCACCTGTATTAGTGATGTTATGGAGATTGAGGTAGGCCCGGTTCTGTTTAAATTCTAGGTTTCCCTTTTAATCTCATACCTATGTCTTCAATGTATTCTGCCTTGGTGCCAGGTTGGGAAAAGGCAGTAAAGGATCGGTATTTTTAGTTTCTTTAGTTGCTTTTTTCCTACAGGGTTTGATACATGTCGATAGATTAGATGTACGAGTACAGACCTTGGGTCAAAGTCACCCTGATCAGGGTAGGTGCTCCGCCTAGGGATGGCTCAGGACACATTAAAGCCCCTATTACACGGGGTGATATAGAGAAGCAAACAAGCGCTGTCAGTGCTCGTTTGCTCCTCGTTCCTCGCTCGCTGCCACAGCTATTACATACGGCGGCAGCGAGTTGTTAAGTGCAGGGGAGACCGCAGGGAGCTGCAGGGGGGATGTTGAAAGACAAACGACAGCAACAATCAGCCGACATCCTTCATGTCGGCTAATCGCTGACTTCTATTACACGGGACGATTATCGGCTGTAACGGCCAATATCGTCCGAATGCGGCCGATAATCGTTCCGTGTAATAGGGCCTTAAGGCAATCACTCTGTTGGATACATTTTGGCTTTTGCCGAGTTTCTGTTGTTGCAGAAAATCTTTTAGAGCAGTGATGAGGAACCTTCGGCCCTCCAGCTGGAAAGCCAAAGGTTCCGCATCCCTGTTTTAGAGCAATAGCCAATAACATTTTAAGTAGGGATGAGCCTAATGGTGCGTTTACACATTTATCTGACAGATTTTTGAAGCCAAAGCCAGGAACAGACTATGAACAGGGTGCAGGTCGTAAAGGAAAGACTGAGATTCCCTGTCTTTTCAAGTCCATTCCTGACTTTGGCTTCCAAAATTGGTCAGATAATTCTGCCTGTGTAAACGCACCATTACTTGAGTATGCTCAAATCGCATGGTTCGGCATTTGATTATCGGCAGCTGAAGAAGTTGGTTTTAGCCCTAGGGAGTCTAGGAAAACAGACAGAACAGTATCATTTAGGATAAGTGATTGTCCTTTTTGCTGCGTTTAGACGAAACGATAATTGGCCCGATCGTACGATTAACGATGTCGGAGTAACGATTTTTTTTTCATAACGGTCAGCGTTTAGACGGTACGATATATCGTACGGAAATTCGTTTTGCAATCGCTTAAGCCTATCTCACACATTGGTTAAATTGGCGAACGATTTACACGGAACGATCTGCGAATCTTTTGCGAACGACGATTTTGGAACATGTAAGATCAAAATGAACGATTTCTTGTTCATCGTTTGATCGTTCGCGTTTACACGTACGATTATCGTTCGAATTCGAACGATAATCGTTTCGTGTAAACGCAGCATAACTTGGATTTATTCTTCTTTATTGGATTTCTGTGTATATGGTTTTCAAATAATATAATGAATTTTGGTTCATTAATTAAGGAAAGACTCATCATGGTAACAGGATAAAAGAAAATCTGTAGGGCTATAATAACTTTATTTTTTAACCCATCACTTCACCAATAACAGGTTGCTAGTTGCTACCTGGTGAAGTTGGCACCAAAATGTGGCCAGTACAATCAATGGCCCGAGGAGTGTGTAAAGAGGCAGAGACTTACACCTTCTATAGGGATGGTAAAGAATCACTAGTCCCCAAAATAAAAAAACAAGAACTACTTTTGGGCATAAGATAATTACCAAAAACAGAAAAGTCCTTAAACAGGTACTCCGGGCTATGTGTATTTTGAGCGTACAGAGGGGGTGGATATAGAAGCCGGTGGTCACTTACCTCCCCGATTCCGGCGCCGGGTCCCAGAACTCCCTGTTCTCCCGTCTGGCTGGCGCTTACTGGTCTGAGCTGCGGCTTCAGACATTTAGCGGTTGTAGCGGAGTCCCACCTTGCCCGCTGAATGGCTGAGATGCCTTGAGACGACACGTCTCAAGCCACAGCTCAGACCAGGAAGCGGCGGCCAGACGGGAGAAAGGGGCAGTGCGATCCGGGACCCAGCGCTGGAATCGCGGAGGTAAGTGGCTTCTATATTCCCCCCCCCCCCCCCCCCCGGCTGTATGCTCAAAATACACATAGCCCGGAGTACCCATTTGAGGCTCATAGGGGCACGTTTACCAAAGATGCGCCCCTGGCATATACTATTAGAAAGGCGCACAATATTTGCATTTTCCTCATCTTCACTTGTCTATGAATCCTTAAGGTTGGAGTAGGAATAAGGCTCTGGAATGTAAGGCTAAGGCCTAACTGATGGAAGGTGAAAGATAATGTGCTCCTCATCTTTCCTTACTCTAGCCTAGACTCCACTAGACTAGACACATTTTCCTCTCGGGTGGCGTGAATGTCTTCCACCAACTAGACTATCCCTTAGCATAATCTAGTGTATGGGCTCCCTCTCTCACAATCAGTTAACAAAGTGAACAAGAGACTCTGTCAGTAGGATTATGGTGTCCTATCTCAGGCTAGCATAAACTAGTGATAGAGAAGCTGAACAGAATGATGTATCACTTATATAGTTCTGTGCAGCTGATCCAAAGATCTCCTCCTGAATAACATGGACAATAAGTAGTCCTCTCCATTATGTGCATGAGCCCAGTAGTCCTGGATATTCATGAGAAGCAGAAAACTCTGTTCACCAGCTGTACGCATGTTTTCCAGGAAGCCTTAGGGCTGCATCCAACAGCCACTAGTAACCAGATGCCGCGCACTGGGGCTTGGACAAACCCAAACATGCTCGAGATTCGCTCATCTCTAATGATACCAATTTTAGAAGGGCACCCAGGTGGATTGTAAATGTACATGTGTAGACAATTGTTTCCATAATGAACATATTTGTACTCCATACTGTATTTGGCGCTTTTGGACATTATAAACTAGTGAAAAGAGAGGCTTACTTTGAAATGTCATTTTTGACCCATCTAGTGCCATTTATGAGAGTTGATGCCTGATGGGATCCAATAGAGGATTTTTATATCATCATAATGTTGTGGGTGAGGCCCAGATGTTTTTTTTTTGTTTTTTTTTTTATTTCATTTGCACTTGTGAAAGTCCAAAACCTGGCATAAAGACACGAGCGTTTACTAGTGATGTACCGTCTGGCGTACGGTATGTTCCACAACGTGGTCACTAATAAAGATTTTACAAAAAAATCAAGTGGCGAAAAATGACTGACATTGGGATTTATGCCAGGAGTAGCAATAAAGTCACTTATTATAGGAGTGAATGACGTTGTGGGCACCTACATAAAATCCTGGAGAAGGTGGCTGCACTTTGTTCCGTAATGGTGATGTGGCAACTGCGTCCTCTCCCATACACTCAGACCGTGTCTCACCTCAGACAAATTACTTGTAGCACACGTTCAAGTAAAATGTCAACTTTGAATGCTGTATCAGTGTTAGAATCTGAGCACAGCATGGCATATGCTTACTCACCAATGTGTTTCCTGGCAGCCATAATGAATATGTAATCTAAACTGAAAGAAGTATAATAACTAGCGTATGTTTGTTTTTCAAACACTACACTGAATGGCCACCCATCTACCAGCGTCTTGGGCCAACCTTGGTCTTCCACTTAAATTCTACCATGTATTGAAATTACTTTGTGCTAGTGTTGAGCGGAGAGGCTGAAGTGTTCAGCAATGTTCTCAGCATTTGACTCCCCACGGCAGTTTGGTCTCTCTGTTCAACACTACTTTACGCCAGAGTTAAGCAAATTTTGAGCATGCTCCAGTTTGTCCGAACCCGAGCGCAGTGCATTTGATTAGCGGTGGGTGCTGAAGTTGGTTAAAGACCTAGGGTTGCCTGGAAAACATAGCTGCATGCTTGGGTTCTGACAAACTCGAGTTCGCTCAACTCTACTCTGCTCCAATATTGGCCAATGCAGACAGTATAGCTTCTCGTAGTTGCCACACATTAAATAACACGCACCGAACAGTTCTACCTCTTCCTAGAGATGATTTACAGGATTTGTAAAGATCTGTAAAGGCCAGAGAAGTGAGGAAAACTGCCATGTTCCTGGAACCAATCCATGACTGTATGACCCTTGTGGAACAGTGTATTGTCCTGCTAAAAGTGCCCTTTAGCCATGGGTTAAACAGCTGCCATAAAGTAATAACTAGGCTGACCGCAGTGCTAATACAAGCCCTACTGTTTCCAGCATGATATAAGAGTCAATAAAGGAAAGAGTGCCGTCTGTACAAACCCGAGGTCAGAGTTCATACAACGTGATACCCAAGTACGGTTTAGAGCAGCCAAAGATCCACAGGGAAAAGTCTGGGATGTATCCAAAATAGGAAAACAACAAACACCTTCAAAAATAGTCAGGAGTCAAGGAGCAGTGCTATCCGGGCATACTAGGGCCGTTCTGAGCATGTTTAACCTGATGACAGTACTCAGCTATAGGCACCAACCCGCTGACTCTTCTCTCTTAGTAGAAGAAGGAAAGGATTGTCAAGAGTTACGTCTCGTCAGCCTACGTTTTCTGAAATATTACTCCTTCCTCCTAAAGGGGTTATCCAGTGCTACAAAAACATGGCCACTTTCACCCTACTGTTCTCTCCAGTTTGGGTGGGGTTGAGAACCTCAGTTCCATTAAAGTAAATGGAGCTTAATTGCAAACCGCACCTGAACTGGAGACAACAGTAGGAGGAAAAGTGGCCATGTTTTTGAAGCGGTGGATAACCCCTTAAGAACAGTCTTTAGCCACAAAAATATACCAACTTGTCATCCTAGAAGCGGAGATATAATAGATTAATATAACAGGACAGAGTACCAAGAGATATGAGTATAAAAGACCTCCATCCTTAAGAAAAATTGTGCAGGGTGCTTTACAACGGCAAAGATGGGCCTGTGATAGAGCAGTCTGTCCGTATAGGATCCTATTGTCATCTCTCTGTCTGCGGACCTACACAACGATAGTAGAATTAGTGAATGGAGTAAAATGTGGATGAGAAAATAGAGGCGCATGTATAAGTATAGATCAAAGGAATTTACTGTGCTCCTCTGTCTCATTAGAAGACCCTATTACATGGCCTGATATTAAGAAGCAAGCGAGGGCTGGTCAGTTCTTGCTTGCTCCTCGTTCCCCACTCTCTGTCGGTGCTAATACACACACAGACATTGAGCAAGGAAAAGAAGCAGGAGGGGCTGCCCGGACGATCCTTAGCTCGTCTGGGTGGCCCATAGTTGAGAGTGGTGGTCTGCCGTTACACGGAGCGACAGCCAGCAGGCAGTCGCTATAATTGTTTGAATTATAGAACATGCTGAAAGGCAACAATCAGCACGAGCTATTACACAAAACAATTATCGCCCAGAACGACTTGTAATTGGCCAAGTACGGCCAATAGTTGTTTTGTGTAATAGGTAATAGGTAATATGATTGACAGATTTAGGCTGCTTTTGCATTAGAGCGCCAAGTTATGTCCTTAAGTTTGTTATATTTAAATGTAGACTATTTGTATTGCTTTTAACTATTTTCTGGTAGATGTCAAGCTCCCTTTTGTGTGTTTGCAGTCATAAAAAAAAATTACAAAACTTGGATATCCCACATAGTCTCTAGACAAGATACTGATATACTAAGCTTCACAACATAATTGAGGTCGTCCACATCTGACTCTTGACTTGTGTTACCATGTTGCATGTTTTAGCAACATGGTTTTTTTTGCCATTTTTCTTCTCAGCCAAGTGTCAAGGAGGCTGGGCCAAAAAAGTTGAAGGGCCACAGTCTCCTCTCATTCCCTCTCCTCATGTCACCTTGTTTCCGCTTGTCAGTAAAGGAGGGGCTGGAAGGTGAAGCCAAGCCAGGAGGCGTGTCAGACAGTGGCACTTGAGCAGCTATATCCGCCTCCTTGACACTTGGCTGAGAAATAAAAAGATGATTTTATAAGTTAAGCAGCCATCAGCTTTAGGAAAGATAATGTTTTATTTTGTACCATAACTGAAATTATGGTATCCCCTCCCCTCAGTGACGGAGCCAGACTTGACTCTGAAGGAAGCCTGTCACCGACAGGAGATACTGGTACACTGGGAGTGCCAGGCCTGCCACCAGTGCACAAAGCAGCTGTATTAGCATAGGAAGGAACCCACATAGATGGCGGGGACCACACCACCAGGATATACGCACCGGCACCGGCGAGCTCATGTGAATTTCTTTTTTTTTTGGGGGGGGGGGGGGGGGCATGAGGTTTCTTTAGTCTTCTTGAGTTAAGAAACTTCTTGATCCTACAATAAGGTGGCCTTGCCCTGGGGATTCTAGTAATTATCATTTGTTTGTTTTTTAGTTATGTTATCTCAGATTTATGCATTTATTTTTTGCCCTGATACTCCACTTTTGTCGAGACATTTTTGTACTTATTGTACCACTTTTTCTTTTTTATTCAGTATTTTAGTTCTGAGTACAGTTTTTTATTCACCTTATTCTCTTCTGTGTTGCTCTGTATCTAACTAATTTATGTTTTTGTTTTTTTCAGATGATGTTTCACCGTTGTCCTTGGTACAGAAGTACACATTTGACATCAGCACTTTGTCCTCCTTGGATGAAATAATAGGGGCAGAACTGAGGATTCTACGTAAAGCCCCCAAAAATATTAGTGAAGTTCTTCCCAACTCTGGAAGTCTTGTGCACCTTTATCTGTACACCTGTGCCACCACTTGGCAAGAGGCTGTTCTTCTAGACTCTCGTTCTGCTGACTTGCTGGACACTGTCTCAAAGTGGGAGGTATTTAATGTCTTGAGGGCTATGGGTAACAATAAAAAGGGTCCAAGTGATTCTTTGTGTTTCATGCTGAAGATGGTCTCTGATCTTACATTATCCTACTTGCCACTGATCCAACTTGGGTTTCATCGACTGGGTCTCTCAGATCCCGAAAAGGCATTATTGGTGGTCTCTTCCTATTCTAAGAGGAGAGAAAACCTTTTTAAGGAGATCAGGGACAAAATTAAATCCATGGAGAACCCTAAAATTATAGATCCACCAGATTACAGCCAAAGATCCGTCATCAAGAGAAGAAGAAAGCGGCAGACTCTACCAAATAGGACAAGTCACAACACTAAAGGGCAAGGCAAGAGATCTAAGACGAGATGTAGTAAGAAGCCCCTTCATGTCAATTTTAAGGAGTTGGGCTGGGATGACTGGATCATAGCCCCATTGGATTATGAAGCGTACCACTGCGAGGGGGTTTGTGATTTTCCATTGAGGTCGCATCTGGAACCTACTAACCATGCCATTATTCAGACTTTAATGAACTCCATGGACCCTGAGTCCACACCACCAAGCTGCTGCGTCCCTTCAAAACTCAGCCCAATCAGTATTTTGTACATAGACTCCGGGAATAATGTAGTCTACAAGCAGTATGAGGACATGGTGGTAGAAAACTGTGGGTGCAGGTAGCACTTGTTGTTGCCTAGAAATATATATGTATGTGCCTTCTGTACTTTTTAACTCAAAAACACAAGCGAAAAATGGCAAGCCAAGGTAATCCTTAAAATGTTTTGGTTCTCCTGTGTGTCACTCACCATTCTGTTTAATGTCTGGGGTATACTGTGTGTACTATAGGGCTGGACAAATTCCAGAACTTAGGTGGTAAAGCACCTTATACTGTATTTCCATGGTGGCTCCTAACTTTTTAGGTTATCTACAGAAGTCAGCTCCTAGAGAGATCTATCTCCCTTCTTCTCTCGAGGTACCATGCGGTTATTATGTTCTCTGCTCAGTGGTTACCACTAGAGATGAGCGAACCGGCCATAGCCATAGGCTATATAGGCTGTATCCCAGTTTTCCAGGCGGTCCTCAGGCTATATCCACCCTTTCCACGGAGCGGGCAGACAGCGGGAATCAGAAGCCGAGAGTTCAGGTTTATACGAACCCGAACCTCGGCCAGTTCGCCCATCTCTAGTTACCACCATTCAGGGTTGACATTAGAAGGCAATCCGAACGTATAGACAATATAACAGTCTTACCATAAATGTGGCGTGATTCAGGCAACGGGCAATGTTGTATGCTGTATATATAAGATATTCAATGGTCTGCTATACTTCTTTACGTTAACAAGCCTAGGGGTCACTGCATGGTATACTGAAAGAGTATTCTGTAAGTACTGTAGAATATATGGAGGGGAAACTGTCTATTGCAATGCAAACAGAAGGGTCTAATGGTTGTTTCCAGCCCCTTTCGACAGAAGGGCATTTGCATGGGAAACTAGGGAAGGAATTCATACAACTTTTCCAAGTGCAGAGTTTTTTTCTCTCGTTCAGAATCTCAACTTAATGACCTGATTTCAGTAAATCTGTTTAGCCAGGTGACATCATCGTTCTGTAGAGTGGAACCAGGTCAGCATATCTTGCCAAAGAATTGTGTCAGCACAGGATATAATGTGCTGCGCTCCATACCCAGTGAGGGCAGACCGTTCTAATTTTCGGAAACATTTAGATTCAGAAAGGTATTTTATATGTAGGGCTTAGATACTTGGAGTACTGTATCCAAAATTTTCTCAGAAAATTTATAAAAATTTATGGTTCTCACTTCATTCACCATCAAAGATAGAGTAACATTTCATTAATCCATCATCAGAAGGTCCAGTTTGCTACGGTGCTATACACATCAAAAGGCAACCCATTGAGTTTGGCAGTTTTTAAATGACTGTCTGTAGTGTACGGTGGCCTCGTGGCTCCCCCTTGAGAAGATGGACTTCAACAGCTTAGATTCTTCTTTTCTGGGAGAGATAAGCTGATGCCAGAGCTGTCTGGTAGTGGCTTACCCCTACCCTCAGCATAGAGAACACATGAATGTGGGGCTGTGCCGAACACTCGTGTGAAAGGGAAGATAGGGAGAGAGAGAGTTATAAGTGTATGAGCATCTTTAGAGGGTGTCTGACAAGTTTTATGTACTTTCTATGACATCTGATAAACTATTTCATTTCATACTCTGACATCGATTAGATTCCATAAATGCCAAATTATGTTATATAGTGTAAAACAAAAATTTATATAAAAAGTTTTGAAACACTTTTGGAAAAAATTATACTGTTTTTAGACTGAATATGTCTTTCTTTTTTCTCTGGAACTGTGTAAATAAAGTAATTAAAACATATCACAACATGTCTACCTGGCAGCCAATCAGATTGCTGCTTTGTTCTTCAAGCTAGGTTCACACATAGCTTTTACTTATCAATAATTAAACGCTATGCATGAACACAGCCGCAATAGATATATAACTGATTGGATGCCATTGGAAACACCTATGTTCCCTTCCCCAACAGGTTTTCCTGAATAAGGCTGGGTTCACACTGTTTTTTGAAAGCATTTGATGCAAAATGCATCTTTTTTTTTTAACGTACCTCATTTGTCCACATTTTTCTGTACATTAGAAAAAAATCTGCATTTTGTTCCCTTTTTTATATTGGAAGTCAATGGAAAGTGCATTCATTTTTCCATCCGTTTTTTTTTTTTGTGAAAAACAGATGAAAAAAAACATAGTTTGAACCCAGCCTTAGGCCTATTACATAGGGTTCAGTGTGAGCGTGCGTTCTGTACTGATACAATAAACTTTATTTATGCAGTCCAGTAGACGGCCCCTTTAAAAATGTAAAAAAAAAGTCAAAAGTGACAGTATGGACCTTAATATAATTTACGATTTCACAGCTCTAATATTTCAGCGCTCCCGTCCAGCCCATCTGTGTACAATGAATATGACTGAGCTAATAGTCCTATAATATGTAGATGTACAATTATATGTAGAAAGCCCCTGCCCAGCCCTGCTCCTCTCGGCCCGTGCATCCTTTTCCCACCTCCAGCTCTGTACAGGTGTTGACCTCTGACACCCGCAGGGTTTAAGTGACATCTAATTAGATCAGGACACACAAAAGCTGTTCATGTAGCAATCTGCTGCTGTTTACCCCTCTGCGCTGCTTTGTTCATCAGCGATCTCAATAAAGAAGAGCCTTCTTCAGGGTATATTACCATAACTGACCCCGAGCTATAGGTGAACTGTGACTTGTGTGTCTAAAGCTGTAGGAGATGAGGGGGAAATGGCTGGAAGAGATGAGTAAAGCTGTATTCAATATCAAGGGCATCTGTCACTATGACTTTAAATTAGGAACCCCAGCAAGCCCCTAAGCTAGCGGGTCTATTCCTAGCCACTAAACAGCCTCCACTCGTCATGTAGAGCAAATAGATGGGAACATCAATTGGCACTGGAAATCCATTACTTCCCATTCTTATGCTTGTTCTAAGCAGAAAGTGAAAGGTCCTGTTTATTGTTGCACAGGGCCAATTGACAGGCACCGTATGCTATTTGCATATAACACCTGATCGTTAACGTATGGGCGATTTAGTAGGTGGAAATTTGTCCACAATTTTAACTCTCTAAAGGAATTCTTCAATAATACCTTAAAATAAAGTAGTCGTTTCAGTGTCCTAGGTCCTTGGAAGGGTTGTTCATCCTCGGGGGAGCACTCGATCATTGGGGTTCCCAATGCAGTTGCCCTCACGGATGCCGAGAACAGAGGTGGTTGGTTCCTGCACCTGTGCACAACCACTGGGATATATGGAAAGGGTCACATTTCATTTTCTATTTCAACATTTCATAAGATAGCCTATTTACTATGATGGCACCAATCACCTGTATTCTCAGGAGAAGTAGCAGCCCTAGTGGTGAGACCTCGACCAATCAGACATCCATGGATTGCATTTTTTCATTTTACCCACGATCTCCCTATGGTTTATGGGTTAAGAGTGATGAAACTAAACATCTTACTCTTAGACAGTGAAGCTTTGTGCAAAAAAAGTTCCAGATTGTTAATGAATTTCGCACTTCAGCACTATCGTTCACTGTATGTCCAAACACGTCCAGTATAGCCTCTTTCTTGTGCAGCTTTCCTCTTGTAATACAGCCCACATGATCTTCTCTCCATCAGGCAGACACTGATGTAAGTGAGTTTTCTCCTTCCTTCTTCCACTATTACAGATTGTGTGACCTCACCCCCTCTCTTATACAGCTTCTCTCGCTCTTCTGTGTACAGCCTTTTGGTATCTGTAACATTAAGAGTAGGTAGATGTGGAGTAGAAAAAGCTGACAAAGCCACAAGCATCGTGCTGTCAGTTCTATGTTAGCAGCACAGCCAGCCAGCTGTCAGTTCTATGTTAGCAGCACAGCCAGCTATGTAATGGAGTTGCACAGACAACCGTTAAAACTACTTTATTCATTGTCTTAATCTTGAACAGTAAAGGCATACCCAAATGTGGTCTACTCCAGGTGTTTAAAGGTCTGTCAGCTCTATACCATGCTCACAGCTCTAGTGTTAAAGTGGTTATCCAGGATCATTAAAAAAAAAAAAACACAGATACTTTCTTTCAGAAACAGCATCAATCCTGTCCTCAGGTTGTGTAATATTTAAATTCAGCTCCACTCACTTCAATGAAAGCAAGCTGCAAAACCAGCACCCAAACTGGGGACGATTGTGCTGCTTTTTCTGGAAGAAAGTGGACATGTTTTACTAAGTATGGATAACACATTTAAAGGGGTTTTCCAATTAAAACTTACTTGTCTCCTATTCACAGGTCAAGTAAGAGATCACAGGGGGTCTGACCTCCATGACCCCGGTGATTTTTTCAATGGAGCCATGGGTCGGCACATGACTTGCAGCTCTATCTATTCCCTACAGAGCCGCTGGAGAAAGCCGAGTGCAGCACTCAGCTCCTTCCGGCAGCTCCATAGAGAATGAATGCATGCAGACCCACAGCTCTATTCAAAACAAAGGAGCCGGGGGCAGCGATCTCTTACTTGTCCCCTTATGCTGTGGACAGGGGACAATTTTAAATAAATAAATCCCTTTAAGGAGGTGTTGCTGAGCCTCAGCATGCAAGCCTCCTCCCTTTCCTCACCCCTCCTTACACGTTTTATGTACATAACTCAGCTTCCAGCACTGATCCCTGTATGCCAATGAATCAGGGCAGTTCTCAGTATGATATAGAGGACTCCGATGCTAACAAGCTGCTTTCTCATTCCTTGTCTGCTAACGTCTGTCTCACCTAAGAGCAAAGACGGTGGAGGCAATCTAGCTTAGGCCCCAGGTGCCCTTCAGCAGCCACTAGGGCTGCTTTTATGGTACGTACTCTCTCATGTCCCTTCACGAGACCTATTATAACTTGCCTGCCTCTGAATCACTTAAAGGGTCATTCCACTTATAGTGCCTTATGTTATTTTCCAGTGACTCACAGGAGAAAAATCTGAACCTTGCAGAAATCCTATTTATCAGACATGTCTAATTTATTTATCAACAAGGTAAAACATTGTGATCCGGAGTGATGGGGGGTCCTCGTGGGAACGTCAGTCTTACGGCTGTCGGCTTCCTCTCCGTCCTGTGTTAATAATATAGGTGGACACCAGTTTGGTTAATATATTCATGTTAAACTAGCAGCCATGGGTTTTGTAATGTATACATTTAGATAGTCAAGCAGCGGGGAAACCAGGATGTAAATGCATTGTATGTATTCTAAAAGTGTACATATTGAAATGTAAATTATCATTCTATATTTTCTCTATATACTATATAGTGGGATATATTTTGTCAATGGAATATTCCTGAATACTCTCTTTTATAACCCATCTTAAATATTTTGTACAGATACTTTTATTAAATATTTTATGATTACATTTTGTATTGGGGTCGTGTCTTTTCTTTACTTTGTAATTTGAATATAAAGTTTGGGGGAAATTTACTTGATTTAGATCAGTTTTTTTTCCCAGAATTAGGTTATGTTCACACTTTGTAAAATAACGGCCGTTGTCCGCGCTGCAAAACTACGGCCGTTGTTTTGAGGTTCCCTATAATGACTGCAATGCAATGTAACTAGGGCCGTTGAATTCACACTACGTATCAGATAACGGCCGTTGTTTATACGGCCCCGTGAAAAATGAACGTGTCAATTATTTCCGGCCAGTAATACTGCAACAACGGCCGTGGATTTCAATGCGGCCGCGAACGTAAAACTTATATCTGCTGAATTAAACTTCATTTTGATGTAAAAAAAATTCTGAGTGGTTTCTCGGGCTGGGCTCAGTATTTAAAGTAAATGACCTGTTTCATCTCGTTTATAATTATGCTAGGAATCAAAATTAAACAACGGCCGTAGTTTCACGACTAGCCCGTACAATAGTAATTCTATGGCCGTTGTTTTGGCCTCAAAATAACG
Organism: Dendropsophus ebraccatus; assembly: GCF_027789765.1. NCBI lineage: Eukaryota > Metazoa > Chordata > Amphibia > Anura > Hylidae > Dendropsophus > Dendropsophus ebraccatus. The sequence goes on along the minus strand of NC_091459.1, from coordinate 138,288,130 downwards.
GCCGTTATTTTACGCAGCGTTTACATAGCCTTAAGTAGGAAAATTTTGGGAACATCTATTTTGTCACTTTTTTTAAGTTTCAGGCATGGATTTTAGTTGGTATATGAAATACCTTGGTAAGTGAATCTATCCCTATGTATTTTATAGTGCTTTTCGACTTGCACAGTCATACCTATAGTGACTGATTTAGGCCTTATTCACACGTCCCATAAAGTCGTCCGGTTTAACTTAGAGCACATTGATTTATATTGAGCTATTCACACAGACCATTTTGATTTAGATCTAGTGGGGACTGAAATTGTGGCACAGGTCATCTAATAGGACTCTATGGGATCCGTGATTTTTACGAATGTCACATTGTGATGTCACTAAAAATCACGGATGAAAAAAAAATGTATTACTAGTACTGTTCACATTTTACGGAAACGGATGCAATTATGGATGCAAATATGGATGATTTTCCATGGATTACGGAGAAAAACTATTGGGAGGTTTTGCAGCCCAGAAAAATGTGTGAATGAGGCCACGGAACACGGACGTGGAATGCCTATAACGGACTCAACCCGCCCGGGCAGCATCTGTGATAAGATGCTGGTAGCGGGGGAACTGTACAGATATGCGCCACGCTGTAATGAATCGGCTGCGCGGCTCTGTCATTACAGTGCGGCGCCTATCTGTTCCGGAACACGGAACGTGTGAATGCAGCCTTACTCTTACTTTGTTTGACCGGCTTCTCTTGAAAGCTTCTATGCAGTGTATAACCAGCAGAGTGCGATGATGAGTGTAGGAGAAAAAAAAAATATCTGTTTTCCATACTGAGACATGATGGGAGTAATAACCTAAAGGGAAAAAAGGGTACTTAGAAACTGGCATTAAAAGAAGAAAAAGTCTATCATGTACTTTAGAGATGTAGGGTACAGGGAATAAGTAGAGATGAGGGAATTTACAGTAATGACTAAGTGAAGCACTTTGTTATCTTTGCAATCCGCTCATCAGCCGGCCGCTGCCACACCTCCCTGGGTGCTGGGAAAAGATGGATCCAGTCCTGGGAAACTGGGAACAAAGTTTCCTAGGACTGGATCCAGCTCCCGGTGAGGAGCGGCACTGAGTTAAAAAGCAGCCGGCTGACAAGTGGATTGCAAAGATAATGTCAATTTGCTCATCTCTAGTGATAAGTGATAGATTGCTTTTTTGACTAGGCCTACAGATGACTGAACAGCCATACTGTGGTTTATCAAAGTCTTGTGTGTATGTGTATGGGCAGCTTTACCTGGTCTGTCCTTTGTAATTTTTCTCTTCCCTTATAGTGCAGCTGACCAGCAGAGGTCCCCGCTAGCCATAGGTATATTACCTGTACTCTGCAGTGTTACCAATTATAGGTTATATGACAACCACACACGTTACATGTCCACAGATCCTGGAAGAAAAATAACCCTGCTATCAAATAAATACCAATTTTAGGGGGGTTCACTAGAAAGGTAGTCTTCTGGTTCAAAAACAATGGATTGGGTTCACACAGAGCACTTTAAAGGGGTGTTCCGTACTTTAAAGGGATGTTGAGAAGGCCTGTGCACTCATGGTACCTTTTTAAAGAACCTAATTTCCTGCATTTACCGATCTTGCCTTCTCTTTCCTACTATACACAGAGACACTGATCTATGTGCAAATGGGAGCAAGGAAAGGCAACTCTTTATAGCTACAGTACAAAGAACCAATATAAGGCCTTGCTATATACACGTATACAGTTACACACTAACCCTTAGTTTACTATTCCATATTTTCTGGGAATACCCTTACCCAATTTAATAGTTGTCAAACCTGTGGCCCTTCGGCTATTGACAAACTACTCCCATCATGCATGCTGCCAGCCACGCATCGCTTCATGTAATAGGTAATACACAGCCAATGGCTGATGGAAAGGGGTACTCCGGTGTCAGTGTATAGAAAATAATAAAGATGTTACTTACCTCTCCATGCTCCTCCGGTGCCCTCATGCCTGTTCCCCACTGAATCTGTCTCTGCAGTGATGGGCCACTCAGCCAATCACTGACTGACGGCACAGCACTGCGGCTAGCGACTGGCTGAGCAGGCTGTCACTGCAGAGACAGGTTCAGACGAGTCAGCAGGGAACAGGCAGGGGGACACCGGGGAGCGTGGAGAGGTAAGTAAGCCGACCCCCCCAAGAAGTCAACAATAGAGATGAGCGAACCGGCCGAGGTTCGGGTTCATATGAACCTGAACTCTCGGCTTCTGATTCCCGCTGTCTGCCTGCTCCGTGGAGAGGGGGGATACAGCCTGAGGAACGCCTAGAAAACTGGGATACAGCCTATGGCTATGGCTGTATCCCAGTTTTCCAGGCGGTCCTCAGGCTGTATCCACCCTCTCCACGGAGCAGGCAGACAGCGGGAATCAGAAGCCGAGAGTTCAGGTTCATACGAACCCGAACCTTGGCCGGTTCGCTCATCTCTAGTCAACTATACATATAAGAAGTCAACAATACATATACAAAACAAGGATATCCTATAGAAAGACTGGTGAGTAATATGGTCCCTTTGGTTTCTATCCGCAATTAGATATTATGTGCGATAAACAAGAAGCTTGGTGGCCTGTAATAGGGTGGCGTGTCCTGTCTACCCTCACTATGGAATATCTAAGAAGGCTCCAAGCTGAGAAGTTGTAGCTTAAAGAAACCGTATCAGAAATGCCCAGTAATTACCATGAACTGTGACACAGCAGAACAATCTCCAGAGAAAAGAGGGGACACAAAGGGAGACAACCAAGGTCTGTATGACAAACAAATGCCTTAAGTGCAAGCTTCATGCAATCTAAAGAAGAAAAAAAAAATAATACAATAAACAGTCAAAAAGACATAAAACCAGCAGACAATAGACTGGAAGACGTTTACTGCCGAAATGTACATGACCTCATTCAATTAGAACCAATTAATGACAACTTCAAATGTGTTTTCTCTTGGTTAAGAATCAGTTTAATTGTTTCGGAGACATTGCTCGAGGTCCCAGTTAAAGGCCTGGCACGGAGAGTTCCTAAGAGGAAGTAATAACTTGCTCCATAAAATTGTGATTAGCCCTAAAGTTGAAACATCTGATAATCATAAGAAGGTATTCAGCGGAAAGCAACGGGATTTACTAGTCCAGAAACCGGCAATAAGTAGTAATGTGACAGAATAGGAAATATAGCTGTGAAAATATACCATATTACTACTGTGGACGAGTACATTGTGAGCGCTATGGGAGGAGAGTCTAAAGACCTCCGAATATTCATGGGTTAGCAAGACAAGTCCAGCTGATCATTATGGGTCCAAATTTAGATTGCCTATTACATGCTGACCATTGGGATGAGTATATGAATGAAGAATAGATGGGCTAGGTCCACCAGGGCGAGAGTAATTCTTTATGAGTGGATTTTCACTCTGGCTAACAGATGTGGGTCCTAAATAAAGGTTCCTCTCTGTGACGTCCATGAAATTTCTGGCAGAAATTATGGAATAATCACAAGAAGATGATGCTCACCCAGAGGGGCATACGGAGGATGTGGTTGCATCCAGACCCATGAGCCTGAGGGGGTCCATTAGGAGACCGGGAATATGAAGGCAGCATTATAGCCGGGGGCCCTACTACAGATTTTGCACAGGGGACCTGCGTCTTTGAGTTATGCCTCTATTTACTCCATTTATTTCTTTTTTTTTTAACTTTACAGCAATTGACACAGTGAATGCAATTACATGGCACAAATAATATAGAAAAATCTGGCTTCATAAAAATTGATCGCAAATTAAAATATATGGCACGTTTTTCCAAATCAAAAAGAAAAAAAGCTAGAATCACTCAATGTTGAGGGAAAAAAGTATGAAATCACTCTGTAATTTGTATTTGTAAAAGAAATATTGATATTAGTAATTCAGCATGTAAGTGAAAGGCAAATGCTTACAGATCTTACTAAGCTAAGTAAAAGAAAAATAGGCGCTAACAAAAGACGTGACAAATGCATTTATGGAAAGAATTCTAGAAATCTTACACAGAGTGTGGTTAAAGATGTTGGTTGTTCCCAGCAGGCTGTAAGATATGGTGCAAGTATAAACAAAATGGAAAGAGCAGCAAAAAGATAGGTAGTGATGGACCAAGAAAGCCAACAAAGTTGGAGAATAGAAAAGCCATAGCAATTTGCCTTCATAACAAGAAATTGGCAACAAAACAAAAATAAAAGGATAATTTTACGAGTCATTAAAACTGTTCAATAAAGTGAGGTTTTAACAAAAACTCCAGGCTCGGGGGATTTTTGGCAGAGTGCTGGGGAGGGAAAGGATGAAAGAAGTAAAATGCTCTCACCTTCCCTGCTCAAGAGTTGGTGCCGGTATCCCACAGCTGTGGTCCATTGGTTCTGACCACTCTGGGTCTGAGTGGGGACCCAGGACGTGACGTGTTACAGCCACTGACTGGCGTAACTCAAACTCAGAAGTGGCTGGACCAGGGGACTGGAGCTGCGGGATAGTGACACTAGTGCTGAAATGGGGGGTGGTGAGAGCATGTTACTTCTTTCATCCTTCTCTTCCTTAGCACTCTGCCAAAAATCGCCCCAGCCTGGAGTTCTCCTTAAAGCTGGCCATACACCTTCAATAACTGACGTCCAAATGATTGCTCAACCAATAGTTATCTGTCATGACCAGCCCCCGTCCTCTTCATACACAGGAACATTTGGCATGTTCAAGTGTTTCTGTAGTCTCTATTGGGGGAGAGGGGTAGGCGGAACCTGAGAGCTCTGGCTTATGTCAAACAAAGAAGAGAACAAAGGGGTCTGGTATTGATTTTCAATCACACCTGCCCCCTTTCTTCACCGACATCATCTGTTGGTGGAGCCTTAGGTGAGCCCCCATACACTTTATACTGCAGATGGTATGGACGACTAAAGTATAACGTGTATGAGGACCTTTATACATAGAATCGCCACTACAGACATATAAACAAAAGAATATAAGGTTAGGGTGAACTACAGAGAAGTGATCAAAGAGAGTGGAGGATTGGATGAAAGTGATATTCGGTGATGAATGGCCAATCTGCCTTGGCCAAGGAGATAATGCTGGAACTTTTGCTTGGTGCCACTCTAATGAAACACAAAAAGATAACACCTAATGAAATCCATCACATTTCCGATCATTGACATAAAGGTAAGGTTAAAGACTAGGGAACATGGAAATTATTATGTAAAAGTCTATGGTCTGGTGTACATCACTGGGCATGTTACTCGTTTACAACAAAAATGAGGTTTGGTGATAATAAAGTCAGTATCATAATGTTTCTTGCTGTATGGAAAAGAGAATTCAAACGTTTTATCCTTCATTTTTATTTTTTCACAAAGCCATTAAACACATGGCAGTCACATGGTACGTAACTCCTCTGAACTAATGTGAGAATTTTATGGTTGAAGTTTCCATTCGGCAAAGTGGATCTGTCACCGCATTTCAAGAAGTTGGAAGCAGCTTGATGTTGAATACTGATGCCCATCACTTCTCGGCCTTTTTGGCTAAGATCAAGTGTAGTATCAGTTTGAAATCGGATACGTCCCCGATCTGGGGACCATATATTAAAGGGATCTTCAGAACAGGGAGATGGAGAAAGACCTTGCTCTGTCCTCTCCAGGCATTGACCTGTTATGTCAGTGCTTCCAGGTTCAGTGCACAAAAAAATTAAAAAATACAGTTGGCCATGAGTGATATTTCACGGTTATATTCTTGATAAGTATTTGTTGTCCATAAATTCTAAATAAAGGTCCCCACTTTATAATTTGGTCATCTTCGGCCATTAGTATAAGGTGTATGGGGGTCTCCCCCGAGACTCCACAGACAGATGATGTTGGTGGAGATAGGGGTCGGTCGTGATGGAATTTCAGTTTGAATACTTTGTTCATGGAGAGATAAGCCACTGCCAGAGCAGTCTAGAGCAGGTTGTGCTGATCGTTAATGTATATAGGGAGGGCAGGGGAGATAAATGTAAGTGAAATAATTATTTGTCTGACAGTTTTAGATGTATGGCCACCCTAAGACTAGAGTTGGTTGATGTACTGTACAAGGCCTTATCTAAGAAATGTTTGCAATTTTGCATAAAAAAAATAAACGCCTGAACTAAAACAACAACGCTTAATAGCAAAGTAAACCTCGCATTGGCTTGTGGCTTTTTCTAAAGTTTTTGCATAGAGTATCTGTAGAAACAAACCTTTACGAGTGGTTCCTCCCGTCAAGCTGGAAGTCTGAATTTTTTTTTATTACATTTGTTGTACTAAAATAAGAGAGTTGTTCCCGAATGTACTGATGCTTGGAGTACATTTGTGACCCGCCATGGGAGTCAACAGCTGGAAGTGTTGGCTGAAACCAAAATCTGACTTTTTTTTTTTTGGTGGAAGTTCTCTGTCTGCATGCTGTGCTTAACACAGACTGAAAAAAGGCAAGACACAAGGTTGAAGCCCGATCATCAAAACATGCAAGTAAAGATAAACTAGTCATTTCCTAGATAAAAAAAAAAAAAAAGTTAGGGGAGTGTCTACAACAAAAGCTATTCAGCCCCTCATAAATAAATCAGACCACCCAATAGCGATCTCTGGTTTTATTGCAGAGCATCTTCACCTCCCGGAATGATCCAGATAATCGGAGCTTACTTTCCTAAAAATTTATTACTTTAACGTGTAAGAATTACCAGACCGGGTCACTTGGAAAGAACTGTAGTCTTCTTGGACTGTTTATAGAACTTTCAGTATTTCACATGCTGTGAGGTCACAGAGTCTCTGGGCTACACGAGAATTCAATAGTATCATGGAATCAGGAAGTCGTCTAATACAGAAGACAACAATCCCGGTTGGTTTCCTTATATCTGAGTAAGGCCTGAGTCACATGTTTTGTGAATGGAACTTATTTATGGACAATGTTCTATGGACCGGACTTTGGAACTCCCAGCATCATCATTCAATGATGATGCTGTGAGCTCTGTAATAGTTAAAGCTTCATGCTACTGTACTGACACATGATTAGTGATGATGCCGGGAGACTAGTCTGTAGCACATTGTATGGAAATATGATCTGTGCATGTGTTAAGGATGTGATATTTTGTATATTTAGTAAACCCATTACATTATGGCGCTGACCTTCTAGAGATGTTACATTCCTTACAGCTTATGTAAGTAAACACAAGTGCTATGCAAGTAAACACTAGTGCTAAGTAAGTAACTCTTTTTGTACCTCAGCCAATGAAGTACTGACACGAGCCTTAATAGAAGATTCCATGCCCCCAGGATATATAAACTGGCTTCCATCTATGAATAAAGGAGATCCACTTTAACCATCAGTGTGTCAGGGTGGTTGATTCTCAGTGCGTGCTACAAACTTTACTTTACAAACATAAAAAACAACGTATGAATCAGACCTAAGGCAATTTACCCTTAAATTCAGATTCTTCTGTGTTTTATAAATACTATTTTCATGCGGAGGTGACGTTGCCTCCATACACTACAGTATATATGGATGCAGCCAAAAAAACCCATTGTGCAGCTTTGTCTACATGTTGTCGCGGACACAAGATAAAATGTTGGCACAAGGTGCTGTACATCCGGCAAGCTGAGATCTCAGATATTCTAGATCACTGGAAACGTCCAAACATCTGAGACCCTGGAAAGAAAAGAACCTGACACGACACATCTGAATGATAAGAAGATTTTTATATAATAGTTTTTTGTTTTTTTTTCTGCTTATGCTCCCAAAGGCAAATATTGCACCCATCATATATGATGAGAAGAAAAGGTTTTGGTCCCACATTCTTTAACACACAAAGAAAACCACAAACTGTCGACTGTATGCATGGTTACAAAGGCAAATAGTAGAAAAGTAGACTACGTTGGTGGATGATTCCAAAGAAACTGAGTCTTGGATAGCAGTCGTGAACCATAGGCAGTATCTCAGATGCTACAGGAGATTTACATATTGTAATGCCACATCTATGGTTTCTAAATTTATTGGGCATTATCGGCCATTCGAAGAGGTTGACAAAGCAGTTAGCACATCTATACTAGACATTAGCTCTGAAATCCTGAGCTATTGCCCTGATCTTTAAAGGGAATGTATCATCAGAAAATAACTAAGGCTGGGTTCATACTGCATTTTGTAGTCTGTTTTCTCATCCTTTGGCTATGTTCACACAACGTTTTTTCCAGCTCCACTTAAAATTACATCCGTCATTTTGAGTCTAAAATAACGGACAGCATTTAGCTGTCTAGTCTCCGCTTAGTGCAATGACGGCTGTTGGTACATTATTCTAGTTTGCGGTCACTAATTGGCCTTTGGGTGTGGCTTAATTGAAAAGTCGCACCCAACGGAGAAAGAACGGTTGAAAAAAGAAAAACTTTGTGTAAACAACTAATAAAAAACGGCCGCTGTTTGCAAAAGACGTCCAAAAATAATAAACATGAACATTATATTGACGTCCGTGGCAATAATGTCCGTTATTCAATACATTGTGTACATTGTACGTCCGTCTTTCCATTGACTTCAATGGATTGCCATTGCAGTCAGTTAACCCTTTAAGGACATGGCCCATTTTCGTTTTTACGTTTTCGGTTTTTCCTCCTTGTGTTTAAAAGGTCATAGCACTTGCATTTTTCCACCTAGAAACCCACATGACCCCTTATTTTTTGCGTCACTAATTGTACTTTGCAATTACAGGCTGAATTTTTGCATAAAGTACACTGCGAAACCAGAAAAAAATTCGAAGTGTGGTGAAATTGAAAAAAAAAACGCATTTCTTTTATTTGGGGGAAATGTGTTTTTACGCCATTCACCCTGGGTTAAAACTGACTTGTTATGCATGTTCCTCAAGTCGTTACGATTAAAACGATATATAACATGTATAACTTATATTGTATCTGATGGCCTGTAAAAAATTCAAACCGTTGTTAACCAATATACGTTCCTTAAAATCGCTCCATTCCCAGGCTTATAGCGCTTTTATCCTTTGGTCTATGGGGCTGTGCGAGGTGTAATTTTTTGCGCCATGATTTGATCTTTCTATCGGTACCTTGATTGCGCATATACGACTTTTTGATCGCTTTTTATTACATTTTATCTGGATTTGATGCGACCAAAAATGCGCAATTTTGCACTTTGGGATTTTTTTGCGCTGACGCCGTTTACCGTACGAGATCAGGAATGTGATTAATTAATAGTTCGGGCGATTACGCACGCGGCGATAGCAAACATGTTTATTTATTTATTTATTTGTTTACTTTTATTTAAAACCTGGGAAAAGGGGGGTGATTCAGACTTTTATTAGGGGAGGGGGCTTTTTACTATTAACAACACTTTTTTTTTTTTTTTTACACATATACTAGAAGCCCCCCTGGGGGACTTCTAGTATATACACTTGGATCTCTCATTGAGATCTCTGCAGCATAGATATGCAGAGATCCATGAGATCGGCACTCGTTTGCTTTCGGCTGCTGCAGCCGAAAACGAACGAGTGCCGAGCCGAGGACGGCGCCATCTTGGATGCGTCCCCGGCCGGCATCAGTAACGGAGATCGCTCCTCCGGGACAAGGTCCCGGAGGAGCGATCTCCCCCACTAGACACCAGGGAAACGTTGCCTCCGGTAATCGGAGGCAGCTGTCAACTTTGACAGCTGCCTCCGATTAGCTAATTAGCGGGCACGGCGATCAGACCGTGCCCGCTAATAGCGGCGGTCCCGGGCTACACGCGGCACCCGGGATCGCGGCACTTCAAAGCGGGGCCGCCGCGCGGCCCCGCTTTGAAGTGCAAGTGAGGACATAGGACGTACCGGTACGTCCTATGTCCTTAAGAGGTTAAATCACGGCAAAAACAGACGTTATTTTAAATGGCAAAAACGTCCGTCTTTTCTCTATTTTTGACCTTGTGTGAACGTAGCCTTTTAATGTAAAAAATTTATAAAAAACAGAAGTGTTTGTATGCATCTGTTTTAATCTGTTCTCCCATTGACTTCCATTATAAAAACTGGATGAAAAAGAAAGGATCAAAACACATTTCATTTTTTTTAACAAACACAAAAATGTGGTTGGCCGTGTTTTTATGTAAGTTAAAAAAATGGATGCATCTTAATCTGTTTTTTTTTTTTTTGTTTTTTTTAACCTGATTGTAAAGATATGAACTGATTTTCCCTCAACAAATTTGATAAGCTTGAACACTGAAGTTGCTTTCATGTGTCTTGGTTAATACTCACAGACAGTTGTCACATTACATTTTTGATTAGGCAGCACCCAGGTATATCTGAGGAGACTAATTTAAGGTCTCACCCTAACAGGGGTGACGTCACACATCTTGATATTCACAGAAAACCAGGATACAAGGGATTATAGGAGAAATAATCCCTTGTATCCTGGTCTATTCTGTGGAAAAAGTACAATCTTGCGTCGCTGTTGTTATTTTTACCAGATTCGTAACAAACTTTCTCAAAGTTCGGTTTGGCGCAGAACCAAACTTTTTCCAAAGTTCGTAACGAAACTGGTCGGTTCGCTCATCCCTAGCAAAAAAGATAAAAACTGATGCACACAAATACATCCATTTTTCATTCTTTTTTTTTCACATTAAACAAATGAGAAAATGGAATGTTAATCGAGCGTGAACCCAGTCTTATTGTTTAAATAATGTTTTTATATTAACTATATTTTCTAAGAATCTTTGGTGACTTTTTTCTCATTTTTATTTTTCTATCTATATTATAAAATAATCCTGATATCTTGCAGTTTTTATTCTCACCACTGGGGCTAAAACTAAGCTGAGACTTCCTGTTTTTTCTGGGGTGAAAAGAGGAGGCTGCTGTAAAGTGATCTGTAAAGAAATACAGCATCAGGTGACACCAGTAGGTACATAGCATCTATGCAAGACAATAGCAGCTCTCTGTGGCATGACCTCTTCAATGGTCACAGTGCTTGCCCTGTCTCCAGGGGACAGACTCTGTGTATTGTTGTCTATGTCCATGAGTCTTGCTGTAAAGCATATCACTAAATGCTGTTAAAGACAGCTCAAGCAAGATGGCAGCCCCCATAACAATGTGAAAATTGTGAAATAAAAAGAAGATAGAAACAAATTAGAATTAAAGAACAAGTTTTAGTATCTGACTCTAATCAGAAATAGAAAATGTAGATGATACATTCCCTTTAAGGAGTGAGGGTTCTCCTGGAAAAATTATTTGTAGGGCTTCTCCCTTGGTCTAAAAATTAGTTATCACTTCTGGTAAACATTCATCAAGCCTTTCTATGAGCAAAACAGCGTCATCAATTTCATTCTTACTGAGATTGAGTCCCCACTACAGGAATGTGCCATCACTTAGAGGGCAAAGGCGGCTATCTATTGACAATGAAATAATGATCACTATTTGCATCCGTCAATATCAATAGATGGCTGCCTTCACCCACTAAATGATGGCACATTCCTATAGTGGAAACATAGCCTAAAATTGGCAATTTTTCTGCAATTTTCATCTATAAATTAAATTAATTTAATCCTTGCCTCCACTAGAACACTAACCTTTACCCATACTATATAGGTTGCACATTTCCGAAACTTACCTATAGTTATTCATAGGCCTTTGGTACAGACAAAGGCTTGTCAGGTGTGTTCTATCGACCATTTGTCATGCTTAAAGGGGTTATCCAGCGCTACAAAAACATGGCCACTTTTTCCCGTCTCTTGTCTCCAGTTTGGGTGGGGTTTGAAACTCAGTTCCATTGAAGTAATTGGAGCCTAATTGCAAACCGCACCTGACCCGGAGACAAGAGCGGGGCAAAAGTGGCCATGTTTTTGTAGTGCTGGATAACTTCTTTAAAGTATCTAAGCCGTGATAATCCTCATCATTCTATGATCTCTAACCTGGAGGCGCTACAATTACATATTTCTTGGCGGAAGAAAATCTCAAAGGTTTGGTTGTTTGTTCATCCAGTTTATCACCAAGGAAGCTACTTCTTTGCTGGAGTCCAAGACGAAGGCGTGCCTGTAGCCCTTATCACACAGCCAGATATTGCCCTTGGGGAAATCCTTCCTAATATCTTCATAATACTGGACCGGACACCAGTTGTCTGTAGCACCATAGTAGAAAATCAGCTGAAAATAATAAGAATATAAAAGAATTTTTTATTTGATGTTAACATATACATTGCAGCACGGCGCGGTGTATCTGTTAGTTGTGTAAAATATGTTTTGCTCTGGTTAAAGTAAAAAGTACAGGGCAGATTTCCTACAATATGGCTGCCAAGTGCCCGGAGATACGAAATGTAATATTTAATAAATGTGCGCGCTGAACGTTTCAGAAAAACAAAACCAATCACCAAGGGCATGAATACACAAATTATTATAGGGATATTACTAGGCTGAAGCAACGATAATAGGCGTCGGATTTTTGGTTGACTTGCAGTATTGGCAACAGAGCGTTTATTAACAATCTGACCAGCGTTCAAAATGATTTAAAGGGGATGTTCATATTTTAACTCCGCATTGTAAATACATTGCAATACTTCCCTTGTCCAGATCAGGAATTCTAGGCTACAGCTGCATTCGCAATTCTGCAAGCTTCGGAGCTGAAATCTCTAATCGTTTCTTGCTGCCTCAATGTCTCAAAGGTTCAATGTGTAGTATAACCTTTTAACCCTGTTTTAAGACATTTTTACAAATAAACTAGTGTCAGAAAGTTATATAGATTTGTAATAACTATTTAAAATCTCCAGTCTTCTAGTACATATCAGCTGCTGTATGCACTGCAGCGAGTAGTGTATTCTTACCAGTCTGACACGGTGCTCTGTGCTGCCACCTCTGTCCATGTCAGGAATTGTCCAGAGCAGGAGAGGTTTTCTATGGGGATTTGCTACTGCTCTAGACAGTTCCTGACGTGGACAGAGGTGGCAGCAGAGAGCACTGTGTCAGACTGGATAGAATACACCACTTCCTGCAGGACATATAGCAGCTAATAAGTACTGGAAGACTTGAAATTTTTTAAAAGAAGTAAATTACAAATCTGTATAACTTTCTGGGATTAGTTGATTACAAAGAGAAAAAAACTCAATAGAGTTTCCCTTTAAGGCCCAGAATTTTTTTTTTTTGATTATTCATCTTTGCATCTCCTCAGTCATAACAGTTATTTCTTTGCTGCATACGGCTTTGTTTTGTATTTTTTTTCCTTATACATATATCAAGTATATCAGTCGTAAAAATGTGCACTTTTATTTATTTATTTTTAAATATTACATAGTGGCTGTGCTGGATTACTGCAGCTCAGCTCCTGTTGAAGTATATAAGAACGTAACTACAGTAACCCAGAATGGCCACAACACAGTGTACGGAGCTGTCTGTTTCCTGGTCTGACAAATAGCTGATCAGCAAGGGTGCCAGGTCGCCATACTGATCTGATATTGATTTAATAAAATTTGCAAAAAAAACCCAAACAAACCCTGCGTCTGCCAAGATGAGATGTGGGCCTCAATAGCATCACAGGCATTTGTTTTGACGCCCTAATTGATAGTAGTAATTAAAGGGTTTCATGGTGAAAATCAGACTTTCCAATGATCTCTGCCAATGCAGCTGTGTAATACAACCACTGTTCACTCCTGACAGCACTGGCAAACTGGCTGTGTATACAGGAGCAGCTTGACGCTCAGGATGAGTATCTTCAGCTGATTCTTCAACCTGTTTTGCGGAGTCCTCCTGTATGGAAAAGGGCAGTAGCCTAAGCTTTTTCACAAAAGGTTGATGCATACCTCCTAGACTAGGGGTACTCAACAACTTTAAGTGAAGGTCCACTTACCGGGGTGTATTGTCAGGTGAAGGTACGAGCTGAACATCATTAGTAAACATGTTGCACTCCCCCAGTAGTATATAGCGCCCCTGTTGCTCCCCCAGTAGTATATAGACCCCTGTGCGCTCCCCTGGTAGTATATAGACGCCGGTGCGCTCCCCCAGTAGTATACAGTCCCCCTGTGCGCTCCCCCAGTAGCATATAGTCCACTGTGCACTTCTCCAGTAGTATATAGTCCCCCTGTGCGCTCCTCCAGTAGTACATAGCCCCCCCGTGACCCTCAGTAGTATATAGCCCCCTGTGCGCTCCCCCAGTAGTATATAGACCCCCGCTTTGAGCTCCCCAGTATTATATAGACCCCCTGTGTGCTTCCCCTCCCATATAGCCCCCTGTGCACTCCCCCAGTAGTATGTAGCCCCCCGCTTTGTGCTCCCCAGTACTATATAGCCCCCCTGTGCGCTCCCCCAGTAGTATAAAGTCCCCCTGTGCTCCCCCCCGTAGTATATATCACCCCTGCTGTGTGCTCCCTCAGTTATATAGCTCATAACATAAAAAAACAAACACTTAGACTCACATGGGTCCGGGCATCTCCTCTTTCCCTCTTGTGGCCGCACTGCAGCAGTCACAAGAATCCGGTTTCCCATTATCCTGGTGTTGGCGCTCCAGTGACGTGGAGCGCCGAAACCAGAGACAGGACAGGGAGGTCCCTCTCTGTCAGTGCTGCTCCTGCATGGTAACTATCAGCGTTCGTTACGAGCGCTCATAGTTACTGTGCAGAGGGGAGCAGCGCAGCTCAGTATACAGGTATACTGAGGTGCAGCAGGGGTCCGGACAGCTGACCTCCGTGGTCCGTGTTCAGACCGCGGTCTGCCAGTTGAGGACCCCTGTTCTAGACCCTTCTGGCACATATAAGGACTATTGTTCCTTGTTACTTGTTGCATACAGATTATAGAGGCAGTAGACAGCAGAGGACCTTGCAGTAATCACAGGGTTAATGGGTTAACTCTAGGTTGTTTGGCATGTTAATTTTAATTTTGAGCACCAGTCTAGACTTCTCCTTTTTTTTTTTTTTTCCCTTGGTTATAGTTTTGTTGACATGACATAGCAAAGAAACAACATAAGAAGCGACTGTAAAATGATAGAAAACACTGATAGTTCTGGAGGTGTCGGCAGCTTGTTGCCGCTTAACAGGAAACGTGCAAAAAAGTCGAGAAAACATATTTCATGTAAATAATTCAGAACAGACAAAACAAAGGTCGCAGCAGATGTTGGGAGAGATGCTGCCCATAATTTTTATGATACATTCGTCAAATATTAGCAGCTGCATACATAAAAAATATGTTTTTAATGCATCTACAGTATTAATCTGAATCCATCTGCACTAGCCCGGGCATCTGTTGGGGAAATAGAAACCCTTCCTATTAAGAGCTACTATAATATTTATAAACGATTTTAAAATAATTGAAATTGATTGAATTTGTTCTTTTGTTATGTGTTTTACATTAAAAAAAAATTTCAATTATATATATACAGTTTTACCTTGGTTTAAGAGTAACTTGGATTAAAAGCGTTTAGAGAAAAAAAAAATAATATATATATATATATATATATATATATATATATACACAGTAATATCTCTGTTATCGAACTTAATCGGTTCTGGGAGGCTGCTGGGAAACCGAGCTGTGTGTGCCTATAGGGAACAATGTAAATGTCTTTAATTGTTTTTTACACTGCATGGGTCATGTGCAGAGCGCTCGGCCTACAGAGTTGTAGACTAGCAGTAAATGGTGATGCATCTTGCACAACTACTTACTGTAAATGAGCGGGGATTCCTGCTTTACAATGTATTCCCAGCAGCGAAGGCAGAGAGAGAGGCAGGAGCAGGCGGCTGTAATCCCCGCTCCTTTTAGGAATCGGCACCTAAATTTCGTGAAGAACCTGTCCGTGTGGACTCAGTGCCGAATCCAGACTTTTGTCTGTTTGAATGGGAGGGCTTGCGCGCCTCCGCTCTCCGCACCTCTCAATGTCAATTCTTTCAGCAGAGAGCGGAGTCCATGCGGATAGAAGGCTGGATTCATTACTGAGTCCATGCGGATAGAAGGCTGGATTCAGCACTAAGTCCACGCGGATAGAAGGCTGGATTCAGCACTAAGTCCATGCGGATAGAAGGCTGGATTCATTACTGAGCCCATGCGGATAGAAGGCTGGATTCAGCACTAAGTCCATGCGGATAGAAGGCTGGATTCATTGCTGAGCCCATGCGGATAGAAAGCTGGATTCAGCACTAAGTCCACGCGGATAGAAGGCTGGATTCTGCATTGAGTCCACACAGATAGAAGGCTGGATTCAGCACTGAGTCGATGTAGATAGAAGGCTGGATTCAGCACTGAGCCCACATGGATAGAAGGCTGGATTTGGCACTGATCCCACGTGGGTAGAAGGCTGTATTCTGCACTGAGCCCACACGGATAGAAGGTTGGATTCGGCACTAAGTCCACATGGATAGAAGGCTGGATTCAGCACTGAGTCCATGCGGATAGAAGGCTGGATTCAGCACTGAGTCCATGGAGATAGAAGGCTGGATTCAGCACTGAGTCCATGCGGATAGAAGGCTGGATTCAGCACTGAGTCAACGCGGATAGAAGGCTGGATTCAGCACTGAGTCCATGCGGATAGAAGGCTGGATTCAGTACTGAGCCCACAAGGATAGAAGGCTGGATTCTGCACTGAGTCCACGCGGATAGAAGGCTGGATTTAGCACCAGGTCCACGCGGATAGGAGGCTGGTTTCAGCACTGAGTCCATGGAGATAGAAGGCTGGATTCAGCACTGCGTCAACGCGGATAGAAGGCTGGATTCAGTACTGAGCCCACGAGGATAGAAGGCTGGATTTAGCACCAGGTCCACGCGGATAGGAGGCTGGTTTCAGCACTGAGTCCACGGGGATAGAAGGCTGGATTCATTACTGAGCCCATGCGGATAGAAGGCTGGATTCAGCACTGAGTCCACGCGGATAGAAGGCTGGATTCAGTACTGAGCCCACGAGGATAAAAGGCTGGATTCAGTACTGAGTCCACACGGATAGAAGCCTGGATTCTGCACTGAGTCCACGCGGATAGAAGGCTGGATTTAGCACCAGGTCCACGCGGATAGGAGGCTGGTTTCAGCACTGAGTCCATGGGGATAGAAGGCTGGATTCAGCACTGAGTCCACGCGGATAGAAGGCTGGATTCAGCACTGAGTCCACGCAGATAGAAGGCTGGATTTGGCACTGATCCCATGTGGGTAGAAGGCTGGATTCAGCACTGAGCCCACACGGATAGAAGGTTGGATTCGGCACTGAGTCCACATAGATAGAAGGCTGGATTCAGCACTGAGTCCACGCGGGTAGAAGGATGGATTCAGCACTGAGTCGATGTAGATAGAAGGCTGGATTCAGCTCTGAGCCCACACGGATAGAAGGCTGGATTCTGCATTGAGTCAACACAGATAGAAGGCTGGATTCAGCACTGAGTCCACATAGATAGAAGGCTGGATTCAGCACTGAGTCCACGCGGGTAGAAGGATGGATTCAGCACTGAGTCCACACAAATAGAAGGCTGGATTCAGCACTAAGCCAACGTGGATAGAAGGCTGGATTCGGGCAATAACCTTGGTGTTCCTGAAGACCTAAATAACTGTTAGCTGAACAATAGTTCAGCTGACAGTCATCTCCCCTGATTTTGTTTGGATACCAAACAAAAATTCAGGGGGAAATTTTGTTTGAACACAGAGGTATTACTGTATCTATCTATCTACACATACATATATAGGTGCTGGTAGAGGGTGCAGTGGCACCAAAACTCTGATGCGTGAAGGGGCTCAAGCGCCCCTCAACCACACAGAACACTATGGGGGAGATTTATCAAAGGGTGTAAAATTTAGACTGGTGCAAACTACCCACAGCAACCAATCACAGCTCAGCTTTAGGCAGTGCTGAAAGGAAAGCTGAGCTGTGATTGGTTGCTGTGGGCAGTTTGCACCAGTCTAAATTTTACACCCTTTGATAAATCTCCCCCTATAAGTAGATAGAAAGACAGATAGATAGATACATAGATAATAGATAGATAGATAGATAGATAGATAGATAGATACATACAGTGGGGAAAAATGTATTTAGTCAGTCACCAATAGTGCAAGTTCTCCCACTTAAAAAGATGAGAGGCGTCTGTAATTTACACCATAGATAGACCTCAACTATGAGAGACAAAATAAGGAAACAAATACCGAAAATCACATTGTCTGATTTTGTAAGAATTTATTTGCAAATTATGGTGGAAAATAAGTATTTGGTCACCTACAAACAATCAAGATTTCTGGCTCTCACAGACCTGTAACTTCTTCTTTAGGAGTCTCCTCTTTCCTCCACTCATTACCTGTAGTAATGGCACCTGTTTAAACTTGTTATCAGTATAAAAAGACACCTGTGCACACCCTCAAACAGTCAGACTCCAAACTCCACTATGGTGAAGACCAAAGAGCTGTCAAAGGACACCAGAAACAAAATTGTAGCCCTGCACCAGGCTGGGAAGATTGAATCTGCAATAGGCAACCAACTTGGAGTGAAGAAATCAACTGTGGGAGCAATAATTAGAAAATGGAAGACATACAAGACCACTGATAATCTCCCTAGATCTGGGGCTCCACGCAAAATCTCACCCTGTGGGGTCAAAATGATCACAAGAACGGTGAGCAAAAATCCCACAACCACAGGGGGGGACCTAGTGAATGAACTGCAGAGAGCTGGGACCAATGTAAGAAAGCCTACCATCAGTAAGACACTACGCCGCCAGGGACTCAGATCCTGCAGTGCCAGACGTGTCCCACTGCTTAAGCCAGTACATGTCCGGGCCCGTCTGAAGTTTGCTAGAGAGCATTTGGATGATCCAGAAGAGTATTGGGAGAATGTCCTATGGTCTGATGAAACCAAAGTGGAACTGTTTGGTAGAAACACAACTTGTCGTGTTTGGAGGAAAAAGAATACTGAGTTGCATCCATAAAACACCATACCTACTGTAAAGCATGGGGGTGGAAACATCATGCTTTGGGGCTGTTTCTCTGCAAAGGGGCCAGGACGACTGATCCGGGTACATGAAAGAATGAATGGGGCCATGTATCGTGAGATTTTGAGTGCAAACCTCCTTTCATCAGCAAGGGCATTGAAGATGAAACGTGGCTGGGTCTTTCAACATGACAATGATCCAAAGCACACCGCCAGGGCAATGAAAGAGTGGCTTCGTAAGAAGCATTTCAAGGTTCTGGAGTGGCCTAGCCAGTCTCCAGATCTCAATCCTATAGAAAACCTTTGGAGGGGTTGAAAGTCCGTGTTGCCAAGCGACAGCCCCAAAACATCACTGCTCTGATGTTTGACCTCTGTCATTGCCAACAAAGGTTATATAATAAAGTATTGAGATGAAATTTTGTTGCTGACCAAATACTTATTTTCAACCATAAGTTGCAAATAAATTCTTACAAAATCAGACAATGTGATTTTCTGGATTTGTTTTCTCATTTTGTCTCCCATAGTTAAGGTCTACATATGGTGTCAATTACAGACACCTCTCATCTTTTTAAGTGGGGGAACTTGCACTATTGGTGACTGACTAAATACTTTTTTTCCCCACTGTAGATAGATGATAGATAGATAGATAAGACAGATCGATAAAAGATAGATAATAGATAGATGATATACAGATAGATAGATAGATTTGTTTTGGCTCACTTTGTATTAAATGCACTATTATGAAGCTTATAGACCAGGTTCCCCAGTTATTAAGTGGCTTTTCCAATACTAAAAACTTTTCACGAATCCAGTAATAGTCGAGCAGGAAGAAAGTCTAGTACATCAAAGCTGACAGAACTCCCACTGGAAGTCAGACTCTTAACCTCTTAAGGACGGAGCCAATTTTCATTTTTGCGTTTTCGTTTTTTCCTCCTTGTGTTTAAAAGGCCTTAGCACTTGCATTTTTCCACCTAGAAACCCACGTGAGCCCTTATTTTTTGCGTCACTAATTGAATTTTGCAATGACAGGCTGAATTTTTGAAGTTTGAATTTCACATGGATAGAAGGCTGGATTCAGCACTAAGTCCATGCGGATAGAAGGCTGGATTCAGCACTGAGTCCATGCAGATAGAAGGCTGGATTCAGCAATGAGTCCACACGGGTAGAAGGCTGGATTCAGCACTGAGTCCATGCAGATAGAAGGCTGGATTCAGCAATGAGTCCACACGGGTAGAAGGCTAGATTCAGCACTGAGCAGCAGCGTTTCGGCCATATGCCTTTGTGAACTGCCTTAGTTGACAAAGGCATATGGTCGAAACGCGTTCTGCTGTTCACACTGTTACGGTTTTGGAACCTAATAAAATTATGAGATGAATATGGTGAGTGCCGGGATTTCGATTTGATGTAGTACATCAAAGCTGACAGAACTCCCACTGGAAGTCAGACCTCTTAAGGACGGAGCCAATTTTCGTTTTTGCGTTTTCGTTTTTTCCTCCTTGTGTTTAAAAGGCCATAGCACTTGCCTTTTTCCACCTAGAAACCCACATAAGCCCTTATTTTTTGCGTCAATAATTGTACTTTGCAATGACAGGCTGAATTTTTGAAGTTTGAACTTTGAAGTACACTGCGAAACCAGAAGAAAAATTCAATGTGTGGTGAAATTGAAGAAAAAAACGCATTTCTTTTATTTGGGGGGTATTTGTTTTCACGCCATTTGCCCTGGGGTAAAACTGACTTGTTATGCATGTCCCTCAAGTCGTTACGATTACAACGATATATAACATGTATAACATTTCTTTTATCTGATGGCTTGTAAAAAATTCAAACCATTGTTAACAAATATATGTTCCTTAAAACGCTTTTATCCTTTGGTCTATGTGGCTGTGTCAGGTGTCATTTTTTGCGCCATGATGTTTACTTTCTATCGGTACCTTGATTGCGCATATATGACTTTTTGATCGCTTTTTATTACAATTTTTATGGATTTGATGTGACCAAAAATGCACAATTTTGCACTTTGGGATTTTTTTGCGCTTACGCCCTTTACCGTGCGAGATCACGAATGGGATTAATTAATAGTTCGGGCAATTACGCACGCGGCGATACCAAACATGTTTATTTATTTATTTATTTAAAACATGGGAAAAGGGGGGTGATTCAAACTTTTATTAGGGGAGGGGGCTTTTTACTAATAATAACACATATTTTTTTTTCTACACTTTTACTAGAAGCCCCCCTGGGGTTAGTGTTATTCTCCCTGGGGTTAGGGTTATTCCCCCTGGGGGACTTCTAGTATATGCACTCTGATCTCTCATTGAGATCTTTGCTGTATAGTTATATAGCAAAGATCAATGAGATCGGCACTCGTTTGCTTTTGGCTGCTGCAGCCGAAAGCATCCGAGTGCCGAGCCGGGATCAGCGCCATTTAGGCAAAGAACCCGGAGGGAGCACTATGTGTGGATCGCTCCTCCGGGACAACGTCCCAGAGGAGCGATCCACCCCACTAGACACCAGGGAAGTGCTGCATACAGTAATCGGATGCAGCTGTCAACTTTGACAGCTGCATTCGATTACTGAATTAGCGGGCACGGCGATCAGACTGTGCCCGCTAATAGCCGCGGTCCCGGGCTACACGCAGCACCCGGGATCGCAGCAGTTCAGAGCGCCGCGCGGCCCCGCTCTAAACACCTCTTGCGGACGCATGACGTACCGGTACATCATGTGTCCTTAAGAGGTTAAAGGAAAACTTTGTCGAGAAGTCCAGCAAAAATGTTTATTAAAGTATTGTACTGCCCCCCAAAAGTTATAAAAATCACCAATATACACTTATTACAGGAAATGCTTATAAAGTGCTTTTTTCCCTGAACTTACTACTGCATCAAGACTTCACTTCCTGAATAACATGGTAATGTCACTTCCTGGATAACATGGTGATGTCACTTCCTGGATAACATGGTGATGTCACTTCCTGGATAACATGGTGATGTCACTTCCTGGATAACATGGTGATGTCACCACCCGACTCCCAAAGCTGTGCGGGCTATGGCTGCTGCAGAGGATGATGGCAGAGGGATGCCCTTTGTCCCTCATTGTCCCTCTGCCATCATCCTCTACAGCAGTCACAGCCCGCACAGCTCTGGGAGTTGGGTCGTGACATCACCACGTTATCCAGGAAGTGACATCACCATGTTATCCAGGAAGTGACATCTCTTTGTTATCCAGGAAGTGACATCACCATGTTATCCAGGAAGTGAAGCCTTGATGCAGTAGTAAGTGCAGGGGAAAAAGCACTTTATAAGCATTTCCCGTAATAAGTGTATATTGGGGATTTGTATAACTTTTGGGGGGCAATACAATACTTTAATAAAAAAATTTCGTCTGACTTCTCCTTTAATAAGAAAAGTAATGCTATAGTGTTAAAGGACATGATCTTTTCAGGGCTAAAACTATGTTTCCCAGGTCACCAAGACGCGGAGAAGCCGTTCTTCCATCATTTACACACAAATCGTTGGAGGTGAGAAGAAATCTGTGTGTTCAGGGCTGAATATCTTTGCTGCTTCAGAAGTCGATCCCCAGCACTAGAAGCCTGAGGAGTGCAGGGGGCTGGATTGGCTCAGCCAGTAATTACTCCATTGATTTGTCTGTCCCTCCGGGCATATCCCATTTGTATTCCAAACGCCACGGCTCATTAGTGTAGTGTGCAGCTTAAGCTTTGACAGGTTTGGCTGAAGTCTTCTCATAATTTGGAAGATTTCCTTTATGCGGAGTTGCTTTTTTAAATGTATCATGAAAATAACAAAATGTGAAATGTAACACCAAAACTATTCAAATCCCACTCCTGGCATTAGGTTTCCTTGTTAAACGAGTCTCGAGAGTCTCTTATCACTTCTGACTTGACGTTCAGCTGGTATGAGTGACGGCTGCTGCTGCTGAATGCTGCACTCTGATTGGCTTAGAGGGAAAATGTATGTGATGTCATTGCAACTCCTTCAGAACCCTTGCTTTTTGGCACACGGGAAAGTAGACATGCCAAGTCTGGCACGAGTGGACAAAAGTCATGGCTTTACTTGTGTCTCTCCTGCTTGGAGTGGTTTCCTCTCTTTCTAGTGTTTCTGATGACTACCACCAGGTACAAAGAAGGCGGCCATGATTGGATCGTCTTACAGTAACGATCCAACCATTAAGAATGTTTTTGTAGTAACACATTCCTTCCCGTAAGGTTACACATTACTCCTTAGCAAAATCACTGTACAGAATTTTTTTTTTGCAGCTCTTCTTGATTTGAACAAGCAGTTGTGTTTTGCATTGTTGAAGGATGTGTCTACCACATGACTTCAAAAGTATATTGCCTCTTGACTTTTGATCTCACCAAGAGTAAGGGTACTATTACACGGAACGATAATCGGCTGATCATTGATATAGGTTTGGACCTATAATTGTCGGGCGCATTGCTACGTGTAATAGCGGTGCGCAGCCGGCGGCTGTCGATTTGCTAAGTGCATACATTACCTATCCATGCTGCAGGGCTCCTCTTGCGCTCTGCTTCTCTCTGGTTCCCGCTACAATGTTGCAGATAAAGCCAGTCAGAGACTTGTTCACATCAGCAGTCTCAAAAGGGAGGGAGGGAGGAGGAGGGGGTGACAGAGAGAAAAGCTCACACACAGATTTTGTGTCTTCAGCAGAAAGCAGCAGATCAGAACTGGGGGAAGGAGACTGAATAGATAATAACAAGTATGGAAGAAATTGTTAGTCTCACTTTGGGCAGCAACATCAAAAGTTATGTTTGAGTGGAATACCCCTTCAATAATTTAGTGTGGGAAACTAAACCCTGAAGTGTAGGGTTCTTGAAAACCAGACAGTCTTAGTAAATGAGGCCCAATGTCTCTTAGTTTATTTATCTTATAGAGGTGAAAATTATTACTGTGTCATTCTAGCAAAAAGAGATGCTACTGGCTCTAGCTGTACATGTGATGCTCTGCTAATGCCTCATGGGAATAATAGCAAACCACAGAAATATAGAAAGTGGGGCAAGATCTAAAAGTCAAGATGGTGGCTGATACGAGGCAGAGTGCAGGGGTAACTACAAGGAAATGAGTTCAATATATACAGAAGAACTCCAGAATGTGATAGACAAACAGGTGGGGGTGGTGATGGAAAATATTTTTTCCTGGACAAACTTTTTGAGCATAAAATTAAAGTGTCACTGTCATATATATCTATATCTATCTATCTATCTATCTATCTATCTATCTATCTATCTATCTATCTATCTTATTTTATTTTTTTTGCAGAAATCAATAGTCCAGGGATTTTAAGAAACTTTGTAATTGGGTTTATTAGGCAAATATTATCTAATTATCTGCATTCAAAAAGGCTGCCCCCCCTCCCTCTTCTCTCTCCTTCACTTTTCATTATCAGGAAATCTCGACTCTTTTACATCCGTCGAGCCCTGTCTAGTCTATGGAGAGGGGAGGGGGGAGATTAGTCGCCAGCAGAGAGACCTGTGTTTAAGACGGTATTCAGAGAGGTCAGTGCTGACTTCAGAGGAGATAGCCCGGTGATGTAGCTGTAAATTAACTCTTTGTTCTCCTATTTTGGTGCCTCATCTCCCTCCACCCCTCCCCTCTCCGTAAGAGAACCACAAAAGAAGGGGGGAGAGATTCAAACTGCTTTTTCATGATAAAAAAAAAGCATTTTTTGGCTAATAAACCAAATTACAAAGTTTCTTACAATCGCCCGTACGATTGATTTCTGCAGAAAAAAAAAAAGAAATTTAAATTGTAAGAACTCTTTGCTGACCCACGTCTCTATTAATTCTCCATGGAGCCGCCAGAAAGTGCTGTACTCAACTCTCTCTGAAGGCTCCATTCATTCTCTATGGAGCCATCAGGCGGCTCCTTGGGGTATAAATAGAGCCGCGGGTCACATGCCGTACCCCGTACCTGCGGCTGTATTTAAAATAAAGTAATCAGTGGCTGATCTGGAGATGGTAAGGGGGAATGTGAATAGGGGACAAATATGTTTTAATAGGAAAACCCCTTTAAGCATGCCTCACTACAGACAGGCTCACGGGTCCCACAGGCTCATGTATGACGCTAGGAAGGCACAGCAGACAGGGAACGACGGACCATAAACTGTATATGGACACAAGCCAGACCCAACCCTTTATAATACAAAAAGCTGCAGGCTACGCTATTGTATGGTAATATATGTAACGTGTATTACAATTCTATAAATCTTGTACAGTGAATATCTGTAATAAATTAGGAGCATTGTCAGTGGTTGGTAAATTGCCATACAAGTAATTAGAAGCTTCTGACTCTCCACTGAAATACAGAATAGCACGAAGCTTTAAAAAATTAAATTAGGGACACAGTACTAAGAAAAAGGCAGAAAGACAACAATGTGTTCAACAATGGGGGCTCCAGGGGGCAGACACATACTCTGCCAATTAAACTCTGCTCAATTTCTGGTGTGTAAATTAGTAGGGGTCACCGCAAACACCAGGCAGACTACAGAGAGCATAAAATATATGTAATATTATATGGACTATTGACATGTTATTCATTAATTTTATGAAAGACAGTGGAACTAACTGCACTAAGAAAAAAAAATTATACTGAGCAAATAAATTTTGAATTTGTTCTTGGGGTTGGAAAATGACATGAAGATATATATGTATTTGCATACTTTCCAATATGGTTGATATTATACTCGTTGTACAACCCCTACTATGGAAGAGTTCTATTACCCCTAGTACCTGGGGGGATTACCAGCCAAACAGGCAATACTCTGTGTAACAGGTCCAGCGATCAGCTCATGACTGATCGCACCTTTAAAGTACTGTATTTTTCGGACTATAAAGCACACTTAAAATACTATGATTTTCTAAGAAATTGTAAGTGCGCCTTATAGTCCAGAGCGCCTTATATATGGACCGGGACAGCTCCGGCCTCCATGGCGCAGATAGGCTGCTGAGCTCACATCTCCCCGCCGCACAGCGCAGTGCTCCCTCACCTGGACTCCCGGCCCATGGTTCCGCAGGCCTGTCCCGCTCTCCCGTTGTAGCGCTGTCCCGCTCTCCCTGCTCTCCGTAGCCCGGATACAGGCTCAGGCATAGGCTTCAGGCATAGACTTTCATTCAATAGCGCCACCTAGTGGCTGGAGGTTATAGAGCAACACTGTACTGTACTGAGGCTCCTAACTATGGTGGCCACAATGCTCCATGCAGAATTCTGCCAACGGGACTCGCTGGCAGAACTCTGCCTATCCTGCATGGTGCATTACGCCCATCATAGTTAGGAGCCTCAGTACTGTGACATAGTAAGGAGCTTCAGTAAATACAGTACTGTGATCAGCAGGTGACATAGTAAGGACCCTCAGTTAGTACTGTGATCAGCAGGTGACATAGTTAGGACCCTCAGTTAGTACTGTGATCAGCAGGTGACTTACGTTTTTCGTTCGTTCAAACGTATACACTATAATGCGGTGCGCCTTATAGTCTGGTGCGCCTTATAGTCCGGTGCGCCTTATATATGAACCTAGATGGCTTAGCAGGCTAAAATTGAAGGTGCGCCTTATAGTCCGGTGCGCCTTATAGTCCGAAAAATACGGTAGGTTAAAAAAAATCCTTGTTTGTTGGTCGCATATCTGTATTGGGGGAGTATGGCCAATAACAATGCAATGCAATAACAAAGCGATCATCTACCTGCAGGATAAACATAGAAACAGAAGATTCCCTTTTAGTATTTCCCTTCTTATTATCTTTGGATAGATATTCACTTACTGTAGATTTACCTACCACATCTGCTGGAAGTTTGTTCAAAGCATCTACTACTCTTTCAGTAAGTAATACTTTCTCACATTGCTTATGATCTTTTCCCCAACTAGGGCTGGGCGATTAATCAAATTAATTCACCCAGAATGTTAGAATCGATTTGATTTTTTGTATAAATTATCATTTCAATTATCAATATCTTTCCGCAGGTGAGGTCTCCAGGTTTCCATATTACTGACACTTCCAGGAATATCAACCCTATTGTACACTTCAATAAGAGAGCCAATCAATGAGATCAGTCCTCACACTGAGCACAGGTGTAGCCATTTTATGTTTTGATTTATCCACATTGGCTTTCTTGCTCTCTTATGGTTTGTACCTGTTGTACGGTTTGTACTGTACAGTTTGTACAGTAAAAACTTAAGGTACCTTTACAAACCTCCCATATAGTGTCTGTGCTATTGTTTTTGGGGATTATATCCCTGACAATGAAGTTAAAATGATACTGTTCCCCCCCCCCTTTCTGGATGAGGACTTCTCAACACAGCTGTAAAGCCTAAATTCTGCAGTTTTCATATCTTACTTTATAATAGATTTCTTGGTGTTTGGTCTAGTGAAAAAATCAAAGATTTGTGCCACCTGGGCAGGGCTTCATGCTTGCAGTGCCTGTAGCCCCACCCACATTGGTACTGTAGGCCTCGCCACCGTGACATCACTGACATCTAGGCCCCGTCCCTTGGTGGCCGTTGGAAAGGGCCGGCCTAGAGGTCTAATGGCCAATGGCCGTCAAGGGGACGGGGCCTAGATGCAGATGACATCACAGAGGGGCAGGGTCTACGAGTCAATGTGGGCAGGCCAAGTGGCACTGTAGCCGTGAAGCCCCGCCAAGGTAGCACAAACCACCAACGATAAAATGCATTTTTCACTGGACTAAGCACCAAAAAAAAATCTATTATTAAGTAAGGTATGAAAACTGCATAATTTAGGCTTCACAGCTGTGTGGAGAGGTCCTCATACAGAAAGGGGGTGACAGTGTGACTTTAAAGGGTAACTCTGAGAAAAATCTAAAACTGTTGACTGTCAAAGAGACATTTCTATTACATTTGTTCAGAGTGCGACTAATGAAGAGAAGGAGCTGGTAGAGACCCGTGCTGCCTTTAGCCGCTCTCCCCACACTGTCTATCTGGATGGGACAGCTTCATAGACATAGCCATGTGGCCATCTCCGTCTAATGACACAGATGCGGGAGAGAATGCTCATTGTCCTGATGGGTCTCTACGACATATTAAAATATTTTTTTGGGTAACAGCGCCAATCTAAGGGTTTCTCTACGCTAAATGAATTTTGCCTTCCTGGTGTTTTTCTGGATTCTCTATGGAACCTCTATGGTTGAATCCATGCACTTGCTCCCCTGCTGTTGGTGCAATTGTGATGGTTTCCTGCCCTGGATATGGCAATAGGCATAAGAAATAGCGGTCTCTCTGTTGGGAAATTGCCCTGCAGAAAAAGTAGGTAAAATACAGACCTCCTGACTGGCACCATTTACATGCAAAAAAAAAAAGAGTACAACACGCATTAAATTGGCTCAACAATCCAAACTGTCGAAAAAACGTAAAAACTAACATTTATTGAACTAATTAGCACAACTATATTGGGAACCCGGAATCTCAAAGGAAAATATTTTCAATCTGCCCATTGCCAGTACTAAACCTGCGCTCAGTGTGGGACTGGAATAATTTAGTGCCTCATCTCCCATAGGCTCTAGAACACAAGATCCAGCAATAACTGATCTATTTCACTGGCGTTGGCACAACCAGGTGTTAAGATTGGCTTTTAACTTATGGTTGCTGTAACTACGAAGCACTGAGCTTTTTTTTTTTTCTTCTTCTTCTTCGAATAGTAACTTGCCAACTGTAGAGCAACTTGGCTTTTATTTTTTGTTTTTATAAACTTCCAACCCATATAATTTTAACCCACTTGCCCTGTCTATAAATTACACATTAAAAAGGTTGCCAGTTCTCCACAGCTTTCATCTAGTTAAACAGTTAAAAAAAAAAAAAGTTTCCAAAAATGTTGTAGAAATCCAGATGAAGGTGTCCCCGAAATCAAAGCAGTGTTCTCACTAATCTTCAGCTATTGGTAAAGACAACAGCGAGGAGCCTGCTGAGGGCTAAAAGTACATGAAGTACATTGTAGAATACCTTAAGGTCCAGTCCAATTTTTTTTCTTTTAGTCTTAAAACACATTTTAATGACAACGGGAGAATAAGTAAATTTGCCACGAGGGGTAAGTAATAAGGAGTAAAATGTGCGTATAGGTTATAAAGTTCTTTAGTGTGAGAATTCTTGTCCAATTAAACTTGCCAAGACAGCATCTTGAATTACTAAATATTCTTGTAAAGGCTACATCAGCTGTAATGGGAGCTCTCTCATCCTAGAACATGAAATACTGACAAAAAGTAACATACAAACTCACTGATCTCTTTAGATATTGCTTAAAGGAGAAGTCAAGCGGATTATAAAAGCCCGCAGCAGTCCAGGGCAGGGGGGAAATTGATTACAAGTACTACCTTACCTCTCCCCGTGCCCACATAGACCGGCCAGACTGGCAAAAGGACCCCAGCAGAAGGGGTGATGTCATCACAACTCGGGGGAAAAGGCCTGTCCCGGCTGATGGACTGGCTGCTTGGCCAATCACTGAATGGAGCAGCGTCCGCCCAAGTCACTGACTGGTCGAGTGGCCAGTCCATCAGCCAGGTTATGACGTGTCAGCTCGTGAGATCTCAGAGGCCAGCGGGGTCCCGAGGCTGGTCCTGCCACTCACCATGGGCAAGGGGAGAGGTAAGTTAATGTAATCAATCCCCCCCCCCCCCCCCCGACACACACACACACTTTTATAATCCGCCGGACTTCTCCTTTAACTGTTTTGTGGATGTTGCACGTGTTATAAGACATATAAAAAGTTATGCTATGTTCACACACAGATTTTCAACGGCTGCTATTGGATACTCAAAAACACAACTGTTATTTTACATATCAAATAACGGCCGGTTTTTTTTGCTCATTCATTTTGGCGGCCGTCATAATGACCGCATAATAACAACACAAACATTAATCCGCCGGGTGTTGCCACTGGTCCTACTTAACAGCAGGGGGCGCCACCTGAGGCCACAATTTAAGTGGCCTTATGGCAGAATCGCCCCGGTGGGGCCACTGACCACCTAGCGTGACCTGTATCATGCATCAGAACCTGCCCCGGCGTGTGCAGCCTCCCCACCAGGAACTGGACGGGAGGTAGGAGCCATGTGAATGCACAGTCCTGACCCCGGCCGGGGTGTTGTGGGCGAGGGGCGCGAGTGACAGGGGTGATGGGGGGGACAGTCAGGGGGTGAACTCTGGGGCTGGGGGGGGCACACGGTACAGGTGACTGGTGTGGCTGCAGTTAGAGAGGGAGACAGTGACAGCTGCACTGATCACTGTCTCCCTCTCTAACATCAGCCACCCCCAGTCCTCCTTTACTTCAGTTTGGCTGGGTTACATGCTAACCCGGCCCATTGAAGAGAAGGAGGACACGTGATGCCGTCTCGGAGGGTGGGGGCCAGGAGCAGGGAGCGTGTTGGGTTGGACTGAGAGCTGATGATTCTATGCATTCCGTGGGGGTGAATGTACCTAGGTAACAGCAAAACTGTGCAGAATCTTTAATACCTTGATATTGAAAAGATGGAAAGCTACGGGTGGGCAACATGTTAATGCAAAAATAATTTTTTGGGGGGAATACCCCTTTAAATCCTCACAATTAGATACTATGACAGTATTCAGTGTGTCAGTAGGCAAAAGATTCAGCAGTGACCTACCTTCTGCTGCACTGGCCCCAAATCTTAATGCCTAGCGGCGCGTCTGCTGTAAGGCATTATGATTCTGAATGTCAGGGCCATGAAAATGTTTGTTCCCACTGTAGCTGGGTAGACTATGGAGACCTGAAGGCCTAAGCCTGAGATCAGGGAAGGTGCCTGGTTTAAAGCATGGACAAGATGTTATGTAGAATGGATGAAAACAAAAAAAAAAGGTCAGTTGTGAGAGACCATGAGAGAAGTCCAAGAGAACTCACCTTGTTTAAATGCTGCTTGATGGTGTCATTGTCCCTTTCAAGCACCTCCACCATCTCTTGACTTCCCATGTACATGGCATTTGCTGCAATGAACATAAAGAGAGAAAATATTAAGCACGTGAAAGCAAACAAAACTCTCCAACCATAATAGCACACAAGAGCTTCCAACATCTCAATGTTAAATCATATATATAGTTTTCAATGTAATTTTGGATGTTACATTTTGTACATTACTTTTTACAATTACGGTAGATGCGCAAATAAAATTTAGTTATTTAAGTGAATACGATGTCCAATGAAAGGCTTTATTTTACCAATGTATTACTGGCACAGGCTGAAATAAAACTTCTTACCATGTAACATGTGTTGGTATATGTTAATATACAGCTACTGATGGAACAGAAATAAAGAGAATTTAGACCAGATACCTAGTGTTCCTCCTACTAGTGTATTAGTATTTCCCTATTGAGAGTGCCCCTTTAAAGGAAACCTGCATGCTACCAGAACCACAAGTCATGGGGGAGGTCCTCGGCAGCTTCTGCCTGCCCAGCTGGCCTTGATTGATAGATCGATCCCTGTTTGGATATAGGAGGAGATGTACTAACCAAGGCTGGTGGGGTAAGTAGAATAAAAGTGGTTCCCTTTAACCCCTTAAAGTGTAACTTTCATTTTATTATTATTATTTTTGCAGAAATCAGTGGTATAGACGATTTTAAGAAACTCTATAATATGTTTTATTAGGCAAAAAGCCTCTTTCTGTACTCAAAAAGAAATTTTCCGCCCCCCCCCCCTCACTTCTTATCTGTGCATTATCAGGATATCTATCTTCATTACAGAGAAGCCAGTGAAGACGGGTTCTGCTGTGTCTATTATATCCTATGGAGGGGGGAGGGGCCAAGGGGGATGAGTGAGCAGGAAGAAGAGACATGAAGGTCAGCTGTTTGTAGACTGGGCACCTAAAACGCTGGATTCAGAGGTCAGAAAGGTCAGTGCTTATCTAAGAACTTGCTGAAAGAAGATTGCAGGGTGTTGTGCTGTGCAGGACTGCTCCGTGCTCACTCACTCCTTTCAGCTCCTCCCCTCTCCATAGAGCATAAGGTACACAGAGATCCTGCTTCTTCTAAAGTGAGGGGGGAGCTAGGAAAACAGCTTTTTCAGTACAGAAGGAAATTTTTTGGGTAAATAAAAACTATTGCAGAGTTTCTTAAAATCGCTTGTACTATAAATATTTATTGTTTTCAGAAAAATGACCCTGAAATGACAGTTACGCTTTAAGGACTGGGACATTTTTGTGCTTTTGTTTTTTCCTCCTTGTGCCAAAAAGGCCATAGCACTTGCATTTTTTCACCTAGAAACCCTAATGAACCCTTATTTTTTGCGCCACTAATTGTACTTTGCAAAGACAGGCAGAATTTTTGCATAAAGTACAAATATTATGTGTGGTGAAATTGAAAATAAAACAATTTCTTTTATTTGGGAGGGGGGGGAGGGTTTGTGTTTACGCCGTTTCCCCCTAGGGTAAAACTGACTTGTTATACATGTTTCTTAACCCTTTCCCGCACAAGGACGTAACTGTCTGTTTTTCATCCGTTTTTTTGCAAAAAACTGATGCATTTGTGTGCATCCGTTTTTCCATTGACTTCCATTGTTTTAACTGACACAAAAGTAGTGTCAGCTACGTTTTCGTGTCCGTCAAAAAAAATGGATCTGTTTTGATCCGGTTTTTTTTTTTTTTTTTTTTTTTTTTTATGGAAGTCAATGGAAAAACAGATCACAACGGATGCACACAAATGCATCAGTTTTTCATCTGTTTTTTGCAAAAAAAGAATTGCAAAAACGCAGTGTGAACCTAGCCTTCATGGAACCCATCAATACTTGCAGATTACTGTTGGACAGTTATCAGAGACAATCTCATGTATGAATACAAAAGACGTGTACATGCAACGAGAAGCCATTGAATAAGGACCTACATTTCAGAGTTCAATAAACATAAATAATTTGTAAACATTCTGAAGTTGATTTCAGATAGAAGTAAGTTTCCTATGAATATATTTTAAAAGTTTATGAACAGTATACTTGCTTCCTTATGATTGCAGAAGTAATAAATACGTCGGCTATTATACTGTATTCTATACAATTCACAAAACAGTAACATGAGAACTCTTCAATATCATAGAAACTAGAGCCAATTAACATTTTCCCTTGTGATATTTGAATTCAGCACATAAAAATCATTAAGAAATCACTAATTTTATTTCTGAACCAAACAACTTTTGAAAATTTGTTGGCCAGTGTTACCGGATACAGCATTTCCCTGGTGTCTAGTGGAGGAGATCGCTCCTCCGGGACGTTATCCCAGAGGAGCGATCTCCGTATCTGAAGCCGGCCCGGGACTGCTCCAAGATGGCGCCGTCCCGGGCTCGGCACTCATTTGTTATCGGCTGCAGCAGCCGAAAGCAAACGAGTGCCGATCTCATTGATCTTTGCTGTATAACTATACAGCAAAGATCTCAATGAGAGATCAAAGTGTATATACTAGAAGTCCCACAGGGGGGCTTCTAGTATATGTGTAAAAAAAAAAAAAAAAAGTATTGTTATAAGTAAAAAGCCCACTCCCCTAATAAAAGTCTGAATCACCCCCTTTTTCCCAGGTTATAAATAAAAGTAAATAAATAAATAAATAAACATGTTTGGTATCACCGCGTCCGTAATCACCCGAACTATTAATTAATCACATTCCTGATCTCGCACGGTAAACGGCGTCAGAGCAAAAAAATCCCAAATTGCAAAATTGTGCATTTTTGGTCGCATCAAATCCAGAAAAAATGTAATAAAAAGCGATCAAAAAGTCGTATATACGCAATCAAGGTACCGATAGAAAGAACACATCATGGCGCAAAAAATGACACCTCACACAGCCCCATAGACCAAAGGATAAAAGTGATATAAGCCTGGGAATGGAGCGATTTTAAGGAACGTATATTTGTTAACAATGGTTTAAATTTTTTATAGGCCATCAGATACAATATAAGTTATACATGTTCTATATCCGTTTTACCCCAGGGCGAATGGCATAAAAACACATTACCCCCAAATAAAAGAAATGCTTTTTTTTTTCAATTTCACCACACTTTGGATTTTTTTCTGGTTTCGCAGTGTACTTTATGCAAAAATTCAGCCTGTAATTGCAAAGTACAATTAGTGACGCAAAAAATAAGGGCTCATGTGGGTTTCTAGGTGGAAAAAACGAAACCGCAAAAACGAAAATTAGCCTGGTCCCGAAGGGGTTAAATTGGTACCATTTCAACAATATGTAACTTGTGTAACCTTTTTATTTTATTTAAAAATCTCTCTATTATCCCTCTATTATCATGCTTATAGCATTTTTATCCTTTGGTCTATGTGAGGTGTAATTTTTTTGCGCCATAATCTGTACTTTCTATCGGGAACCTTGTTTGCGTATATGCTCAATTTTGCACCTTCGAGCGCCGCTGCACTCACTGATTGGCTGAGTGGGCTGTCCATAAGCCCAGGCAGGCATGATGCCTTCTGGTAGGGGGCCCATGGCTGGTCACAGCAATGTGGGCACAGGAAGGGTAAGCAATGCTGCCCTGCCGCCTGTGAAATATTGAAAATGCTCAGACTTCTCCTTTAACAGCAGATTAGAAGACTCTATCCTGCATTTATGTTTCCAGTGATGAAACTGTAGAGCGCCACCTCAATATCACTGAAAAGGAGTCGGCGGTAGTCCTGTTCCCAATGCACCAAACTGCCTAATTTGCATATAAAACGCCCAAGGTGTCTCACCTCAATAAAATTCACAATTTACTGTAGATCCTTTAAAAATGTGTTTAGTTAGGCTAGGTTCACACTGCGTTTTCAGCATCCGTTTAACGCATCCGTTTTTTGCAAAAAACGCATGAAAAACGGATTGCAAAAAACGGATTCATTTGTGTGCATCCGTTTTTCCATTGACTTCCATTATAAAAAAAACGGATCCGTTTTTTTTGGCGGACCAAAACGGACCAAAAAACGTTGCTGACCCTATTTTTCTGGACGTTAAAAAAAACGGATCCGTTAAACGGATGCTGAAAACGCAGTGTGAACCTAGCCTTACCAAGCCGATGATACAATAAAACACGTCAACACGTTTCGGAGACACATATTTGTCATATTCGGCAATAATTAATTTATAAAGGTTTCCCGAAAACGGATGAAGGTAAGAAAATTACCGTTATCCAGTGTCTGCTGCCTAACGGGAACATAATAGTAGGTGTTAGAGTCTTCTAACCTGCTGTTCACTTCCTCTTAGTGCAAAACAAGTCAACTTTCTAATCGCTATTAAATAAATTCTTAATATTTTGCTACTACTCATTTATGCTTTATGCTCTTTCAGTATTAAAAATAGGAACTGAGAAAGGAAAAGTTTACACACCAGCTCAAAGGGAGAGAATCCTTGGAGGACAGCTCATACAGGCTAGAGAGAGAAAGGAGAGCACATACAAAGGCGTCTAAGGTGGGGCAATCACATGGGCTGTATACAAGTATAAAGAGAGGAGCTTAAACAGCAAACTGTGGAGGATGTGGAAGAAAAACTAAGCAAAATTCTTAATAAAGACCTATGACAACATGTTCTTGCACCATACTAAACAAAAAGCAGGAACAGAATACATGTTTTACAAAGGTGATCATAGACTTTAAATCCAAATCCACCTGCTGTTTAAATACATTGTCTATGATTGGTAACTAGTATAAAACAAGTACCACTAGTAAGAGTTATCCTTATGCACTGTAACTACCACACTTACACTGAGGTGAATAATGACCCACAGGAAGGTGGGAACAAAGAGATTTGATGTTAACTTAATGAGGAATCAATATATATATATATATATATATATATATATATATATATATATTTATTTATTTTTTTATTTGGGAGGTCAACAAAAAAACCCTCAAAGATCAAGCGCTTACAGGTTGTTAGGGACACGTACATATAGCAACAAAAATATCCAAACAAGAAGAACTAGACAGTTTCATACTTCAATCATGGAAAGAATAAATACAAAAAAAAAGGAAAAAAAGAAAAGTAAAAGAAAGTTTCTGTAACTGAAAAGGCTTAATAAAGGTTAAACTTAATTAGGATGAACAACCCCTTTAAGTATGTGATTAATCTCTCTATTAAAGGATGTCTGGAAATCATCTGTCCAGTGACAGTGCCAAGCTTCCGTTACACCAATGTGACCAGCGCCATTAAGATGCAGAACTCTCCGGAGTGCTAATTTCTCCAACTTCTAAGGCGTTTATAGTTTACACAACATACAAGCGAGCTGCGTGCTGTTATTCCATCCGCTGCTGTCATATTCTCAATCCAGTCATTTTTATTTTCCCCTTAAATGTAAAACCATACCACATACTCTTGCTTGGCCAAGCATCTGGGGTCCTTAGTGACATAACATGGATACACAGTGGTGTTGTATGAGAAGCAAAAATGCCTACAATCCAAGAAAACATGTTTTATACTAACAACAAAATGTAGGATAATCAAAATAAGACAGCTTAGAGAGCAGAACAATACTTGTTTTAGAAGAACAATTTTTTCTTAAAAAGATTATAACTCTTTGGAGGACTATATTTGATCTAAACGTAACCATCACCAAGTGGTTTATTAACTTTCAACTAGTGTTGTACGTAAAGACCGAACTGTTCTGGTTTGGCAACATTCTCTGAACTGAAACATCAAGGGAGTCCTGGAAAATATGGATTCAGCCTTTAGCTGTATCAATGTTTTCCCAGGTTCCCGAGGGCTGTATCCAACCTCCGCAGCCATGGGGAGTCAAAAGATGACTGGGGTTCAGAGAACATTGCTGAACCCAAACAGGTCTGCCTCTCCGCTCAACACCACAATATTTTATGTAATTTCAGATCAATAGTGTACCAACTAGGGATGGTCCGAACCCGCCGAGGTTCGGGTTCGGGTTCGGCTGAACCCGAACGCTCGGCATCGGATTCCCGCTGTCTGCCCGCTCCGTGCAGTGGGCGGATACAGCGGGAGGACCGCCTGGAAAACTGGGATACAGCCTATGGCTATGGCTGTATCCCAGTTTTCCAGGCGTTCCTCCTGCTGGATCCGCCCGCTGCACGGAGCGGGCAGACAGCGGTAATCATTGCAGAGGGTTCGAGTTCGTGCGAACCCCGTCCAAACCAGGTTCGGACCATCCCTAGTACCAACCATTGGGGCTACATGTCTAATAGGCTCCTCCGAGTTTGGCCATAGCTTCATATGGCTCCTCCACACAATGGGCGCCCAAAGCAGGAAGAACCTTCTAGTGACTGATCCTGGCATGGAAATCCTGGTGACTTTTTATTTTCTGAGTAATCCTCATTCAAAAATTTGGTAGAGGAATTTTACCACTGAAATTGTTTTTAACAAAATTACTGCAGGTGGGTGACTGGGCTTTAAAGAAAACCCGTCATCACTTTCATGCTGCTGGAGATGTACAAAGCCAAGGTTGAATGCCATACCAGTTAAAGAGTTCAAGGGAACCTGTCATTGTTTTTATGCTGTCTGAACCACAAGTCACTGGGTGGTCCTCAGTGGCTTCTCCTTACCCTATCTGCCTTGATGGATAAATCTTTCCCTGTTTGGGTATAGGGAGAGATCTATTAGTCAAAGGCGTCAGAGAAGCCATCAATGACTCAGTTCAGACAGCATAGAAACAATGACAGGTTACCTTTAAATATATGTCTATGCCATTCAACCTTGGCTTTGTAGAACCCCTTTCCAACACGGCCGCCCGTAAGAGGAGATCGGGATCGGTGTTTTATTGTTTAATGGAACATCTCAGTGTGGAAGTCCCAGGTGATTAATATTAATATTCGGAAAACCACTACTCAAACACAGTTACGTACCGGAGTCCTTATGGCGTTGTTAACAAAACAATTGATACAATAATAGATCAAGTCCGACCACTGCTTCCATACGTCATATAGACTTCAATGGAGTAATCCAAATGCATACTAGGTCAAAGCTACATACAACTACTCCATACTGTGGTCATTCATAGTGGCAGTAGTCCGACCCCCACTGTATTGCAGTATATTGCATTTGCTAGAATTACTGATACGGCACATCTATGGGCCATCCCTAGTCTCCCATCTACCATTTCAACAGTCTGACATATGAGCCACATGATCAGGTGAACACAGGGGCAGTCGCCCTTCATTCTCCGCCTAGCTGCATATACAGTATGCAGCAGTTGCTGTAACGTCAATCCTGGCAGCTACCAGCAGGTGTCAGCTATAATACACAGCCAGCACCTGCTTTGTATGGACAGGCAGTTCTAATTTCCACACCTGCAAAAAAATTTATTGGCTCCAAATAAAAATGGAAAAACTTTTGCAAATTGTTCTGATTAAACTGTCTGACAGTGCAGTCCCGTGTCATCCCGCTCTCTTTGCCCCTTTTATTATTAGAAGATTGACACATGAAAGACTGCAGGATTACACTATACACAGGATTTGTGTGTAGCTTGTATGCCCTTTGTCTGCATGAGAATAATAATTAAAAAAGGGTATTCCGCTCAAACATAACTTTTGATATGTAGCTGCCCATGGTGAGAATAACCATTCATTCCATACTTATTATCTATTCAGTCTCCTTCCCCCAGTTCTGAGCTGCTGCTTTCTGCTGAAGACACAAAAATCTGGGTGTGAGCCCTTCTCTCTGTCTCCTCCTCCTCCCCCCTCCCTTCTGAGACAGCTGATGTAAACAAGTCCCTGACTGGCTTTATCTGCAACATTGTTGCTTCTTTGTAATGCTGAGAGCATTATTCTGAGGTCAAGTTGATAATTTGATAAAATGCAAAAAACGGATGAAAAAAACGGATGCATTTGTGTGCATCCGTTTTGATCCGTTTTTCGATTGACTTCCATTGTAAAAAAAAAAAAACGGATCGTTTTTTTTTGACGGATACAAAAACGTAGCTGACACTATTTTTGTGTCCGTTAAAAAAAAACGTTTTGATCCGTTTTTTTTTTTTTTACAATGGAAGTCAATGGAAAAACGGATCAAAACGGATGCACACAAATGCATCCGTTTCTTTGCAGAAAAAAACGGATTGCAAAAATGCAATGTGAACCCAGCCTTAGTCTCGCCATGGGCAGCAACATATGAAAAGTTATGTTTGAGCAGAATACCCCTTTAATGCAAACACAGACACGCCTTGAATTACACAGAACTGCTTTACACAACATTCATGGTGCAATAGTTTGCAGTTGTGAATTGCTGGAAACAAGCTATGTATGGCTTCAGCCGACATGCAGACTCATTTTCCACCTCTCTGTATTCACCTGTACTTGCAGATCAACATCCCGGACACTGAAATCTCTTCTTGTCCAGAGAAACCTTTTTCCCAAGTCCTGGGAGGGACGGCAGAGTAGCAAGAAAGGAAATCCAATCCACTGAAGTGAATAATAATGGATGACTTCACTTGTAGTTTTACAGTCTTCCTGGGATAAATTTTCTTTATCGTAACTAAACCCCATGTCAAAACAGTAACCACAATGTTTCTTGTGCTCGCAACTTCCTCCATAAAGTCTACACAATAAAGCCGAACATTCCTGAAGACAATCTTCTTATTCTGGTGTCAACTAATAATAAATGGTCGTCATCTAGTTGGCTTATAGTGGGCATTGCAGGCATTCTAAGAAATAATACATCTATCAGTGGTATGTACAGTATACATGCCATAGAGGCCATCATTAAAGGAGAAGTACAGTGGAAAATCTGTTTTAAAGTATTGTATTGCCCCCCAAAAGTTATACAAATCACCAATATACACTTATTACGGGAAATGCTTATAAAGTGCTTTTTTCCCTGCACTTACTCCTGCATCAAGGCTTCACTTCCTGGATAACATGGTGATGTCACTTCCTGGATAACATGGTGATGTAACCTACCTCTTGGATAACATGGTGATGTCACGACCCGACTCCCAGAGCTGTGCAGGCTGTGGCTGCTGGAGAGGATGATGGCAGGGGGACACTGAGGGACACAGGGCACTGGAGGGACACTGAGCATGCCTCTGCCATTATCCTCTCCAGCAGCCACAGCCCACACAGCTCTGGGAGTCGGGTCGTGACATCACCATGTTATCCAGGAAGTGACATCACATGTTATCCAGGAAGTGACATGTTCAATGTTCCTTAAATGGGTGGTGGGGAAGGGGGGAGGGGGGGGGGAGTACCACCATACACTTGTTCTCTGTAAATAGGGAATAAGTGGCTGGTCACAAGGGGTGGAGGGACAACTCCCAATCGGACTCTTCATACAGCTGTGGTGCGCAGACTCAACCACAAATGCATCTACTATTGATGGGAGTCGCTTTTACAGACAATGAATGCCTATGGTTGTGTCTATGTTGGTAAAAAAAAAAACCTTTAAAGCCAAAAAAAAAAAAAAAAAAGTTATGAGTTCTCATAAGGTTGTACCAACTAGAGTGGCATGGTATAACGTCAGGAATTTTTAGCTTAGTCCTTTACGTAGCTATGACTATCCAAAGCTAATCAAGTATGCTGATTTTGCATATCCACGAAGGCCTGATATAAGAGGCCCAAAGCTTTTTTTTCTCAGTGGAAGATAAGCTGTAGCCAGAGATGTAAGGGAGAGGCTTATTCCAAAGAGCATAAAAACAGCTAATGTGTAATGTATTTTGAGTTTTGTGGTCTGCAATGGCACATTAGATAATGATATCCACCTGGTTTTTATATGTATTGTATATGTTAGCAATGGGCACAAATCGAGCATTCACGGCTCCATCTTAACCCGAGCATGCGTCTTTTGATTACCGGTGGCTGAAGACGTTGGATGCAGCCCTAGGGAGTCCTGAAAAAACATGGGTACAGCCTATGGCTAGGTTCACACTACGTATATGTCCGGCCGCATATTTTTCGCGGCCGGACATATACGTATGAAACTCCGGCCGGGACTTTACGCAAGTTGCGGCCGGATAAGTACGGACCGCGAACTTACGCCCGTAGCGTACTTACGCTTCCCGAGCGCTCTTCGTAGCGATCTAATAGCGGTCTTTTACTTGGAAATCTTCGCCTAGCCCCGGACACCCCACAGAACCTTTTGGATCGGAACAAAAAGCTGGCAAAATGAAGAAATCACCACTACGTACGGGACCGCATGTTACGCTACGGGCGTAAGTTACGGCATTTCCGTCCGGAAACAATGGTCTGGTTCATTTTTTACGGCGCCACATACGATCCGGGCGTAAGTTCGTACGTAGTGTGGACTGTGCGCCCGTAGATCGTATGCTTTCCATTGTACGCAAACTACGTAAGTTTCCGGCCGCTTATTCACGGAACGCGCTACGGCCGGAAACTTACGTAGTGTGAACGTAGCCTATGGATGTATCTGTGTTTTCCAGGACTCCCTAGGGCCACAGCCACTTTCTTTAGCCACTGGTAATCAAATGTGGCAGGTTGGGGTTCGGATGGTCTCAAGCTACGATGGTCCAGTAAGGAGCATTGTATATTAAAAATATTGTAATCTAAAGCCACTGAAAGTTGAAAAACCATTATATATATATATATATATATATATATATATATATATACACACACATATATATATATATATATATATATATACACACACTACCGTTCAAAAGTTTGGGGTCGCATTGAAATGTCCTTATTTTTGAAGGAAAAGCACTGTACTTTTCAATGAAGATAACTTTAAACTAGTCCTAACTTTAAACAAATACACTCTATACATTGCTAATGTGGTAAATGACTATTTCCTACAACGGTGTGTACTACTCCCTTCAGAGGACAGCACAAACAGGCTCTAACCAGAGTAGAAAAAGAAGTGGGGGGCCACGTTGCACAACTAAGCAAGAAGATAAGCACATTAGAGTCTCTAGTTTGAGAAACAGACGTCTCACAGGTCCCCAACTGGCATCTTCATTAAATAGTACCCGCAAAACACCAGTGCCGGGATTTTGGGCTTCAGGGCAGAGTGGCAAAGAAAAAGCCATATCTGAGACTGGCCAATAAAAGAAA
The DNA here is from genome assembly GCF_027789765.1 of Dendropsophus ebraccatus. Taxonomy (NCBI): domain Eukaryota; kingdom Metazoa; phylum Chordata; class Amphibia; order Anura; family Hylidae; genus Dendropsophus; species Dendropsophus ebraccatus. The sequence continues at coordinate 138,246,316 of NC_091459.1, read as the reverse complement.
AAGATTAAGATGGGCAAAAGAACACAGACATTGGACAGAGGAAGACTGGAAAAAAGTGTTGTGGACGGATGAATCCAAGTTTGAGGTGTTTGGATCACAAAGAAGAACGTTTGTGAGACGCAGAAGAAATGAAAAGATGCTGGAAGAATGCCTGACGCCATCTGTTAAGCATGGTGGAGGTAATGGGATGGTCTGGGGTTGCTTTGGTGCTGGTAAGGTGGGAGATTTGTACAGGGTAAAAGGGATTCTGAATAAGGAAGGCTATCACTCTGCACCGCCATGCCGTACCCAGTGGACAGCGCTTGGTTGGAGCCAATTTCATCCTACAACAGGACAATGACCCTAAACACACCTCCAAATTGTGCAAGAACTATTTACAGCAGAAGCAACAGCTGGTATTCTATCAAAGGTAATGGAGTGGCCAACGCAGTCACCAGATCACCACCCCATTGAGCTGTTGTGGGAGCAGCTGGACCGTATGGTACGCCAGAAGTGCCCATCCAACCAATCCAACTTGTGGGAGCTGCTTCTAGAAGCGTGGGGGGCAATTTTTCCAGCTTACCTCAACAGATTAATAGGTAGAATTAGGGATGGTCCGAACCTGCTGAGGTTCGTGTTCGTATGAACCTGAACGCTCGGCAGCAGATTCCCGCTGTCTGCCCGCTCCGTGGAGCGGGCGGATCCAGCGGGAGTAACGCCTGGAAAACTGGGATACAGCCTATGGCTGTGGCTGTATCCCAGTTTTTCAGGCAGTCCTCCCGCTGGATCCGCCCGCTCCACGGAGCTTGCAGACAGCGGGAATCATTACTGAGGGTTCGGGTTCGTACGAACCCGAACCGAACTCGGTTCGGACCATCCCTAGCTAGAATGCCAAAGGTGTGCAATGCTGGAATTGCTGCAAAAGGTGGATTCTTTGAAGAAAGCAAAGTGTGATGTAAAAACAATGTTATTTTAAATACAAATCATTATTTCTAACCCCAAACTTTTGAACGGTAGTGTATATATATATTTACATATAACAAGTGGGTTGAACAGAACTATGTAAATTTTAAGTGGGTGTACATACCACCCCGGTATCTGGCTCCACCTTCAAAAAATACACAAGAAATAGGCATCACTCCAGTATAAATGAAAAAGTGCTGGGTTTATTCACCCATCGTTGTGCAACGTTTCGACTCTACTACAGTCTCTCTCAAGCCTTGAGACGTCGCACAATGATGGGTGAACAAACCAAGAACTTTTTCATTTAGGATATGTTCACGCAACATACGTTTTATGAAAAGAACAGCCATTGTTTTCAGTTTAAACAACGGCCGTTCTTCTCATAATGGAATGACTTGCATTGAAGTCAATGCAAACAACGGGCATTGTTGGACAGGTTTTTTACCTGTCTTTGAACTGTGTTTTCGTTAGTTTTTATTTGGGTGTTTGCTTAGTAATGCTTCAGAAGAAAAAAAACTGTATTTGTCAGAGCTACCTTTTAGTTTTAGATTTTGTGCCACTGGTAGGGTTGACTTTTATTTACTTGACTACGTTAGAGAATTTTTGGAAAATGATTTTTTTTAACATTAACAGGGAGCCTGCAGGCAGGAAAAGGAAACTACTGGCTGCCGGAACATAAAAAGAAATTGAGGTCAGACAAATTGTATCAGAAGCTCTCTGGGATAACGTGCTCTTCTAAGTGATGTAAACTTACTAACTGCTGGAAAGAAAAAACATCAAACAAGTTCCAATTTTTCTTATTTTATAGAACTTGCTTTATTAAAGGGGTTGTGTCATGACTTTGTGTGAAGTCTCTGTGTTAAATTATATGAAAAACAATAATTACAACCAAAATGATTCTGTGTCTAGATATTGCTGTTACATATTTTTTTTACAGTGCCCCCTGGTGTTCTTTTAATTTTCTCACAGAACGTCCACCTCACATGTCCAAGTGCTGGCAAGAAGTTGCCTTTAGCGTACCGATTCTTACTGACTATACACTATACACAATCACTCTGCCACTTATGTACAAGAGGATCTGGTTGGAGTTACTAGTCATGGACACATTAGGTGGACATTCAAAGTAAGGGCCCTATTACGCAGAGCGATAATTGGGCAAATCAGGCCAATTCGGCCGATTATCACTCCACGTAATAGAGACAATGATCAGCCAATGACAACGACCATCGGCTCATTCATGTCCAGGCCTAAAATCATCAAACTGTTATACATTACTTCTCCATGCTCCCGATCTTCTCCTCTGCTTTCAGTCCAGGCGCTGTGACTGGAGCTCCCCGGCCAGTGTTGGCTAAGCAGTTTGTCAGCTCGGACAGGCCGCTCTGAAGCTGCAGCTGTGGCAATAGGAGGAGAAGATCGGGAGTATGGAGAGGTAATGTACAAGGGCAAGGCCCGCACGAACATCACTAACGATCATGGAGCCATGTAATAGGCCCAGTAAACGAGAGCTGATCTAGCAGATCGGCACCTGTTTACATCTTTGATCAGGCCTTCATCGACCCATCTATTGGGCCCTAAGGCTCAAAACAACACAAGGGGGTGCTATATTTTAATAAAAAGATTATGTTTTACCTGCTTGAACAAACCACAACATATTAAATAATAGAACAAACCCTATTCAAATCCAACAAAACAATTAACAGTAAATAAAATTGGTGGCGAGCAGCTATCAGTATCTTGATAAGTAATGATCCACAAAAACTTATTCCATTCTGTTTCATCTTCCACCCAGTTTTCAATGAAGCAATTCCAGGGAATGTGCTGATCCGATACGAGGAACGTTTTTATTTGAGTAAGAAAGAATTTAAGAGTCTTAATCTTTCCTACTTGCCCTGCAAATGTGGGACTTTTTATTGAGCCAGTATGGATAGGGCTACGGGTACGAAAGAATCCTCACTGGAAAAAAGTATTCACGGGGGGAAAAAATAATCCCACAGAGGGCTCATGTCATGAAACCACCGCTGCTTCTCCCAGGATTGACTTTACCAGAGCAGGGAGGTCTGCTTCTATTTCCACCCCAGTGACGCAGAAGAGGTCTGGTTCTTCTTAAAATAGTACGAGAACATTGGTGATGAAAGTTATATCACATCGATTAAGGAAACACTTAAAAATTCTTTCCAATTTATACAACATTACATTGAGAAAAGATTGTTTGCTTGTCTTTACTCACAATTCCTTGGGTGAAGTCTAATCTAGGGCTCTTTAGTCTTTACCACATCAATCGGAAGAACCCTTTCATCCAAATCCCTCAGTGATGACCTCTCACACTTAAAAACCTAAAGCAACTAGTGAGGGCCTATCTTTGGAAAAAAAAAAATCTGGAATCTGGTCCATTGGTAGGAATATTTTTTTTTTTTTAAACACTTGGATCTCTAATTGGCTTGCTTTGTGGAACCTGCTTTGTGTAAAGTATAACTGGGCCAATCCAATCTATACAAATATTACTACTGGATCGTGTGGAAGAGCTTATAAGAGAAGCATATGTCTTTTCTTCTATGGCTTATTTCACTCAATTCTTATATAGCATGTGGACATTTATTGCTTATTTATACTGCTAATGTTACCTGATTGTAATAAGAGATGTTTATTTTGCTACTTAACGGTACCTTAAAGGGGCTGTAGAAGACAGCTAAGGGGCGAGCAGGATTGGTGCTCTACGGGTGGTAGTCCCGCCCCCAGTGCACCAAACCACCTTATTAGTATATATTAAATATATATATTAAAACATTATTCTAGTTCAGGTGGACTGATTGGCCTTTGGATGTGTCTTTAATTGAAAGGTCTATTGAATTTAATAGTGAAAACTGTGAAATGAGGGTGAAAAAAGAAAAACTGTGTTTGAACAACTAAAAAATAACATCCGCCGCTTACAAAAAAAACGTCAGAAAGTAATTGTCAAGATCATTATAATGACGTTTGCGCAGACAACGTCACGTATTTTAAACACTGTGTGCATTGGACGTCCGTCATTCCATTGACTTCAATGCATTGCCTTGAAGTCGATTAAATCACGGCAAATACAGCCATCTTTTTAAATAGAAAAAGTGGATACCTTTTCTCTTTTTTAAACGTAGTGTGAACATAGCCATGATACGTCTAACCTGCTAATAGTTTCCTTTTAAAATGTTTTTTTTTTTTTACTCAGGACTGGGTACATGGACACGCAGTGGAAACTTTCTGAAATTATGCTAGTGATACAGTCTTACTAGAGAACTCTATTAAAAACTATATATTAAAAATACTATGTTAACATGAAGCAAGAATTTCCAAGTGACCAGCTGCTAAAAAAACACGTAATATTTCCGGACAACTCCTTATTCTAAACTAATTACTTCTCCCGTGTTCTGCCATGCTATAGCTCTCAGGTTCCATCTTCCCATAAACCAAACACATACTCTGTATAACCAATGCAGACTACTAGCAACTGCCAAATATTCAAGAGAAAGACTCACTTCTACCTCAAGTGGGTATTTACTTGTAGGACTTCACTGCAACCTCCCAAGTGACATTAGAGAGGATGAGGCTCCCAGAGCAACATTTCTCTGGAGAACTTATACAACCTGACTACAAAAAACAGTCTTTGTAGTCAGAGTTCCCTACCTAAGCCAAGAAATACTGCTAGGACTGAATAAAAGGACAATGGGAATCACCTACTTAAAGGGATATACCCATGTGGAAAATATATGGCATATCGACAGGACAAGGGCTCCCCTGCTGCTTACGACCTGTTCATGAAGGTCAAAGGTTGTCAGGAACCAGAAAAAACTGAATCCGACAAGTTACGCAATTTGTGTTACTCTTATAGACTTAAATGGGAGTTGTGCAAACAATATATTATGCAATTTATACTGTTTACATACTCCAGTTGTGGAGATGAGTAGTCCTCAATCTACACATATTCCATCCCGACCGGAACCATCGTCAAAGGAAAATCAATGTCATTGGTTTCAATATTAACCCTGATCGGTATATTTTAAAGCTATGGGTAAAGCTAAACTTGTGTTTTAATAATTTTGAGATTTTGGCTTTAAATATTGTGATTTGCCCAAAAACTCTAGAAACTAAGGGTGAAATGGAAACCAGGTTTTTACAAAATAGAAATTGGATAAGATTTCGGAGAGTATGAAGTTCCTCAAACCTGCCATGGAGATCAGATAAGTGCAATCTCCCTGGTTCTTAAAATAAAGTAGCCTATATAGCGGTGCACAATACGGCGCCAGATCAAATTCTGATCAAAAACAAAAAAAAGTTTTCTTCCGTGCTGAACTATAACAATATTCTTGCCACGGTTTCCAGCTATGTCAATATTTGCAACACTTACATTAGCTGTATACCTTGTACTTAAAATTGAGCTGCATCCTGTGCAAGGATTGCCCAGCGTTGTGTCATTTTTTGACATGCTGTTTGGCTCGCGGCTTTCAGAAGTATTTGCCGAACGGAATTCAGAAGGTTTGTCTGAGAAAAGGATTTGGCTCCGATCCCTATACCTCAGCTCGTCACTAGAAACGGATAATAAACAAACCACAGGAAGAGAGGAAAGGTCATCTACTAACACTCATAGACCTCTTGCAGAGACCAAACGTTTCTTTAATAGCCTTAGAAATATGTCTTGTTAAAAATGACTAAAGTCGAGTTGGAAAAAAAAAGGAAAGTTACAGTTTTCGGAGATGGTACAGGGGGAAAAATTCAGAGACTCGTTTAATGACAGAAAGATAGTTCCAGAGTCAAAAAGTTTTGGATTGAGAATAAATAAGGAGGAAAATGACTTGGATGGAGGTGAAGTTTTTTTTTAGCGTACCATCGGACAACATTTTGCAGGTGTCTGTGACTCACTCAGTCATACAGGCCAGGAGCCAGTGTTTTTCCAAACAGGTTACATACATCTAATTCTGTCACACTAGCTCTTAAAGACAACATCTTCAGATAACACATCCTGCCCTTAGGTGATCCTGGGTAATTTTCGGCTGACATTTGAGCTATAAAATATGAATTTCTTTTCTTTTTTAAATTTATTAAAGGAGTTACCCAGGATTGGAAAAAATACAGCTATTTTTTTTCCCCAAAAAACAGCGTCATCCTTGTCCTCAGGTTGTGTGTTGTATTACAATTCACTTTAATAGAAACGACCTGTAACACAAAATTCACACTGAGGACAAGAGTGGAGCTGTCTCTGGAAGAAAGAGGCCATGTTTTTTAACCATCTGTTTCTGGAAATAGGCTCTACACTGCCGCTATCAATCTTTGGTGGGCTTCATACATATATGTGGTAAGAAATAAAGTCACAATTAAGATGGGGGATATTTAAATATATTAAAGTAACTAACTATATAGAGAGAGATTTAGATATATATAGATATTTAGATATATTAACCCTTTAAGGACGGAGCCAGTTTTCATTTTTGTGCTTTTGTTTTTTCCTCCTCCTGCGCTTGCATATTTTCCCCTACAGACCCACATGAGCCATTATTTTTTGCGACACAAATTAAACTTTGCAATTCCAGACTTAATTTTTCTATAAAATATGCTGCAAAACCAGAAAAAAAATTTACGTGCAGTGAAATTGGAAAAAAAGGTGCAATCTTTTATATTGAGGGGTTTCGTGTTTACGCCGTTCGCCCTATAGTAAAACTGACATTTTATCTATGTTCCTCAAGTCAGTACGATTACAACATTATCTAACTTGCATAACTGTTATTTTTTTGACGGCTTTTAAAAAAATTAAAACCTTTTAAAAAAAAACCAAATCGTGTTTAAAATTGCTTTATTACCATCCATATAACGCTTTTAGTTTTTGGTCTATAGGGCTGTGTGAGGTGTAATTTTTTTTGTGCCACAATTTGTTCTTCTGGTACCTTGTTTGTGTACATGCGACTTTTTGATCGCTTTTATTAAATTTTTTCTGGATTTGATGCACAATTTTGCACTTTTGCACAATTTTGCACTTTGGCGGGTTTTTGCACTTACGCTGTTTACCATGCGAGATGAGAATTGTGATAATTTAATAGTTTGGGGCGATTATGCACGCGGCAATACCAAACATGTTTATTCATTTATTTATTTTTATTTATAAAATGGGGGAAAAAACTTTTACTAGGGGAGGTTTTTTTTTTTAATTAATAAAAAAAAACCTTTTTTTTTTTTTAAAGCGACTCCATACCCACAATCTGACCCCCCAAACCACTTGTACCATCAGATAGCTGCTTTTCATCCAAGCTCTGTCCTGGGGTCCGTTCGGCAGGGGATGCAGTTATTGTCATAAGAACAACTTTTTTTTATCCGGCAGCACTGTGTGTAACGGCCGGGGCTTACATTTGTATATGCATTAGGCTGGCACAACCTCTCTGTCCTTCCTGCTCACCCTCCTTATCATTAGGAATACTCCAGGCAGATTGCTCCCTATTCCCCACCTGTGGCAGACCGGCACATGGGCTGGATCGTTAATACACCTGTGCAAAGCTCAAACAGCAGTAAATGTTCCTGGATCATTCCTAATGATGAGGAGGGTGGGGAGGAAGGACATAGAGGTGGTGCCAGCCTAATGCATATACAAATGTAAGCCCCGGCTGTTAGACACAGCGCTGTAGGATTAAAAGTTGTTTTTAGGACAATAAGTGCATCCCCTGCCGAACGAACCCCAGGACAGATCTTGGATTAAAAGCAGCTATCCGAAGGTACAAGTGGTTTGGACAGATTGGTTTGTGGTTTGGACAGATTGTGGGTACAGAGTCGCTTTAACATACAGCAATTAGAAGTCCCCTGGGGTACTTCTATATACACAGCACTGATCTCCCCTGTGTATATAATAGAGCACTGATCCATCAGATCAGTGCTCTATTATACTGGTCTGCAGCAAACCAGATGAACTAATTGCTGAGCGGGGAGCCCCAGCCGGCTCAGTAGGAGGGATCTCCCCTCCGCGATGGCATCGTGGGGAGGAGATCCCCCCACTAGACACCAGGGACAGGGGGACAATCACTATTTAAATGCAGCTGTGAGCTTTGACAGCTGCAATTAAATTGATAATTAGCGGGGCGCGGCAATTGGTCATGCCGGCTAATACCCGTAGTCCCCAGCTGCACATAGCAACCGGGGACTGCGGGCTGCAGAGAGGGCTCACGCCGGGAGCACTCTCTGTTAACCTTACTGCTGTATGATGGGTATACACGTCAAGCGTTGTTGAGAAGTTAAAGTAAATAAGTCAATCCCAAAAAGCATTTGGACATTGTTTCCATATGAGGCAATCACAAGGCCATCCACGCCTACCAATGGGTCGTCTAACAATGTAAGACCCACTTATACTGTTTCAGGATAAGCAGTCATGTGTGGTGTAGTATAGAGCATCTGGCAGCTCTCCTGTGTGGTGTGGTGTAGTATAGAGGAGGTGTCCTGTGTGGTGTAGTATAGAAGATGTGTCCTGTGTGGTGAAGTATAGAGGATGTGTCCTGTGTGGTCTAGTATAGAGGATGTGTCCTATGTGGTGTAGTATATAGAGGAGGTGTCCTGTGTGGTGAAGTATATATAGGATGTGTGCTGTGTGGTGTAGTATAGAGGTGGTGTCCTGTGTGGTGTAGTATAGAGGAGGTGTCCTGTGTGGTGTAGTATATAGAGGATGTGTCCTGTGTGGTGTAGTATATAGAGGAGGTGTCCTGTGTGGTGTAGTATAGAGGAGGTGTCTTGTGTAGTGTCGTATTTAGAGGAGGTGTCCTGTGCGGTGTAGTATAGAGGATGTGTTCTCCTGTGTGGTGTAGTATAGAGGTTCTGTCTTGTGTGGTGTAGTATAGAGGAGGTGTTCTGTGTGGTGTAGTATATAGAGGAGGTGTCCTGTGTGGTGTAGTATATAGAGGAGGTGTCCTGTGTGGTGTAGTATAAAGGATGTGTTCTCCTGTGTGATGTAATATAGAGGATGTGTCCTGTGTGGTGTAGTATATAGAGGAGGAGTCCTGTGCGCTGTAGTACATAGGAGGTGTCCTGTGTGATGTAGTATATAGGAGGTATCCTGTGTGGTGTAGTATAGAGGAGGTGTCCTGTGCGCTGTAGTATATAGAGGTGGTGTCCTGTGTGGTGTAGTATAGAGGAGGTGTCCTACATTCTAATATATACAGTGTATTTTATTTTTTAACGGTTGTCCATATTACCGATTGTTTCCAATAACGGAAATACAATCTTGGAATATTACAGCATCCTCGCAGGCTTTAAACCTCTGGGTGGGAATAACAACTTTGGCAGAAAGCAGAGACCTGACATCTGCAAATCTTACTTGTCTACTAATAAACCATAGGTAGAAATGTGCCCCAAATGGTGGCTATGGCCAAATAAACAGCACACCTACCGGCACACTCCATTTTGAACAGGTTCAGTGAGGCCCCTACAACCGTTTCATCCACCGATTTGATGCTGCGTAAGGCGAACTTTACCAGAAACGTCTTCATGAAGTCTGGTAATAAGGAGATCAGATACATAGGCATGTACACCACATACCGCAGGCTGCACAACAATGGCGCCATTACCCTGCCCTGCGGCGTCTGGGCCATCCTCTCGATAGTTGGAAACAGCAGAATGGATTTGAAAACCTGAAGAAAACAAATAAAGGAGATTTTATTAGGAGGATTTCTGAACAGTTCACCACCCCCTCTACCAATACATATCGGCTTCATTACGGGTATCCTCTAAGATGACACCTTAATCGGTGGACCTGTTTTAGTACTGCACAAGTCCGGGGCACTTCCCCATATTGCAGGAGAAGGCAAAGTATCCGGAAGATGCTTTCAATCTGTGCTGAGAACTGCAAATGTAGTGTTCCCCACAATCGGGGGCCGTTTCTTGCATCGGGAGGGAGGAGGGGGGCAGGAGAAAGAGTGTGTGTTAAGGAAGGAGGGGGGCAGGAGAGAGAGTGTGTGTAGGGGGAGGTCAGGTGGGATAGTGTGTGTAGGGGGAGGTCAGGAGGGATAGTGTGTGTGTGTGGGGGGGGGGGTCAGGTGGCATAGTGTGTGAAAGGGGGGGTCAGGCGGGATATAGTGTGTAGGGGGGTCAGGCGGGATATAGTGTGTAAGGGGGGGTCAGGCGGGATATAGTGTGTGTAGGGGGGTAAGGTGGGGGAAGTGTGTGTTTGGGGTAGGTTTATTGCAGGCAGAGGGGGGAACGTAATTACTATGGTGGGTCCAGCAGGGGGCATTATTACTATATGGGGGCACAGCAGGGGAGGCATTTTTACTGTGGAGACACACAGCAGGAGACATTATTACTATATGGGCACAGCAAGGGGCATTATTACTATATGGTGGCACAGCAGGGACCATTATTACTATATGGAGGCACAGCAGGGGGCATTATTACTATATGGTGGCACACCAGGGGACATTATTACTATATAGGGACACAGCAGGAGGCCTTATTACTATATGAGGACACAGCAGGGGACATTATTACTATATGAGGACACAGCAGGAGACATTATTACTATATGGTGGCACACCAGGGGACATTATTACTATATAGGGACACAGCAGGAGGCATTATTACTATATGGTGGCACACTAGGGGACATTATTACTATATAGGGACACAGCAGGAGGCATTATTACTATATGAAGACACAGCAGGGGACATTATTACTAAATGGAGGCACAGTAGGAAACATTATTGTTATATACAGGCACAGCAGGGGATCCTACATACAGGGGGCACCCACATACGTACTGACTTTACTGCACCTAACAGCACAATTACTACAGTTTGGAGCCTACAGGAGGGAAACAGGGGAGGAATTTACTGGATAAATGTGGAGCCTAAGATTGACTGGCAGGTTGTAAAGAGATGAATTGTAGCTGGAAATCATCACGGTGGCCTGGGCTAGATGAAGAGGAAAAGCAAAGTGACGCCACAGATCAAAGAAGACGCCATCCGTGAGTCACTGAATGACATTTTTGTATTCAGTAGAACATTATTTGGTAGGGGTGCAACATGCCATAGTACACACACTGCTTCTCCCTAGTAACCTGAGTAACCCCCCTTCCTTCCCCAAGGCTGAGCTAACGGGGAGGGGGCGGGGGGGGGGGGGGGGGGCGCTTTTATCAAGATTCGCCCTGTTGCCAAAATGACCTAGAAACTGCCCTGCCCACAATGCTTCCCCCTGTGCCCTCCGACGCATTGCAGCACATGTTGTCAACTTCTTCAGGGAGTGAGCAATGTGCTTCGAAACACGTCGGAGGTTGTTTGACCATCTTCGGCACGCATCCACTAGCAGTGATGTCACTATAAGTACTTGTCTTTGTACTTGCCCTGAGGGCTGAGAGAATCATGGCCAGAATGTATACACATAGAATACGCTCTGGCCGGGATCTCTAGCGGCGCCGTGAGAAACTAACATGTCAGTTTTCTGCAGCTGCTATTCAATGAATATCGTTCGCAGAAAGCCCTGTCAGTTCACACAATGGAGCGTGCGGCTCCGGCCGCACGGTCCATTGTGTGCAGTGGGGAGTTCTGATGCGGGCGGGCACAGATTCGCCCGCATCAGAACTCAGCAGCGCTAAAGATCATCCGGCCTGTATTGCAGTACCAGCCGGGATGATCTTCCGGACAGGTCACAGAATGGCCGGTCTCATACAACGTGTGAACATAGCCTAAGGCTAAATATTAGAATCCATTACTAATAGAGATGAGAGAACCTGCCTATGTCCAGGCTGCATCCACCTTCTCCAGGCAGTGGGATTCTAATGCCTATGGTTTGGGTTTGAAAGAATCCCAATTATCAGCAGGTTCGCTCATCTCTAATGACCATATTCCAGAGAGCACATGACTATATGAAGATACAAAGACTATTTCAGCTATTGTAATGTATCATCAGTCAATAATATATAGATGAAAAGGAAAAAGAAGGCAATTCCCTAATGCATTTGCAATTCATTGTATGTACAGATTGCGTAAGGAACATTTACTATTTTATCTCACACAGATCGATAGATAGATAATCTGATAGATAGATAGATATAAAAGATAGTAGATAGATAGATAGATAGATAGATATAAAAGATAGGAGATAGATAGATAGATAGATAGATAGATAGATAGATAGATAGATAGATAGATATAAAAGATAGGAGATAGATAGATAGATATGATATAGATACTAGATAGGATATAGATAACAGATAGATAATAGATAGATAGATAGGATATAGATAATAGATAGGAGATAGATAAGAGATAGATAAGAGATAGATAAATAGATGATAGATAATAGATAGGATATAGATAATAGATAGGAGATAGATAGATAGATAGATAGATAGATAGGAGATAGATAGATAGATAGGAGATAGATAAGAGATAGATAGATAATAGATAGATAGATAGATAGATAGATAGATAGATAGGAGATGGATAGATAGGAGATATATGATTGATAGATAATAGATAGATAGATAGACAGATAGATAAATAGACAGATAGATAGATAGATAGATAGATAGATAGATAGATAGATAGATAGATAGATAGGAGATATATGATAGATAGGAGATAGATAGATAGATAGATAGATAGATAGATAGATAGATAGATAGATAGATAGATAGATAGATAGATAGGAGATATATGATAGATAGGAGATAGATAGATAGATAGATAGATAGATAGATAGATAGATAGATAGATAGGAGATAGATAGATAGATAGATAGATAGATAGATAGATAGATAGATAGATAGGAGATAGATAGATAGATAGATAGGAGATAGATAGATAGATAGATAGATAGGAGATAGATAGATAGATAGATAGATAGATAGATAGATAGATAGGAGATAGATAGATAGATAGATAGATAGGAGATAGATAGATAGATAGATAGATAGATAGATAGGAGATAGATAGATAGATAGATAGATAGATAGATAGATAGGAGATAGATAGATAGATAGATAGGAGATAGATAGATAGATAAATAGATAGATAGATAAATAGATACCTGAGTTTTGTACCATGTATTCACGCTTGAAAATGGTGACAGAGAGTCACTGAAACGTTGCGTTTGGAGTGTTGCACTATGAATTGACTGAATAAACACAACTTATTGAGCTTTTTCACTACGCTGGAGTGCTGTGGATTCTCTGCATATATAGATAAATAGATAGATAACACAATTCTCTATCTACATTTAGAATATAGCAACCCAAACAACTACCCCGCACTCTCATACACTTGTCGGGCTTATACAGTGTTAATAATAAACCTGATGTACTGTCTGTAGGAAGCGGCTGATAGATAATGCACCACTAGAGGGCAAAGTACAGATAACATTCCCCAGCTCGTACACCAGTTACTGCACGGAGAGAACACTATATGCACTGATATCTTGTATCTATATTTAACAATAACATTCAGAACTTCATACAGTAATTTCAGACATATTTTCAGATGGCTTGCTAAAGTCATTTGAAACGCTTCAAGAGGAGCTCGCCTTGTCCGAGACACATAGATTTTTTTATTTCCAGATACATGATGCTTGGATGAAAACACAAGATAAAGATAGATATAGAGTAAGCACACACAGTTTGGTTGAATATGCATGCGGCAATTTAGGGGGTACCCAAAAGGTGTTGGCTAATTTTTATAAAGGTTTGTTGTCACTCACAGCGGAAAAAAACAAAGCCAAAAAATAAAGAGTATTGGGAGGGTCTTCTGGGGCATATTTCAGGTCAAGTGTGGGAAACTATTTTATGTAATATAACGAAAACCTCTCTAAATGCAAACTATAGAATTATCCAGCTAAAGCTGCTATACAGTATATATTATACCCCAAAACTGCTAAATAAGATGCAGAAACGAGACAAGGATAAGAAGTGCTGCTTGAGATGCGGAATGGAGGATGTTGATCTTTTCCATATGATGTGGGACGGTACCACGGTGCGGGGCTTCTGGTGGGGAGTAGTCGAGCTGATAGGTAGAAGAATAAAGGTGGAGATACCCTGCGACCCCATTTTGGTTGTTCTGGGGTACATGGAGGGGATTCCCAAGAATAACGTATCCTTAGTTGCCAAATTATTAGGCTGGCAAGAATAGCCTGGCTAGAATAGAGATTGTAAGAAATTGGCTTGATGAGTCCCCCCCACAGGTCCCGCGCTGGGAAAAGTTAACAGTTAAAATCGGTAATTATGAAATTTTATACTATAAGGGGAGGAAATCATGGCAAAATTTGGTAAGAGGATGGCGCATATGGCCAACCCAAAAAAAGGGTAGAGGTGCCCTCTGATCAGCACCTTATTAAGCATGGTTGGGTGTTATACCCTGTTTTTCTTTTTTTCCTCCATCTCGGGCGGTGGGTGGGTAGAGGTGGTATGTATATGTGTACTTTAGATCTTTTTCTAACTATATGTTACATTTTTTAATAGTGGGAAATAATAATAATAAAAAAAGTATTGTATTGCCCCCCAAAAGTTATACAAATCCCCAATATACACTTATTACTGGAAATCCTTATAACGTGCTTTTTCCCCAGCACTTGCTACTGCATCAAGGCTTCACTTCCTGGATAACATGGTGATGTCACTTACTGGATAACATGGTGATGTCACTTCCTGGATAACATGATGATGTCACTTACTGGATAACATGGTGATGTCACTTCCTGGATAACATGGTGATGTCACTTCCTGGATAACATGGTGATGTCACTTCCTGGATAAAATGATGATGTCACGACCCGACTCCAAGAGCTGTGCGGGCTGTGGCTACTGGAGAGGATGACGGCCCTGTGTCCCTCAGTGTCTTTCTGCCATCATCCTCTCCAGCAGCCACAGCCCTGGGAGTCGGGGCATGACATCACCATTTTATCCAGGAAGTGACATCAACATTTTATCCAGGAAGTGACATCACCATGTTATCCAGTAAGTGAAATCACCATGTTATCCAGGAAGTGACATCACCATGTTATCCAGGAAGTGACATCACCATTTTATCCAGGAAGTGAAGCCTTGATGCAGTAGTAAGTGCAGGGAAAAAAAAACACTTTATAAGCATTTCCTCTAATAAGTGTATATTGATGATTTGTATAACTTTTGGGGGGAATACAATACTTTTTGCCGTACTTCTCCTTTAACTTCTTCCCCTGGCATCTGCCTTTTCCTCTAATTTGACCCATTTAAAAGCGATTTTTTAATTTCCCACAATTCTCTATGTGCATGTGTTATAAGAACGCTTACATTTAGTTATACATTTACAAATGACAAGTGCATTGCGGGCATTAAATTGGAAGTCTTTCAAACTAAACACTAATGGTCTATTATCCTGTAAAATAACAGTAAAAAAAAAAAGATCAGGAAATCTCATATGAATCTGTTATATATAAAACAGACTCCTGGAAGATTTACTAAGACCTAAGGTTGTCTGTCTGTCAAAACTGAACATTAACTTTGATATATCGGAGCACATCCCTTGTTTTACTTACTCTCCGCTTTCTGCTATTTTACTTGCTCGCTATTCTATCTGTCAGGTAGAACCCAGTACATTTTTGTAAGATAACATAATGATGCACTTAATAGTAATCTGGTGTCCAAATTTGACAGAATGTCACATTAATCAAAATTTTTTCCCGTCGGTATGAAGAAACCTCGAGGCAAGAATACTAGGGTCAAGGAAATACTCGTAGCTGTACTAACACAGCTGTGCCGAGAGGCCATCCAAGTTAACGCACATGACAAAACAGACCCAATTTTCTTATATTACAGCGGCATCAAAGTGGGCCCATCTAGAATAACACCCTCTGAGGCAAGATCCTAACACATTCCACCTTACCATATGAAATCTATACGCTAATAAACCTCAGCTACTTTGGTTATAAACATATTTGTTAAACATTAAAATGTCAACGGATTAAAGTTCTTTTCTCAGTTCTCCGCTCGAGGCGCTGAACTATAAACCCCCCCCCCCCAAAAAAAAAAAAAAAAATACCAGTTTGAAAAATTGACTTCCCTTAGATGTTTGGTATCAATATGAAGCGGATTGAATTATTAATATTATTTTTTTTTTTCAGGGCAAATATCGAAGGACCACTTTGAGGATCAGTGTACTGGAAAACGATGTGTGCTACAGAATGAAGTCGAGCCAAGTATGCTCCTGGGCTTATATGTATACGTATTACCTGCATGTTATCATTGGCAGGCATTGACACAAAAAAAAAAAAAAACACAGGATTATTACTGTGGAACTGAATTTTTTGAATATGAAAAAAGGTTTTAATGTAGATGGAGCTGCAAAAGGGAACAAAAAGAGGGAGAGGGGGTAAAAACTTACCATGGACGTGTAGTAAACTGCATTAAAGACGTGTAGCAGGGCTGAGTATGTCACTCAAGGTTGTATTACAACGTATAGATTTTCATAGGATTGCAGGTAAACTTACCACCAAACTGACTATATACAGTATAAGGCCATGTTCACACAACATATATTTTCGTAAAAGTACGGCCATTGTTGCCGATTGCAACAACGGCCGTGATTAATATGAAAATATATGTTACCTTGCCATCTATGGAATCCTAGCTGGAGCGTATACTATGTGGGATCTCTAGCAGCGCCACAAACAAGTGACATGTTAGTTTTCTGCGGCCGCTATTCATTAAATAGCGGCCGCAGAAAACCCTGTCAGTGAACACTATGGAGCACAGTACCAACCGGGATGATCTTTTCTGAGCCTGGGCAGTCTGTCAGGGTCATGGAACGGCCGTTCTTTTACAAGCTCTGAACATGGCCTAAAGACTCACTGAATGCTGCTAATTGATAGACCTCTTTCTTTCCTTCTTTCTTTCTTCCTCTAAGAAACTGAAACTGTGTGAAGGTTCCCATACACTTTATACTTATTTGGGCCGAACTCACTGCTCGTGTATGGGGTCTCCCAAAACTCCACCAACAAATGTCAGTAGAGACAGGGGTCGGATGTGATGGAATTTCACTGCCCCACCTCTTTGTTTTCGTTAAGATAAGCCACCACCCAAGATGTCTGACCGTGATTTACCCCTCCCCAATGACAACACAGGAATGCTCGGCTGTGCCATAAGTTCCTGTGTACAGGGAAGACGGAAGAGATAACTGTTGGTTGAACGTTGATTGGCTGATCATTCAGCCGCCAGTTAACAAAGATGTATGGTCATTATGAAAAGACATTATACTAACAACTTGGTGTAAATGCGCACAGGAGGGCATAAGCTGCCATAACAATTTTTATGGTAGGAACTCATTAAAAACTTTTGTCTATGGGAAACAGCTAATTGTTTTTCAGGAGCTGTTGTCGTAGACATAAACATAGATTGGTTGGACTTTACCAGTCTGACCCTACGGGTTCCAAAAAAAAAAGAGAAATGCCCATACGAATATGAGCAAAGTTGGCCAAACCTGTTGACTTGGTCGGAACAGCTATGTTATATAAGAGGGTAATGTTGGAGTAAAGAAGGGTCAAGCAAGTTGAATTTCAACTAGAGATGAGCGAACTGGGAAAAGGTTTGGGTTCGTATGAACCCAAACCATTGGCATTAGAATCTAGCTGTCTTCCTGTCCTGTGGGGAAGGTGGAGACAGCCAGAGTCCTGCCTGGAAGACAGGAATACAGCTAAGAACATAGGCTGTATCCCTATTTTCCAGGCGGAACTCAGGCTGTCTCCACCACATGCGGACGATAATAGTTTGGTGTAATAGGGCCCTTACACAGCCTTTCAGTTGATTCTATACTTCCATTTAAAAAAAGGGTTTACTAAAATATATGTCTTCTAAAGAACCTAAAGATTTCCTTGGCAAAGGTCAATTCAGTATTGGGTTATTAAGTGGAATAAATCCAATTGGCCGGTACGTGTACGTGTAAATAAAATGGACTTTTGGTCTTTTCTACTAAAAACCATTTCTACTCCATTAAATGCCATTGTCTCCTTAACACATTATTTTCTTACCATCACTAGCTCCCAAGATAATGTCATTACACTGCTAGCAATGAAATTACCATTCATGCAGTGCTAATGTACCCCTATATCAAATCTCATTATCCTCTGCAAACATGCAAGGCTACCATCCCACCCAAATGTTCTGTCTACCATCAGGACACCCACTCAACCATCAACCCCTTCCCATATATCATCTCGTTCTATCTGTCATCTGTAAATTGTTATAAATACAAACAGTGAACTCCATTACCTGATGTCAAGAACTTGTCAAGCTCTGTAGACCTCCACGGGGTGAAAAATATGGTGCTCAAACTCGGAAACCTCCTACTCCATCCATATATCATAGTGCAAGGTACATGCACCATATTAGTAGATTCTGACACATAATCATGATAACATATATCCAAAACCAAGATGTCCCAATAAAAATAACAACAGTTTATACAAATGTTATTTTGCCTTTCGGAATTCCTGTAAATCCAGATAGACTTAATTTAATTAGTGGATCTTATAAATTAAGTTAGTGAGAATGTAGTTATTTTATGGGCATCGTCCCAATCTAATATGGAATTTGGAGCCATCCCAATTTGTTCAAGTAGAGAGACGTGAAGGGAAATGGAGACAGAGCATGGAGATAAAATGACTTGGACTTGGGGAGGGATTTTATCTGGACAATTATAGGTCCTTATCTTATGTCCACCTGCGTGACTTATAGGTCAGGTAAAGGCAATGGAAAAAGCCCAAAGAGGACAGAAGACCAATTATGATTCTTAATTTCTTGGCAAATGCTTCTTTTGTGCCCTAGAGGGCCTGCTTGTCGGTCAAGTACATCCTAATCTTCAAGTTGGCTTTGGCATTTTTGGAAAAACATTTTTCTTATGTAGTTTCCCTTCATAAATAGAGAAACATGAGATGGCACAGGGAGGCAAGAGGACAATTTTCCACTTCTACAACTATTTATTCTAGTGTCCATAATTTCTAGATCTGAATGATTTCACTACATTTTGGGCAGTGCACATATGTTACTCAGTTCTTCCGATTCAGCATCAGTTGCATGTAGGGTCTCTCTTTTCTATCTGCACTAATAGCCTATATGATTCCCCCCTTTAAAACACCATGGGGGACATGGATCAAGACTGGTGTACTTGTACGCCAGTCTAAAATAAAGCCTTTCCCCCTTTTCCCCAGCTGTATTTACTTAGATTATTTAGAGGTGCACACGCCTTTTAGTCCAGGCATAAATCTTCATAAATCAGCCCCCTTTCGCCCCCCCATCCCCCCACAAGTCAGGCAAGTGGGGGATAGGGCTGGAGTACGCCGGGGGGAAGACAAGAGTCTGTGCCTTCTTCTTGGCATACACCCAAGATGCATGCTTAAATGTCCCCCCTTGTATCTACTTTTATCTCCATCTACTGCCTGTGTGAGCTGTCCTCCAATGTTTATCTCCCCCTGTCAACTATCTGAGCTAGTGTGTAACCCCTTCTCTGCTGCTATAATTTATAAAGAAAGGGCAGAAAGTCCACCTGATGAACTTATTTTATCCTTGAATATTATTCATGCATGTTGATTGGACCCACAACATCTAACATCATATATGAGATTACTGTGTCATGACTATATGTGGATAGAGGTTGTCCTGAGATATAGTTCAGCATCCTGAAGTTTTCATCATTGAATGTGAATAACACAGTGAAGGGTTCACACGTATTGGTGTTTTTTAAATGCAGAAAAATAAAAGTAGATTTTTAAGCACTTCTCCCTGTATACTTTCCAACAGTGATATGATTTATTAAAAAAATCTGAAAATCTGCCTTCAGGAGAGTGGACCTGGATACAAGTAAGTATAGCTATAATATAGCTGCCTTCAGGAGACTGGGCCTGGATATAGTACGTCTAGTTGTTATATAGCTGCCTTCAGGACACTGGACCTGGATACAGTAAGTATAGCTGGTATATAGCAGCCTTCAGGAGACTGGACCTGGATACAGTAAGTATAGCTGGTATATAGCTGCCTTCCGGAGACTGGACCTGGATACAGTAAGTATAGCTGTTATATAGCATCCTTCAGAAGACTGGACCTGGATACAGTAAGTATAGCTGTTATATAGCAGCCTACAGGAGACTGGACCTGGATACAGCCAGTATAGCTGTTATATAGCTGCCTTCAGGAGACTGGACCTGGATACAGTAAGTATAGCTGTTATATTGCAGCCTTCAAGAGAGTGGACCTGGATACAGTAAGCATAGCTATTGTATAGCTGCCTTCAGGAGACTGGACCTGCATACAGTAAGTATAGCTGTTATATAGCAGCCTTCAGGAGACTGGGCCAGGATACAGTACGTATAGCTGTTATATAGCAGCCTTCAAGAGACTGGACCTGGATACAGTAGGTATAGCTGGTATATAGCTGCCTTCCGGAGACTGGACCTGGATACAGTAAGTATAGCTGTTATATAGCTGCCTTCAGGAGACTGGACCTGGATACAGTAAGTATAGCTGTTATATAGCAGCCTTCAGGAGACTGGGCCTGGATACAGTAAGTATAGCTGTAATATAGCTGCCTTCAGGAGACTAGACCTGGATACAGTAAGTATAGCTGTTATATAGCTGCCTTCAGGAGAGTGGACATGGATACAGTAAGTATAGCTGTTATATCGCTGCTTTCAGGAGAGTGGACCTGGATACAAGTAAGTATAGCTATTATATAGCTGCCTTCAGGAGACTGGGCCTGGATACAGTACGTATAGTTGTTATATAGCTGCCTTCAGGACACTGGACCTGGATACAGTAAGTATAGCTGGTATATAGCTGCCTTCCGGAGACTGGACCTGGATACAGTAAGTGTAGCTGTTATATAGCGCCCTTCAGAAGACTGGACCTGGATACAGTAAGTATAGCTGTTATATAGCAGCCTTCAGTAGACTGGACCTGGATACAGCCAGTATAGCTGTTATATAGCTGCCTTCAGGAGACTGGACCTGGATACAGTAAGTATAGCTGTTATATAGCAGCCTTCAAGAGACTGGACCTGGATACAATAAGTATAGCTATTGTATAGCTGCCTTCAGGAGACTGGACCTGCATACAGTAAGTATAGCTGTTATATAGCAGCCTTCAGGAGACTGGGCCTGGATACAGTAAGTATAGCTGTTATATAGCAGCCTTCAGGAGACTGGTCCTGGATACAGTAAGTATAGCTGTTATTTAGCAGCCTTCAAGAGACTGGACCTGGATACAGTAGGTATAGCTGGTATATAGCTGCCTTCAGGAGACTGGACCTGGATACAGTAAGTATAGCTGTTATATAGCAGCCTTCAAGAGACTGGACCTGGATACAATAAATATAGCTGTTATATAGCTGCCTTCAGGAGACTGGACCTGGATACAGTAAGTATAGCTGTTATATAGCAGCCTGCAGGAGACTGGACCTGGATACAGTAAGTATAGCTGTTATATAGCTGCCTTCAGGAGACTGGACCTGGATACAGTAAGTATAGCTGTTATATAGCAGCCTTCAGGAGACTGGGCCTGGATACAGTAAGTATAGCTGTAATATAGCTGCCTTCAGGAGACTGGACCTGGATACAGTAAGTATAGCTGTTATATAGCTGCCTTCAGGAGAGTGGACATGGATACAGTAAGTATAGCTGTTATATAGCTGCTTTCAGGAGAGTGGACCTGGATACAAGTAAGTAAAGCTATTATATAGCTGCCTTCAGGAGACTGGGCCTGGATACAGTACGTATAGTTGTTATATAGCTGCCTTCAGGACACTGGACCTGGATACAGTAAGTATAGCTGGTATATAGCTGCCTTCCGGAGACTGGACCTGGATACAGTAAGTGTAGCTGTTATATAGCGCCCTTCAGAAGACTGGACCTGGATACAGTAAGTATAGCTGTTATATAGCAGCCTTCAGTAGACTGGACCTGGATACAGCCAGTATAGCTGTTATATAGCTGCCTTCAGGAGACTGGACCTGGATACAGTAAGTATAGCTGTTATATAGCAGCCTTCAAGAGACTGGACCTGGATACAATAAGTATAGCTATTGTATAGCTGCCTTCAGGAGACTGGACCTGCATACAGTAAGTATAGCTGTTATATAGCAGCCTTCAGGAGACTGGGCCTGGATACAGTAAGTATAGCTGTTATTTAGCTGCTTTCAGGAGAGTGGACCTGGATACAAGTAAGTAAAGCTATTATATAGCTGCCTTCAGGAGACTGGGCCTGGATACAGTACGTATAGTTGTTATATAGCTGCCTTCAGGACACTGGACCTGGATACAGTAAGTATAGCTGTTATATAGCAGCCTTCAGGAGACTGGACCTGGATACAGCCAGTATAGCTGTTATATAGCAGCCTTCAAGAGACTGGACCTGGATACAGTAAGTATAGCTATTGTATAGCTGCCTTCAGGAGACTGGACCTGCATACAGTAAGTATAGCTGTTATATAGCAGCCTTCAGGAGACTGGTCCTGGATACAGTAAGTATAGCTGTTATTTAGCAGCCTTCAAGAGACTGGACCTGGATACAGTAGGTATAGCTGGTATATAGCTGCCTTCCGGAGACTGGACCTGGATACAGTAAGTATAGCTGTTATATAGCAGCCTTCAAGAGACTGGACCTGGATACAATAAATATAGCTGTTATATAGCTGCCTTCAGGAGAATGGACCTGGATACAGTAAGTATAGCTGTTATATAGCAGCCTTCAAGAGACTGGACCTGGATACAATAAATATAGCTGTTATATAGCTGCCTTCAGGAGACTGGACCTGGATACAGTAAGTATAGCTGTTATATAGCAGCCTTCAAGAGACTGGACCTGGATACAGTAAGTATAGCTGTTATATAGCTGCCTTCAGGAGAATGGACCTGGATACAGTAAGTATAGCTGTTATATAGCTGCCTTCAGGAGACTGGAGCTGGATTTCTGGGAAGTACAGCTTTATTTTACAGCATGATAACAACAAAAAATTAACGTAGAGTGCAAACTTGCTTTATATCACATCTACTGTTGATTTAGATTTTGAAAGAGTACACGACAAGTACACTTTAAAGAAAAAGTCATTTTCTGATGACATATTTCCTTTAAGGTAGCCGTTGATCTCTTTTGTCTGGCAGCTATTCTTGCAATAAGTATGCATGAATTTTCAACAGGAAGGCGTTATTGAGCTAATTTCATTCTCCCGTGGCATCTTGAGGTCTGGTTCATTTTTTACGGCCCCGGATACAATTAGGGCGCAGACTAATACTTAGTGTGCACTGTGCAGCCACATATCCTATACTTCCAAGCATACACATGAACCACGAAAAATACCGCCGCAAACTTACAGCCGGCAATACAGCCGCACAGTTACATACTGTAGTCTGAACCTAGCCTGAAACTTCCAGCGGAATAAAGGATCAGGCAGGTTAAAGGCAAATTCTGTTACGATAGAGTCAAAAGAACCCCCCCCCCCCCCATATACAATCAATGGTCTGCTAATTTCACTGAAATTAGTAGTTTGTCAGCCGTGTCTCTAACACGTATGGCCACCTTTAATATGACTTGTCTTTGGAACAAATATATCACAGTATGGAAAGCAGCTCTACCTTTAAGACCAAAACTTGAAACTCCTCAGATTTCCCCTTTGTACTTAGCGATGGATACGTCGGCCAGTCGATACCACCAGCTCTTGCCCTGTGAATTACAAATAAGTGCTGACCATATAGGGCAGGACCTCGCCATTCCACATGAATTCCAGAACCTTCTCACAGACCTCACATTTGCAAAAAGTAATACACTCACCAAACCCAAATCTCTCTGTTATTATCCCCCCTTTGCTTTTGGTCCAATGCAAACAATTGTGGATAAGGTACAGTTTTACAGCCTAGTCTGTGGGCAGATGTGGAAAGTTTGAACTTGAATTTACAAGAAGTTTTAAACTAAGTAGTGTAATTTTGAAATAAGTGGTAAAATTATTTTTCTTTCTTCCCTCAAATATTCTTCGGTTTCTTTAAGATTTCAGTGACAAATATTCTTGAGTTACCCAATAAACAAAAATTTCACTTTAGAAATTTCTAACAGTCTGGAGTCTAAATGGACGGATGTATTTTACTTTGTAAAGAAAAAAAAACGAAGAAGTCCGGTTTTCTCCTTTTAGTCTACAGCTCTGGGCTACTGTAGACGAGCACTTATGGTCAGACTTGTGGATTTTTAGATGCCAAGTTAAAGGAATTTCACTGCCCTTGGTGGAGATAATATATGTCTTATTGGGGAAAGGTACACTTCATAGATAGGCCCCCTCTTACTTGGGTACTTGCCTCAACATTACATTGAGCACTGCCCCAGTGTAGAAAACATGGAGCAAAGAGGTTCCTTAAAACTTGCACTGTGTTCTGTACAATATTACAGGGCGCCAGTACTATTAATGGGATGTGATTTTTGATGATTCTGCATCAAAGTTGTGGAGTCAAGCTACACCCCTGTGGGCCTTTAAAGCACAGTTATCAATAATAAAAACTTTTGTCCTTGGGACATGGTCAGTGCTGAGACCCCCACTGATTTCTATTTAACAGCTATACTTACCTGTATCCAGGTCCAGTCTCCTAAAGGCAGCGATATAACAGCTATACTTACTGTCTTCATGTCCAGTCTTCTGAAGGAAGCGATATAACAGCTATACTTACCTGCATCTAGGTCCAGTGTCCTAAATGCAGATATATTACAGCTATACTTACTGTATCCAGGTCCAGTCCCCTTAAGGCTGCTATATAACAGCTATACTTACTGTATCCAGGTCCAGTCTCAAGAAGGCTGCTGTATAACAGCTATACTAACCAGAAATCCAGGTCCAGTCTCCTGAAGCTTTTTAGACTTGTGCTGGTTGAAAAAAAGAGACTAAACACATGAAGTCTCGGCCAGAACAGAGTCACAGCTCAATGTGTCCATCAATCACATGACTGCCTTCTCTGTGAGTATAGATGACCTGGGAAACACGGGACTTCCTGTGCTTAGACACAGGAAGTGCTGTGTTTCCCATGAGAACTAAAAAAAAAAATATTGAATGTAAATTGCAAATATGCTTTATGTCACATTTACTGTTGGTTTAATATTGTATTAATATTCTACTTTATTGAACATGTCATTTGGAGATAAGTAGTCAAGTGGGTGGTGCTTATCAGTGATTGACAGATATCTGTGTATAAATGTGCATGTAGCAAGAGTACTAATTAGGACTAGAGATGAGTGAAGAGAAGTCTCCTGGGAGAAGTTTCACAGGATTGCATCCAGCTTTTCCCGGCATCCTAGGAGGAGTGGCCGGAGGCAGGCAGCTTGATGAGCGGAGCACTGATCAAATGAAGCGATTTGCTCATCTCTATACATAGACCAGAAAGAAAAGAGATTTAAGGGAATAAATAACAAGTTATTCTGGGACTTTTTTTTGTAAAATTATATATCAATCTACTCAGCTTCTCCTGCTCTATAACATGCTGCCTGCCAACTGGACTGCATCTATAAAGTGACAGGTTGCCTTTAAGCACATTGGAGCAATAGAAAATATACCTCCTATGAATAATTCTCTTTTCCCCTGAAGCATTAATATGTAGGTATGGTCAGTGCTTGGTCAGTGCTTGCCACAGGGACTTATTATACTAACATCTGTGGTTTGGGGCTGCAGGCTAATGCGTATTGAACTGGTGAGTATCATTTTTAGAATCCCCTTTGACCGAAGTTACGGACAAGTCAAAATCACATATAGCTGCCATTAGTTATGACGTTTCGTAAAAAAAACAACAAAAAAAAACACATTGAAAACAAATAGGTATAAGGGGAAATAAATTAGGACACATGAGAGTCCTACTAGGTGGCAATGGACAAGACGTACCTGACATTATGCAGCGGATAGGCTGTAGGCAACAATGGCAGGAAACAGCTCTTGTCCATGTGCCAGCTCCACATTAGAACATAGATGCAACCCAATACGTAGGCGGTAATGTTTTTGTTCAAATACGTTATGAATTGTTATGAATTCCAATTTGCTTGCTTTGCAAATCTCCGAGGAACAAATTGACTGAAGCCTGGCTACCACCTCCTTCTCAGATCGATGTTCTAATATGACCCGAGAAAGGACACTTTTACCAAAGGAAAACAATGATAAATTCACTGGGATATCAGTTTCAGCATAACTTCGAGCAATGGGGCTAGAGAAAATAAAGACCCGCATTACGAAACTGCAGAAAAACACACGGCACGCTGGTGCAGTCATCCATTTCCATTCCAGCCATAGTCAGTAAAATCCAAGCTGTCCATACATTCCTGGCCTTCTCCTATAATCCTCTCCTTGCCGACCAATAGGAGGCCGACATAACTCCACATAGAACGTCAAGGCAGAACGGCCTAAATATTGCTCCTCTGAATCACAAGCTATTTTAAACTTTGAAAACATTCATTTTATGATATTTCCTGATCATGGTCTTCCTTTATTTTTTCATTTTTCAATGTTTCAGTGTAGCTGTCATTTCAGGATAAGCTGCCATTATTCAATAGCTCTCCTGGGGCATATTCTTGAAGCACTGTATACTAGGTTTAAAGGGATACTCCAGAGGGGAAAAAATTTCAAATCAACTGGGACCAGAAAATTATATATTTAGGTTTATAAAATGACTTCTATTTAAAGATCTCCAGTCCTCCAGTACTTATCAGCTGCTGTGTTTTGCAGAAAGTGGTGTATTCTTTCCAGTCTGACACAGTGCTCTCTGCTGCCACCTCTGTCCATGTCAGGAACTGTCCAGAGCAGGAGAGGTTTTCTGTGTGGATTTGCTGCTGTACTACTCACACCAGTGGAATACCACCATCAACAACGTTCACAATATTCTCAAAGTGTGGTAAGGGACAGTGGTTAATCCACTCCATCCTTTATCTAGCAGCGGTAGTCTGTTCTATTCTATGGTGTCACTACTCTTTAGAGAACACGAATACTCCCAGTCCATCAATGCAAGGAAGATTTATTCCAGGGTACATCGCACACGAAATGCTTACAGGCTAAGGCTATGTTTACACTATGTAAGTTCCACAGAAATCACGGCCGTTGTTACAACAGCCATGATTCTGCGGTACTTAGTGCTGCAGGCTGAGGGAATCCCAGGAGGAGTGTATACCATGTGTATCCTTAGCGGCGCCGTAGAAAACTGACAAGTCAAAACCCTGTCAGTGCACACAATGGAGCAAGCGGCTCCGGCCGCACACTCCATAGCGTGCTGTGGGATGTTCTCAGAACTCAGTGGAACTCACTAAACGGAATGGCCGGTCTCTTACTACGTGTGACCATAGCCTAATACATTTTCCCAAACGTCGGGAGGTCCTATTAAATGGTGCGACGGGCAGCAGACTGCCGCTGTCATTATTGTTTTAATAGAACACGTGCAACGACAAAGATCAGCTGGCATCATGCATGTCGGCTGATCATTGTCTTTTATCATGACAGTCTATGGGGCTGTCTGAGCAGTAATTTTTTGCGCCATGATGTGTACTTTCTATCGGTACCTTACTTGCGTATATGCAACTTTTTGATCGCTTTTTATCACAATTTTTCTGAATTTGATGCGACTTTGG
Source organism: Dendropsophus ebraccatus (assembly GCF_027789765.1). Taxonomy (NCBI): domain Eukaryota; kingdom Metazoa; phylum Chordata; class Amphibia; order Anura; family Hylidae; genus Dendropsophus; species Dendropsophus ebraccatus. The sequence goes on along the minus strand of NC_091459.1, from coordinate 138,218,792 downwards.
GATTTTTTTTTCCGCTTACGTCGGCCGCTCGGCTCAGTACACCGGATCGCATCGCGGGGGGGAGATACAGCCACTAGACACCAGGGAGAGGGGGACACAAGACAGTTAGAGGCAGCAGTCATGTTTGACAGCTGCATCTAACTGTAATAAATAGCGGGCGCGGCCGATTGGCGGCACCCGCTAATAGCCGCGGTCCTGTGCTGCAGTAAGCAGCCGGGTTCGCGGCGGTTCAGAGCGGGGCCATGGCGCGGCCCCTCTAAAAACCTCCCCCCCTTCCGAAGATGACGCCGTTGACCCAAGATGGCGGCCAGGGTTGAAAGCAATTGAGTTTGTATACTGCACCACACTTTAGCGGTGGGGGGAACACGGGGAAGGGGGCCATTCACTTAAATAACACACATTACAAAGTTGTATAACTTTGTAATGTGTGTTATTTAGTAAATAAATGTTAAACGCAGCACTACCCCTTTATATAGAGATGAGCGAACCGCTTCGCTGGATGCTGGGTCCATTCCTGGGAAACTGGGAGAAGTTTCCCAGGATTGAATCCTGCTTTTTCATGCATCCTGGGAGGAGTGGCACGAAGTGGAGCAGTGCGGGAAGCCCGGCGGCGTGATCAGCAGAGCGCTGATCAAACAAAGCGATTCGCTTCACTTTGGTGAGCGCTTCGGCTCATCTCTACTTTTAAATTGTCCCTGTCATTTAGAGAGAAAAAATTGATATATTACACAGATATGGAAAGATTGTGATCAGTTGGGATCTGGGTGTTGTTCCTGGGAGATGTGCCATGCTGAGCTCTTCTGTCCACGCCTTATTGTAACAGACAGACTTCATTGACTTATAGAATCTATCAAGATGGAGAGAGAAGGAAAGTCACATGCTTTTCCCAGCTTATTTTATCAACCTATTAGTTGATAAAACTTTTCACAGCTGTTTCAAAAGTTTTTCCAAATGATAGGGACACTTATCCGCATCCTGTCTACCACATACTGGGCCTCCAAAAATCCCTGGATGTCTGCCGGATAAAGCAGGGCATGTTACCTATTACCTTAGGATAATGAATAACAACCAGATTGCAGGGGGTCCAACTGACTCGAGCGCCACAATCTTGAGAACAGGGATACAATCTCTACAAAGTGAATTCATGAAGCCATTCAGCAGCCCCATAAAGAATGAATGGTGCGATTGCGTCCCCATTCTCAACCTCAGTGGGGGTTGGACACTTTGACCGCCAGTGATCAGCTTGATATCTCCTTTCCTATAGACAATGGATAACAAGACCAGATGAAGATACTCCCGTAAAACTCTGGGTCTCCAAACTGCGGCCCTCCAGCTGTTGCGAAACCACAACTCCCATCATGCCAGGACAGTTAAAGCTTTGGATCTGGCTGGCCAGGCATGATGGGAAATGTAGTTTTGCAACAGCTGGAGGGCCGCAGTTTGGAGACCCATGCGTTAAACCTTTAAAGTGTACCTGTCGCTTGTAAAAACTTTTGACATGTCATAAAGACGTGAAAAAAATTGATCAGTCTGGAATATAAGTGCTCAGACCCGTAACGATCGTAAGAACAAGCTGTGTAAGGAAAAAAGAGTAGGGCCTCATAAGCCTGACACTTTTTTTTCTAACACAGAGCGGGTGTGGACCGTGCTGCAGATTATTTGAGTGAAATTTTTTTTAAAAGCGCTGTTTTTTCTTTGGAGTTGGGTCGTCTTTACGCCATTAACCCTGTGGTAAAGCTGACATGTCATCTTTGTTCCTTGAGTCAGTAGGATTACAACGAGAGGCAATCTATATAACCTTAATTTTATTTCACATTTTAAAAAATGTTTTGTTTTTTTTTTATAAATGTGTTTAAAATTGCTCTATAACCATCCTTAGGGTAGCTTCACACGGGCGGGCTCGCAGCGAGATTCTCGCTGCGAGCCCGGCAGGTCCTGGCAGTTCCCATAAACTACATACTTGCTGCGGACCGCAGCGAGTATGTAATTGTACCGCGCTTAACCCCTTCTACTCCCGCCCGGCTCCCCCGCTGTAAGCAGCATACATTACCTGTCCTTGCTGCTCGGGTCCGGCGTCCTGCTCTCCCGTCCGGCCAATTAGTGTGTTGCCCAGCCGCAGCCACTGATTGGCCGGGCGGGAGAGCAGGACGCCGGACCCGTGCAGCAAGGACAGGTAATGTATGGTGCTTACAGCGGGGGAGCCGGCGGGAGTAGAAGGGGTTAAGCGCGGTACAATTACATACTCGCTGCGGTCCGCAGCAAGTATGTAGTTTATGGAAACTGACAGGACCTGCCGGGGTCGCAGCGAGAATCTCGCTGCGAGCCCGCCCGTGTGAAGCTACCCTTATAACACTTTTGGTCTATGGGGCAATTTGAGGTGTAATTTTTTGGTAGCTTGCCTGCGTAAATGCCACTTTTTGATCACTTTTTATTCCCTTTTTCTGGATTTGATGTGACCAAAAATCAGCAATTTTGCTCTTCGGCTTTTTTTTTTTTTTTTTTTTTGCGCTTACGCCATTTACCTACGAGATCAGAAATGTGATTGTTCAATAGTTCGGGCGATTCAACACACGACCATAGCAAACATTTTTATTTTTATTTATAAAATGGGAAGGGGGGAGGTTAAACTTTGTTATGTGAACGTTTTTCTATTTATTTAAAATATTAATATTATTATTTTTACAGGGACTCCTATAAGAAATGAACTGATTTCTCATAGGGATCAATGCAGTACCTATCTACTTCACTGATCTATGTAATATGTGCTAGATTACTAGGGAATGCTGAAGCCTTTAAGCATCGATCGCCAAGCCACTGTTTTGACAGCGGCATTTAAATGGATAAATAGGCGTTACAAATAGAGATGAGCGAACCAGGTTCGGGTTCGAGTCCATCCGAACCCGAACGTTCAGCATTTGATTAGCTGTGGCTGCTGAACTTGGATAAAGCTCTAAGGTTGTCTGGAAAACATGGATACAGCCAATGACTATATCCATGTTTTCCACATAGCCTTAGGGCTTTATCCAACTTCAGCAGCCACCGCTAATCAAATGCCGAACGTTCGGGTTCAGATCGACTCCAGCATGCTCCAGGTTCGCTCATCTCTAGTCGCAAACTATCAATTCGCGCCGGCTATTAGCAACAGTGCTTATGTAAGCTTACAGAGAAAGCTCATGTTGTGAATTCTCTCTGTACCTGGTATACCCGTCATTCATCGTTTATTCGAAATTAGATAAGCTATATGTGCTTCTACAGAATTGTATATACAGAGCTAAAGCATAGAAGGAGCTGAGGTGCATTACTAGATATAACTCATGGGAAGGATTTGGGAGAAAAAAATACATGTTTTTTTATAATCCTGGACAACATCTTTAATAGGGAGGGCAGGGCAAAAAGTTGCCAGCCAAAAGTACATTTTTATACAAGGCTTTGGCAACCAGGGGGGTCTCTATGGGGGCATGTTAGGAAGTTTTGGGCATGAACTAATTTATGAGCTAAGGAAGAGATCTTATTATATAGTATCATGTAAGCATAGGTTTCCGAAGTCCTAAAGGTCACCTGTAGACAACCTGTCACATTGCCTGTGTTCTTCCTATTGACACTGGATGCTCCATTTCCCTTTCCTGACTTTGTAGCTCAGCTGTTTTATTAATAAATGATAATAACCCCACTTTTGGTAAGATTTCACTCAAAAGTAAATTACCGCTCTGTCAATAAATGCTTTCTACCAACCGTAGAAAGTGCCAACAATAAGATACAAGAAGTTCCACGGTTCCGTCTATTACCCAACTATATATCGAAAATGTTTCAGTGACTGAACACACTGGGTAAATATTTATACAGAGGAAAAAACGACATCTGACGGCTGCCAAGATGGTAAATTGTATGAGCAAGTGCGTGCAGGGGGTAAAACAACTTCCAAAGCTCCTTCTTTAGATCACTGAATAAAAACAAGAAATCTCTATCCTGTTTCTTCAGGGCCAGATGGTCATATATTATTTTTTAAGAACTTTTTACACAACTTAACACCTGTACGGGTTTGGCTGCAAATTATGCGAAACCTAAAATCTTACTGAAAACAATGTGATATCATAAATCTTGCTCAATGTTACGGTAAAGGAGACTTAGCTGCTGCTGTCCTAGGTAGTGAGGTTACTTTCAAACAACATTCATCCGAAGGAACGGGATAGATTAGTATGCTGCATAGAGAGGAGGCGCGGAGATGGAAATGGTGATCCTTTACTGTAAGGAACTAAGAGGGTATTTATAGAAACATAGAAGATTGTCGGCAGAAAAAGACCCCCTGCTCCATTAAGTCCAACTTATATTCTTTCTTTTCTTATTATCTTAGGATAGATATATGTATATACCAGACAGGTTTACATTCAGTTATTGCAGATTTGCCAACCATATCTGCTGGAAGTTTGTTCCTAGCATGTGCTACTTCTTCAGCAAAGTAACGTTTCCTTGTGTTGTTTCAGATCTTTCCTCCAACTAATCTCTTATTGTGGCCCCTGATAAATTTTTTTTTTTTTTATTAAAAACAATTCTTTCCTGAACCTTAGACCTTTAACATATTTAAAGAGAACCTGTCACCCCCCGTGTCGGGGCAGAGCCCGGCCGACCCCCAGATGCAGACCCATATGCTTACTGCTTCCAAAAAGTCCCACTCCTGGACCCGGTCCCGCCGCCGAGAAACCCCGTCCGAAGCCGCGCGCGCTCACCAGAGATTGGTCCAACGCCCAAAGAGAATGACGGCTCATTCATTCTCTATGGACTTCGGACTCATCTCAATAGTATAGCCTGTTTTAAAAAACTTTGTAATTGGGTTTATTAGCAGAAAAATTCATTTTTATCATGAAAAAGCAGTTTGAAGCTCTTCCCCCTGTCTTCATGGTTCTCTATGAAGAGGAGAGGGGAGGGGTGAAAAGAGATGAGGCACTAAAACAGGACAAAAAGAGTTAATTTACAGCTACATCACTGGGCTATCTCCTCTGAAGTCAGCACTGACCTCTCTGACCTCTGAATACCGGCTTTCACACAGGTCCCGCTGTGTAATCCTTTGTTCTCTGCTCTCTGCTCCCTTCTCCCCCCTCCATAGATTAGAAAGGGCCCGACTGATGTAAACTAGTCGAGATTTCCTGATAATGAGCAGTGAAGGAGAGAGGAGGGACCTGGGGAAAGTCTTTTTGAATGCAGATAATGGCATATTTGCCTAATAAACCCAATTACAAAGTTTCTTAAAATCGCATGTACAGTGGTACCTTGGTTTAAGAGTAACTTGGTTTAAGAGCGTTTTGGTTCAAGAGCTCACAGTTTTTCAAAATTGTGACTTGGTTTAAGAGCATTGCTTTAGTTTAAGAGCTCCCTGTACTGAGTGGAAGGGCGAGTTGGGAAGGGGCATGGTCTGCATAGTGGGGTCTACAGCACTATACTCTGACCGAGGAAGTCTCCCTCACCTTCTAAATCATAGCAGATCCACTTCAGGCTGGGGCTTAGATCAGGGGACAGGACTGTGGGGGTAATCTCTCCATAGCTGTAACCCCTCTCTCCCCGTACAGGAGCGCTGCATGTATGTGCCCACATCTGCCCTGCTCATTCCTTCATGCTCCCTGCAGTCTCTGTCAGTCCTTGTGTTTCTCATCCTCTCCATTACTGTACAGTAACTTATAATATGACATACTCATCTGTTATAAATGTTTGTTTTATTTGTTTTACATGTTATTCAGAATGTAAAATCATTATTTTTGGGGTGTGGAACCAATTGTCTGCATGTCAGTGATTTCTTATAGGAATATTTGCTTTGGTTTAAGAGTGGATTTGGATTACAAGCATGGTCCCGGAACGAATTATGCTCGTAATCCAAGGCACCACTGTACTTATGATTTCTGCAAGGAAAAAAAATGAAATGACAGTGACACTTTAAGGCTTTCCTGGTTTTATGCTTCAAATGGGTGTACCCCTTTTATTTTATTAATATCTTTCTGTAGGTGAGGTTTCCAAAACTAGACACAGTATTCCAGATGTGATGTCACTAGAGCTCCTGGTTATACCTCTAGCTATATAGCCCAGCATTATAATTTGCTTTGGCTGCACTGGTGGTTCATTTTAAGGCTACCCCTAAATCCTTCTGTACTGAAGTCTTTGCAGAGAAGGATGGAATTAAAAAAATGCACACATTCAGGTAAAAATTAGGGCACAAAAAAATTAAGATACTAGCAACATGATATTCTCCTTGATTCTTACTCAGTTCTTTGTAAAAAAAAAAAAATTTGTGCACTATGTTTAAAAGAAGCCAGGAGTTTGGGAAGAAAGATTAGACTATATTCACAACATGTTTGTCCACCGACCCCTATGAGCCCAGCAGATCAAAGTGCCTATGGTTTCTTCCAGACAGATAGACATTGGTACACTTTTTTAACCAGTTATAACATTGGAAACCATCTGCCTAAAATTGCGAAGATCCCATCCGTGCCACAAAAACAGTGACTTATCGAAGCAAGGAAGATACAAAAACTCGAAAGGTGTCCAGTGATTTTAGGAACCAGAATAATAACAGCTGATATTTTAAATCCTGTATATTGTTAGGGGGGATGATAATGAATTGGACTTTTTCTAGCTCACTGAAATCTGATGAATTTGGAGACCAATTGAACACTAAGGGGGAGATTTATCAAATTGTGTAAAATTTAGACTGGTGCAAACTGCCCACAGCAACCAATCACAGTTCCTCTTTCCTTTCAGCACTGCCTAAAGCTGAGCTGTGATTGGTTGCTGTGGGTAGTTTGCACCAGTCTAAATTTTACACCCTTTGATAAATCTCCCCCTAAATAACTACTACAAAATCTGTTCCTACATGTAACAAATATACAAGATTAAAATCAAATCCTCGAGGCTTACAAAAGATGTTAAATGACTATCAATGACAACAAAAAAGTTTTTTGTTTTTAAATAGTTATCGGAGGAGTCTGCTGTAGCCTTTAAAATTAAAAACAGCTTAATAAAACGTGTAAAACAGTAATAAAAGCAGCAAAAAACTACAATAAAAGGTGGCCAAAGATAGCAAAAGAAACCACCAAACATTTTTCAAATATATAAGTGTAAAAAAAAAATGTCAGAGCATGTAGGACCCCCAAATTATGGTGACAGGGAGTTAATTACTCAAGAGAAGATGGATCAAGAGAAAGCTGAGATACTGAATGGGTTCTTCAGCTCTGTATGTACAAAAAAGTATAGTGCTGAGGTGGGTGGGGCCAGTGATGAGGTGGGCGGGCCAGTGCTGCTAACATGTATAGTGTCCTGAACTGGCTTACTATAGATATGATCCAAGATTAAATAAATAAATTCAATGATTCTTTGGTGACTGGTATTGTACCGAGGGACTGGCGTAAGGCAAATGTAGTGCCAATCTTCAAAAAGGGCTCTAGGTCTTTTCCAGGTAACTATGGACTCATAAGCTTAACGTCCATTGTGGGGAAACTATTTAAGGGGCTTATAACTGACTACATCCAGGAATATGTAGCGGCGAATAGTATTATAAGTGATAACCAGCATGGTTTTACTAAGGATAAAAGTTGTCAAACCAACCTAACATGTTTTTATGAAGAGGTGAGTAGAAGCCTGGATAGTGGGGTAACGCTGTGGATATAGTGTACCTGGATTTTGTGCTAAAGCACTTGACACTGTCCATTATGGGTGATGAGAGTGGTGGTCAACAATTCATGCTGTGAATGGTCCCCGGTAATAAGTGGTGTACCTCAAGGGTCAGTATTGGGCCCCTTTCTGTTAAACTTGTTTATTAATGATATTGAGGTTGGAATAAACAGCAATGTTTCCATCTTTGCAGATAACACCAAGCTTTGTAGTACAGCACAGTCAATGGAAGATATGAAGATGTTGCAGGATGACTTAGACACATAGGGGAACTCTTACTAAAAGGCTTTTTTAGGCGCAGATGGTCCAGATTGGAGTAAAAATATCCACAAATGGTCTGTTTGTGAATATTTTGTGCTTTGTGAATATTTTGTAATTCTATTTTTATTACAATTACAGAGATTATAGCTCTCATTGGATGTGTTGGATTTTTACTACCTGGCACTATTGTTCTGTGAAAGATAAACCGCCATAAGAGCTGTCTCATTCCCTCCCCATAGAAGAAATATGAACAGCATTGCTGGACATTCATATGTACAGGGAGGTCATGAGTGACATCTGTTGGCCAAACGTTACTGAATGAGTATGACCAACTTAAGTCTTTTTTGATCAGATATCACATGTCTTTGAAAGTTGGGAGGCCCCATGCTGAACGAAATTCATACTTATCTTATTTATCCCCGTCTATGCTATTCCTCACTTTCCCTAACCAAGCACCTTCTCTATTTCCTGGTCTCTCTAAGATGTGTGACTTCAGACAACCAATAGCCCAACAGGGACCTGCTATGGCGAAACATTGGCTAAGTGATCACATGTCCGTGTTGAGATGGACTAGGAGGTACAGAGACTGGTGGAACCCAGGAAGCATTTTAACGGGGAAGGCGTTAAGAGATAAGCGAGTTGAGTATTACTTCTATTATTTTACACCATTCTGATCTATTTTTTAAAAAATTAGGTGGTCAGGAACCCTTCCACAGGTTTAATTCACACATTAAAATCCGGGATGCAACCAACCGGGGCTGAGCCTCCTCTATCCTTGGAATTCTTATATAATATGCACACCCTAATAATAAAGCAAAGTTAAGGTTGACTTTTTAACAAAACTAAAACAAATCCATGTAATGAAAAAATGCCTAAGGTCCTGGCAGTATTGACACATCCACACAGACTGCAGGACACGTAAGGTTGCACACGATCTACCCAAACATCTTCATTCAAACCATCTGTTTAATTCCTCCTCGAATCCGTGGAGAGTATTCCCAAACCGGAGCAGGACGATGGGTAAAAAAAAAAAAAAAGGTTAATAAAAAATATTATCATGATGTGAATAATAACGTGAAATCCAAATAAGTCACAAGCAGATGTGCCCGCAAACATCATATTTCAACCTTTACTAGTTGCTTTTGTCACTCTAGGCCTATCACAGATGGAGATAAGATAAAGGCTTAAATAGATACCAGAAACATTCTTTTGAGCCATTATAAAGAGTCTGTCAAGTAGTCCAGCTGATATCCCGCTTATCCAAAACAGACCTGACGATCAGAAGCAAAGAATGGCAGCACAAGTGCATTCTGTCTCCTTGGATTACGCTGCGGGAATAATCTAATGCTGCGTTTACACAAAACGATAATTTGCCCAATCGACCGTTTAACGATTTTGAAGCAATGATTTGTTTTTTATAACGATCAGCGTTTAGACGAATAAATCGTTAGAAAAATCATTAAAAAAATTGTAAAAAACATAGTTATAGCGATAGTTTTTAAGATCGCTTAAGCCCATCTCACACATAGGGTGAATGTTTACACGAAGCGATCTGCGAATTTTTAGCGAACAACGATTTGAGAACATCAAAATGAAGAAATGAAGATAAAAATGAAAGATTTCTAGCTCTTCGCTTGATCGTTTGCTGTGTTTACACGGAACGATTATCGCTCAAATGCGATTGTTATTGTGAAAATTCGAACGATAATCGTTCCGTGTAAATGCAGCATTAGGGTGCTTTTACACGGAGCGATTTTTAACGATTAACAACAAACGATCGCAAACAAGATTGTCGATAATTTATCGTTAACCTGAAATCGTTCATCATATTACACAAAAATGATGGTCGTTAGTTACGATCGTTACTATGATCGTTATTGCGATCTGTACTATGATCGTATATTCCTTCTGATCCCAGCAAAACAATGAACAATGTGCAATTACACTGAACGATTAGTGAACAAATGTGGAACTTGAGCGAACGAATGTGGAATTACAGCGAACGATTAACAATGATTTTAGGTTCAGATCTAAATCAACGATCAACGACATACGAACGATTTTCCCATCGTTGCCTGCAATTACACAGATCGATTATCGTTTAAATTCGAACAATATAACGATTTTTTGCACAATAATCGTCCCGTGTAATAGGGCCCTAAGACTTTTCATGTATTATTTTCTTAGATGGGATTTCTGGAGAAATTCTGTACATTTAAAACTGCTCAGGGTCTCAGGAGGAAATGATAAAAACACACGTACTTACCCTCCTTCAGTTCCCACTATCGGTCGTTCCAGTTCTCTGTCCCAGCACACAGTAAATGCTTGTATCACTGGTTGTAGTGGATGCAGAGTACTTCCCATGTCTCAACACTGAGACCAGGAAGGGCGCGAAAGCACCAAATGGAAACACTGGAAGCAGGCAGTAGGTGAGTAGATGCTGTTCTGTTATTGGACTGGCAAGTAAGAGAAAGGAAGTGCCAGGGTGTGAACTATAGACCAACGGCCCAGGTCTGGTCCTGCCTCTTGAAATTGAGAAAATAAATAGCTGGTACATGATGGAAGTCACTCTCAGGGCCTCTGTAACGGCTGTGAGGTGCTAAAATTGTCATCAAGAGGCAATTTGAACGAATGAATGAATGAAGTGTTACAATTGTTCTCTGTGGTTCTTAGCATTCCGAAAAACAACAACTTAGGGCCCTATTACACGGGACGATTATCGTGCAAATTATCGTTATATCGTTCGAATTTAAATGATAATCGTTTCATGTAAATGCTGGTAACAATCAAACGACCAACGGGAAACCGTCCATCATTCGTTTTGTGTGGACACCAATATGATCATTAATCGCTCAGCGTTCCTTTATTTGCTGGGATAAGATGGAGTAAACGATTGTAGTAACGATCATAACTAACGACTATCGTTCTGTGTAATATGGTGAACGATTTCAGGTTAAAGATAAGCAATCTCGTTTGCGATCATCGTTAAAAATCGATATCGGAACCCTCCATCTGCAACTTGATTCGGCTATGATCACTCATTGTAATGGTGCGTTTACACGGACCGATTATCGTTCGAACTTTTACGATAATGATCGCATTTGAGTGATAATCGGTTTATGTAAACACAGCGAACGAACAAGGGATAAGCGAGAAATTGTTCATTTTGATGTTTTAACGTGTTCTCAATTCGTCTTAGGTCGTTCACTAAAAATTCACAGATCGCTTCGTGTAAACAGTCTTTCGAAGATTCACCCTATGTGTGAGATTGGCTTATGCGATCTTAAAAACAATCGCAATAGCGATTTTTATAACGATTTATTCTTCTAAACACTGATCGTTATGAAAAACCAAATCGTTGCTTCAAAATAGTTAAAGATTGATTGGGCAAATTATTGCTTTGTGTAAACGGACCATTAGCTGTTTTAACACCAGCCGACATCTTTTGAACATGAAAGCATATGGTGGCTTGTTAGTTCTCTCCTTCTTCCCAAAGCCGATCTGTTCTAGGAAAGGATCCCATGAAAATGCAGCTGACTATCGTATTCCAGACTGCCAGAACCCAGCACTGCTTAGAGCGGCTGGTGTCATCACTGACCCCAACTACCACTTCACACAAAGGTCAAGGGGTTTAAACAAAACCTTCCACTTCCAAAGTCATGTTAAGTATGCGTGTGAGTTAATTTCCCACCGTGTCTCACATTTGCTTGTCAAAATTGATTTAAATATAATGTTACCGCTCACTCTTAACATTCTGTCCCTCTCATCCCTTGACAAGTTGTGATTGATTACTGGAAGTCTACAGAGCAAAGACCAATGTCAGATAAAGGAGCAGTATGTCTGTAACCTGGCATCAGCCACCTTCTGTAAGACCAGATGTTGTCACGGCTCACTGCGTACATTACCACCCAGATAGTACGACTCTAGCGCCAAAGACCACATTGGCATATGTTTTACTCTATAGTGTAACATTTACTATTCTATTTACTACCTGCACAAAAAAGGCAAAAAAAATCATAGCTCACATATATTTCATAGAAAAATGCTTATGTGTTTATATTACAAAATATTCCCAGGCAGCATGAAAACAGCTGTTGCTTTTTAGGGTGGCTTCAGTTTTTGATCCTCATTTTGGTCAGTAAGTGAAAACCGTTTCACGATTGGGCTCCACTAACTTTTTTAAAGTTTTAAAACATATCAGGCATGTAGGTTATCAGTATAGCAAAGAAGAGTAAAGGCCCTATTCCACGGAACGATTATCGTTCGTATTCCGCCGATATTGGCCGTTACGGCCGATAATCGTCCTGTGGAATAGAAGGCAACGATCAGCCAACATCGTTGATGTCGGCTGATCGTTGGGTCATTTGTCTTTCAAGCATGTTGAAAAACAAACGACTGGGATTGCAGCGATCTGCTGCCATCGCTCCGTGGAACAGGAGCAGCGGCAGCAGACCGCTACTATCCTCTATGGGCTGCCTGGACGATCTAGCAATCACCCCCCTGCACCTTCCCGCACTCACCTGCTCGCTGCTGCTGCGGCAAATAGCGGCGGCAGCGAACAGGGAATGAGGAGCAAGCGAGCGCTAACAGCGCTCGTTTGCTCCTCATAGTCGCCCCATGGAATAGGGGCTTAAGAAAAAAAGTATGGCACATAAGTCTTAGAAAAATGATAAGGAAAGAAGAGAAGGGAAAAGGACAGGGGGGGGGGGAATGGTGTCCCTCATTGCAACATAATCAAAGTGAGGTCCAAAAATTAACCAAGATACTAATTGTTCCCCAATCAGCCAATCAGTAACTGAGGAGGACACTGCTCTGGCCAGTGACTGGCTGAGCAGGGCAGCACCTGTGGGGGTGACACGTCAAAGGAACAAGGAAGAAGAGGTGGTGAGTACGGACTGGAGGATAACCATACGACAACCTCTACCCATTAAATGTTTCATACTATGGGTAAAAGTGATCCAAAAAACAGATCTTAAAGATGTTTTCCAGTTCTCGGCTAATGTTACTGTATAAGGCAAAAGGAATGTTCTACAACTTTCTAGTACACTTCAGGTGATCACATATTTTGTGCAGCTCACAAAAAACCCCACAAGTGAGCCGCACATATGTACATGGCATTTAAAAATGACTATGAAGTTATGAATGGGATGCAGGAACGTTCGTTCTGCCCGGACATAAGGGCCTGGATACACGGTTGGGCCTTGTAAAGGCTCTGCAAATAAGCAGTGATCTCACTGATGGGTGCACTTTACAATTACAATTGTATTGGTTACTACAATGAAGGGTGTAAGGTGGTCCCCAAACTAACTCAATAGCCACCATCAAAAGATCTAGAAAGTGTAATATACACAGATCAATAATCCACACTTCAGAATAACTTGCACTGGATTATTGCCACCAAAACAATGGATTGGACAAATGGAAATCCAACTGGCTGAGGAGACCCTCAAACACGTAATCGCCACATCTGTGGGCTTGACCTTTAGGATATTAACTGGGGTGGTTGCTCAGGGTGGCCATTTAGTAGGGACCCACAATACAATGCAATATCCCAACTATACGGTTGCATTGAAAAAGGATTAATTTATCAATGGTGTAGTTGCCATTTTTGTGTTAAAAAGTTGCAAAGCTTGGCACCAATGTTTGCTCAAAAATTTGCAACCTTCTTGGTCCGCCTTCCAAATGGAAAAATGATAAATCCCCCCCCCCCAATATATTCTGCTACTTAACTACAACATACGGTATATAAAAAGTTCCCCAAAAAGACTTTTCCTGTGGTACTAATAAAGGTTCTAAGGGCAAAGTAAATTTTTATTCCTGTCAGAAGCTGAAGTTCTAGTTTGTTGTGGTATTCCGGGCACTTATCATCACAGTAATACCTCATCTTTACAAAGTTAGTATAACTCAGGCTTAAGGATTACCTTTGAACAGATGACACAAATTGGTTATGACTGATGTAATCCAGAGACTATTGGTAGTTGCTAAGGACCAGTGTAAATTATTTAGAACACTACATATCTTCCAAATTTGTGGTTAGGGTGGTAATTGGTACTAGTCATCGAATCTGAATGGGAATGTGTTTCCTCAGAGAAGAATACTATGTGAACCATTCAGGCTTAAGGGCGATTTGTTTTTTAAAACAATATAAGATCATGACGTCTTGTCCAGGCCACAATAACTAATATGAGAAAAAATCTAATTGTATTCTCTCCGACCCACAAAAAAAAAAAAAAAAAAAGACTCCTGACTTCACTTATGTACCCTCTTCTCGGAAAGAACAGTGGTTCATATAAGGATCTTTACGGAAAAAAATGTACAGATGAAACCAAGCTCGCTGCTTTGTGGTGAAATAAATCAGCTTACATCTGTTCAAGTAGCAATATATGTACATAGCACCAGACAGTAAGTGAGATCAGGGAAGGCAAGATATTTCCTGCAATCAGTAGAGGAAGCGATTTTCGGGATTATAGCAACACAGTCTATCAAGTCTATAGAAATAAGTACAGCATTCGGCTCAATCCAAAAACACAAGTCAGCTTTGCCAGTTATGATATCACTGGTCTATGCATGGGCCAAACATTTGCCCATCTTTAGGATGGTCACACTACATCTGTGAATCCTTGGGGCCATGGGGAATCCCTGTAAAAACGTTTCCACTCCTGGGGAACACTGATGTCATTCCATTCCTAGCTCAAAAAATCTTGGTGAAGGGACAGAAAAAACGTTCTATAACTCTTTACCCGTGTTAAAGTGTCCCTGTCGTTATAACTTTCAAAATCTAAATCAACAGTAGATGTGATGTAAAACAAGTTTGCAGTTTACATTTTCTGTTTTATGACTTTTTCTCAAAAAAACAGGAAACAGGAAGTCCCGTGTATCTGAGCGCTCACAGAAAAAAGGGAGTCATGTGACTGATGGACACATTGGGCCGTGACTCGCTGTACTGGCCGGAATTCCTGTGTTTAGTCTTTTTTTTTTAGTCAGAAAATCTGCCTTCAGGAGACTGGACCTGGATTTCTGGTAAGTATAGCTGTTATATAGCAGCATTCAGGAGACTGGACCTGGATTTCTGGTAAGTACAGCTTTGTTTTACAGCATGATAACAAAACAAAATAAATATGAATGTATTTTGTAAACTTGCTTTATATAACATCTACTGTTAATTTAGATTTTGAAAGTTATAACAATAGTGACACTTGAAATTTCAGCTAGGCTTTCTAGATTGTTTTGTCAATGATGGTGAAGAGATCTGGTGGTAGCTTATGTCTTCCAGAATAATAAGGTCAAGCGTTGAAAATCCATCATGCCAGATGCTTCTCGGTAGACTGCAATACACCTTAAGGCTATGTTCACACTATGTATGTGTGCGGCTGTATTTTTTATGCGGCTGGAAATGTGCGGCTGAAACTACGGCCGTGGGAAAAAATAGACACGCGCCTGAAAACATACGGTCATTTACTTGGAAATCTGGTTCAACTAAAAATAACAAATAAAATCTTAAGAAAGTGATGCAAACACCTCTGGATGCATCTGGGAAAGCAGGGAAACAGTTTACATGAATCGCTATTACCGGGGTTTGCGATCCTCTGCACTAATGCCGATGCCTCTCATGGTTAATATATTGAATTAATAAAACACATTTTCGTTGTAATAAAGTCCCTTTCATTGTTCAATAATTAAATTTAAACGAATCCATCATTGTGCAATTAAATATACTGTTAAAATAAATATATATATAAATGTATATTTATATATATATATATTTATTTTTTGACAGTATATTTAATTGCACAATGATGGATTTGTTTAAATTAAATTATCGAACAACGAAACTGATTTTATTAGAACGAAAATGTGTTTTATTAATTAAATATTAATTAGTACAGGAAGCTCCATTAAGCCGTTAATTCATATTGCCGGCAATAGAGCTTTCTGTACTAATCATCACTTTACTTTAATTAAAACATCAAATGTTTCTTCTAATTATGTTATCACAATAGCATTATTAGAAGTAAAATTTAGAATTATATGTGCGCTCAGCTGATTGGCTGATCGGCTGAGCGCACGTATAATTAGCGGGTCCGCAGCACAGTGACTTCATTGTGCTGCGGACCAGCGAAGAGAACACATCGGGGTGAGTATAGAGCTCTCCCCAACCCCTCCCCTGCACTGCACCCATACCAGTAAGGAAGGGGGGTCACTTAACCCCTTCCTTGCTGGGATGGGTGCAATCTGACATCAGTCTGGCCCCCAAGGGGTTAAGGGGGATGCAATACATCCTCCCTTAACCCCTTGGGGGTCAGACTGTAAGCAGCGATCTGTAAAGATGCTGCATACTGTAAGGTGCACAACACCGCTCACAATGATGGGTGTTGTGCTCCTGTTTGTGTGTTTCTCCCTTTTTGTTTTTCAGATATCGGTATCCTGTGGATTACGTCGGATTCCGTGGACTACGTCGATGACCAGCGGTTGTTTGTTGTTTTTTTTTATAAAATGGTCAATGAGGGGTGTGGGGGTGTTTTTATTTGAATTTTTTTTTTTTTTTAACTTGTGTCTTGTCTTTATTGCTTTACTTTATAGACTTAGTAGTGGAAGCCGTCTAATAGACGGAATCATTACTAAGTTGGGGCCTAGTGTTAGCCGGTATAAAATGGCTAACACTAACCCCCTATTATTACCCCAGTACCCAATGCCACTAGGGGTACTGGGAAGAGCCGGGTGCCAGTGGTCCCGGAGCGTCAAAATTGGCGCTCCTGGACCGGGCGGCAGCAGGCTGGTAAGATTTAGGCTGGGGAGGGCCTAAACCAATGGCTCTTCCCACCCTGGTGTTACCAGGCTGCTGTCGTTTGGTTTTTAACCCGGCTGGTTATAAAAATAGGGGGGAACCTACGCGTTTTTTTAAAATAAATAAAAAATAAAAAAAAAACGCATAGGGTCCCCCCTATTTTTATAACCAGCCGGGTTAAAAACCAAACGACAGCAGCCTGGTAACACCAGGGTGGGAAGAGCCATTGGTTTAGGCCCTCCCCAGCCTAAATCTTACCAGCCTGCTGCCGCCCGGTCCAGGAGCGCCAATTTTGACGCTCCGGGACCACTGGCACCCGGCTCTTTCCAGTACCCGTGGTGGCATTGGGTACTGGGGTAATAATGGGGGGTTAGTGTTAGCCATTTTATACCGGCTAACACTAGGCCCCAACTTAGTAATGGATTCCGTCTATTAGACGGCTTCCACTACTAAGTCTATAAAGTAAAGAAATAAAGACAAGACACAAGTTAAAACATTTTTTTATTCAAATAAAAACACCCCCACACCCCTCATTGACCATTTTATTAAAAAAAAAAAAAAAAACAACCGCTGGTCATCGACGTAGTCCATGGAATCCGACTTAATCCACAGGATACCGATATCTGAAAAACAAATGGGAGAAACACACAAAAAACACACAAACAGGAGCACAACACCCATCATTGTGAGCGGTGTTGTGCTCCTTACAGTATGCAGCATCTTTACAGATCGCTGATTACAGTCTGGCCCCCAAGGGGTTAAGGGAGGATGTATTGCATCCCCCTTAACCCCTTGGGGGCCAGACTGATGTCAGACTGCACCCATCCCAGCAAGGAAGGGGTTAAGTGACCCCCCTTCCTTGCTGGGAGGGGTGCAGTGCTGGGGAGGGGGTGGGGAGAGCTCTATACTCACCCCGATGTGTCCTCTTCGCTGTTCCCCAGCACAATGAAGTCACTGTGCTGCGGACCCGATAATTCTAAATGTTTCTTCTAATAATGCTATTGTGATAACATAATTAGAAAAAACATTTGATGTTTTCATTAAAGTAAAGTGATGATTAGTACAGAAAGCTCTATTGCCGGCAATATGAATTAATGGCTTACTGGAGCTCCGGTACTAATTAATATTTAATTAATAAAACACATTTTCGTTGAAATAAAATCTGTTTCGTTGTTCAATAATTTAATTTAAACGAATCCATCATTGTGCAATTAAATATACTGTCAAAAAATAAATATATATATATATAAATATACATTTATTTATATATATATATATATATATATATATATATATTTATTTTAACACTATATTTAATTGCACAATGATGGATTCGTTAGAATTAAATTATTGAACAACGAAAGGGACTTTATTACAACGAAAATGTGTTTTATTAATTTAATATATTAACTATTAGAGGCATCGGCATTCGGCATCATTGCCGGATATTTTTGAAGTACTCCGTACGGACCGCCTGTCAATCCACGGCCGCATTTCCAGCCGCAAACAATGGTCTTGTTCATTTTTTACGGGTCCGTTTACGATAGGGCCGTAGATTCATACATAGTGTGCACTGTGCAGCCGTATATCGTATACTTTCCAGCGAACGCATGAACAGGAAAAATCCGGCCGATGATTTACCGCCCGCAATACAGCCGCACAGATACAGAGTGTGAACCTAGCCTAAGGCTATGTTTACACAACGTATATTTTTATAAAAGTACGGCCATGATTAATTACGTTGCCGTCTATGGAATCCCGGCCTTACACTCCGGCCGGGAACTCTAGCAGCGCCGCAAAAAACTGACATGTCAGTTTTCTGCGGCCGCTATTCATTCAATAACGGTTGCAGAGAACCTGTCAGTGCAATGCAGTACCGGCCGGGATGATCTTATCTGACACCGGCCGTTCCCTGACCCAGCCGGGTCACGGAATGGCCGGTGTCATACAATGTGTGAACATAGCCTAAGGGTGCGTTAACACGTACAGGATCAGCAGCAGATTTGATGGTGCAGATTTGAAGCTGCAGATTCAAAGCAAATCAATTCTGGGCCATCAAATCTGATGCAGATCCTGTACGTGTGAATGCACCCTAAAGAAGCAGATGATGATGTCTTCTGGAGAAATGCTGATCAGGTTCCAAGTATCTAGGGCAATAGACCTACGTTAGACAAATCACAGTAAGATTGGTAATGTGCCTAAAAGTTTTCTGCTAGAGCCTAACCAAACTTAGAAAATAAAAATAAGTCCTGCCGATTGGTGTTGTCTAACTGGCTATTTAGGTACAGTATATAATATTTTATCTATGCCCATATTATACAATATAAAAAAATATAAAATAAATATAAATAAAATCACTGGCAGGGGAAGTTATTATTTAGAGAGGAACCTGCCCGCGAGGGCTTAATGGTTATCTCATTACAAAGGCACCTATCAAACAACAGGATGTACGAGGCAGCAAGTAAACAGTCACGTCTTAAGGTGTCACTGTTGTTTTATTTATTTATTTTTTATTTTTATTTTTTGCAGAAATCAATAGTACAGGCGATTTTAAGAAACTTTGTAATTGGGTTTATTAGTTGAAAAATGCATTTTTATCGTGGAAAAACAGTTTGAAGCTTTCTCTCTGTCTTCATGGTTTTCTATGGAGAGGGGGAGAGAGATGAGGCACCAAAACAGGACAACAAAGAGCTAATTTACAACTACATCACCGGGCTATCTTCTCTGACAGTCAGCACTGACCTCTCTGAACTCTGAAAACCGGCTTTCATTCAGCTCCCACTGTGTAATCCTTTGTTCTCTGCTCTCTGCTGCCGACTAATTTCCCTCCTCCCCCCTCCCCTCTCCATAGGTTACACAGGGCTCCACTGATGTAAAAGAGTGGAGATTTCCTGATAATGAGCAGTGGATGACAGAGAGGAGGGAGGAGGGGGGGGGGGACCTGGGGAAAGTCTTTTTTAATGCAGAAAAAAATCGCCTGTACTATTGATTTCTGCAAAACCCCAGCAATGATTAGGTGTGTGCTAGGAACCACTCGATATCTCACTATGGAAGGGATTTCAACAGTACTTATGGTGCGTTTACACAGAAAGATTTATCTGACAGATTTTGGAAGCCAAAGCCAGGAATGGATTTGAAAAGGGGATAGATCCCAGTCTTTCCTTTATGACCTGATCCCTGTTTATAGTCTGTTCCTGGTTTTGGCTTCAAAGATCTGTCAGATAAATCTGTCTGTGTAAACACACCATTAGTCACTGATGACTGAAGGACACCACTTACACATATAATAAGACTGGTGAAACATATCCTTGCTATAGGCAAAGGATACTTAGAATACTCGTATTGTTTTTTAACAATGTAAAGGTCAAGGCAGCATGCATCATGCATTCCTCAAGGAATCAGGGTGGACTGTAATATATTTGCCGTTACGTTTCTGTTGTGTTTTAGCCTCATAGACATGAATTTTCTGTAATGTAGAAGGTGTTAGAGACATGATGACTTTTCAGATTGGTGGAGATGGTTCTTCAATACCTCTTTGTTTTGTTGTTCCAGATCACCTCATTCCTAAATACTGTATTATTGTATTCTATTGTCCATTATCCCGCAGTTAAGGAATGTGGGTTTACCTCACACCTTGGAGGAATGAGAAAAGTCTGCCCAGTGACCGAGCTCCACAACAAACAAAGGTCATGTATCTGTCTCCCCAATAATTGAGTCCTGCTGAATAATACAGTAATGGAGAAAACATGGGATGGTGGGAGTGCGGGTTGGTAAACCCATAACCAGTTTTTTAACAATAACCATACTATGCTATGCTGTCCAATCATCAAATTGGGTCAAAAGTTTAGACTAGGGATGGTCCGAACCGAGATCGGTTCGGGTTCGTACGTACCCGAACCCTCGGTAATGATTCCCGCTGTCTGCCCGCTCCGTGGAGCGGGCAGATCCAGCGGGAGGACCGCCAGGAAAACTGGGATACAGCCATAGGGTCTGCTGCTCTAAGCTGGCGTAGGTTTTCTTGCACACACACTGGTGTGCACGGGATTTACGTAGAGGCAATGCGCCTTGACATAAATCTCTCTAGTGTCGGAGCTGCTAGGACATTTTTACGCCCGGCGCAAGAAACGTCGGACTTAATAAATGTCCCCCATTTATCTTTATTTAGCACACAGTTATGGTACGCAGTCGTGACACCACCCCTTGAAGCCTTCTTCACAGCAACTTGAATCTCTCACCTTGAAGTGAATTTGCAAATTACTGCAAGTCAATGAATCACTCTTTGTTACAATCTAAAGTCCATACAAATTGACACTACAAAAACCAAAGCAGCTAACAAAATCTTTGTCTCAAAACTTTTGGCATGACTGCATACCACAGAATGTCACGTCAGATAGGGATAGGTGATAGCCCCCTGGTGAAAAAACTACACTTCCTAGAATGAGAATGATCAGAACAAAATCTAAATCGTAAATGTTGCACTGGACTATATTACTATATTTAGTTTGCCATGTCAGTGCTGATTCACTTCCTAATATATATTCATATTGGTTGGACCTTTTTCAGAGCTCTGACCCTCTTGTATAGACATAACTATAAAACATTACATTCTGTCTGCTTGCAGTCACCACTAGGGGGAACCTAAGAGCTTACTGCATAATGTCCTGTTGTTGTGTTCAATTTATCCCAGTATGCAATACACTCTTTCCAGTGGTTACTACAGGCATCCAGAATTTTACGTTTCAACCCTGTCACGAACCGCTATACATTGAAGCGGTTGTGCAGGCAAAATTAACTCACCCACTATACACAGGATAGAGAAAAACTAAGAGATTGGTGGAGGTTTGACCTCCGTATCCTCTGCCAATCTCCGTATTGGGCTTCTTTGTTATGAATACAGGCGCGGGTACGGCACATAACCAGCGGCTCTATTAATTCCTATGGAGCTGCCGAATAGCGCTTCTTGCTTACTCGGCTCTTTCCAGCGGCTCCATAGCAATAAGTAGAGTTGCGCTGTACCCGCCTCTATATTCATAATAAAAAAGCCGGGGGCCAATACGGAGATTAGCGTAATGGGGGTACGGAGGTCGGATCTCTTACCTGTCCCCTGCCCTATGGACATAGAAAAGAAGTTAATTTTGCCCGGGCAACCTCTTTAAACTCTTGAGGACGTATGACGTAAGGGTACGTGATCCGTCCGCAAGAGGAGTTCAGAGGGGGGCTGGCGCTGCGACACCGCTCTAGAACTGCAGCGATCCCGACTGGGACCGCGGCTATTAGTGTGGAGAGGGGGATCGCCGCTCCCGCTAAATAAGACCATTAGATGTCAAACATGACAGCTGCATCTAACAGTCTTCTATGCGGAATTCCCTGGGGTCTAGTGGTGGGATCCCAACCCCCCCGCCCGATGCGATCACGAAGGGAGGATCCCTTCATCTTACCGCGTCGGTCCTCATTTTCGGAATGACGCTGATCCTGGCTCGGTATTCTATTGCAATGGTCTGCAGCAAGCCAAAGCAATAAAGCACCAATCTCATGGATGCTGCGTAATACAACCACACTGAGCTCTATGGGAGAACAGTGTAGTTGTATTAGAAGTCCCCCAGGGGAACTTCTAATTACTGTGTAAGTGAAAAAATAAAAGTGTTTTCATTAATAAAAAAAATCCCCCCCCCTAATAAGTCTGAATCACCCCCCTTTTTCCATTTTATAATTAAAAATAAATAAACATGTTTGGTATCGCCGCGTGCGTAATTGCACAAACTATTAATTTATCACATTCCGGATCTCGCACGGTAAACAGTAAGTGTAAGTGCAAAGACCTGCCAAAGTGCAAAATTGTGCATTTTTGGTCGCATCAAATCCAGAAAAATTGTAATAAAAGGCAATCAAAAAGTCACATATACGCAATAAAGGTACCGATAGAAAGAACACATCATGGCGCAAAAAATGACACAGACCCATAGACCAAAGGATAAAAGCGCTATAAGCCTGGGAATAGAGCAATTTTAAGGAACGTTTATTTTTTGTAAAAGATTTTATTTTTTTAAAAGCCATCAAATAATATAAAAGTTATGCAAGTTGCATATTGTTTTAATTGTACCGACTTGAGGAACATATATAACAAGTCAGTGGTTCCATAGGACGAACGGTGTAAAAACGAAGCGCCCCCCCCAAAGAAAAATAATTGCCTTTTTTTCCTTTGTTTTTCAATTTTTTTCTGGTTTTGCAGAGTACTTTATGCTAAAATTAAGCCTGCCATTGCAAAGTACAATTAATTGCTCAAAAAATAAGGGCTCATGTGGGTCTGTAGGTGAAAAAATGTAAGCACTATGGCCTTTTAAACACGAGGAGGAAAAAACAAAAGAGCAAAAAAAAAATTAGACCGGTCCTGAAAGGGTTAAGGCACTAGCGCAAAGGAGTTAAAAAATTTTTATACAGCCTTGTATTTACTCTAATATGCCCCTCCAAAATATATATATATATATATATATATATATATGTGTGTGTCCTGAAAAAAACTAAACAAATAAATAAAATTCAGGAAAACAGCACGAAAAAGTAATTATTTTATCTGCTTTTTCTCTGTTAATATTCATTAAAAAAAAATTAAAATTTGAGTCTTAAAAACTTTATTTTTCCCCAAACTGTATGAACTGTTTCACTATAGATCCATGACTCTTACAGACCTGTATGTCACTCCAGTGGGAGAAGGCAATGAAAGCCAGTCAGCACAGATCTACACCATACGCAGAACCCCGGCTCAGCTACTAAAATACACAGATCCTGTAGAGAACGTTATAGGGGACAGATATTCCAGCAAAAATAAGAGAGCCAGGAACACCCGTTTCTGATTATTACACTTCATATGTTATCCAAGTTAGCAGTTTACTTTTATTGGCCATAATAAAGAGGTTGCACAACACTCTGGCTGGATGAAATATTATCTATTGTCAAAGGGAAGATGGAATAAACCATTTTCTGAGCGCTCCAACCACACAAGAGCTGAGCACACTCCATATACAATATAGGAACATTTTATTCATCCCGGCACTCATCTGCTTATTTAACAGGAAACTACCTTCCATATTTCACTTCTAATACTGAATGAAAGCGTATTCTATATAAAAGGAGGTTATACAGGCTTAGAAAAAAAATGGCCTCTTTCTTCCAGAAACAGCATGACTCTTGTCTCCAGTGAGGTTTGATTTTTAGCTCATTTCTATTGAAGTGAATGGAGCTTAAAGGAGAACTGCAGGTAAAGCTTGAAAATAGAGGGGGCAGGGCAGGATGGAAACACAATACAGAAGTCCTACTTACCTATCCCCACAGCCGCACCACTCACTGCTCCCCGCCAGCCTTCTGGCTCTCCCTATGGAGTGACGTCTCAATTTTCCTAAGAAACGCCCACTCAGCTAATCAGTGAGGGAGGCGGGACACTGCTGCAGCCACTGGTTGGCCAAACAGGTAGTTACTGCCTGCAAGTAGCGGGTCGTCGTGACCACACAGAAACCGGAGGAAATAAGGAGACTGAAGGCTGACAGGGGCATGGGGACGGGTAAGTATAACCTCTTTATTATGTTTCCACCCTGTCCTGCCAATGCTGGATTTTTACATTTCCCCGGAGTTTTCCTTTAATTTCAATAATGCTCACAACCTCAGAAACTGAGGACAGTGGTGGTGCTAATTTTTCAAGCATGTGACTGTGCTTTTTTTTAATGCTGGATAACCCCATTAAATACATTTAGATGTAAGGGGGTATTCCGATGGGAAAAAAAGGTGATATGTTGCTAGGCCACACCACTGTGTACAGTGATTAGCTAAGCAGCAGGTCCTGCTCTGACCTTTTTTTTGCCAGAATACCCCTTTAGGCTATGTTCATACAACGTAGGTACCGTAGTGATCACGGCCGTTGTAAGTACTACGGTACTTACATAATGCTGCAAGCTGAGGTAATCCCGTCCAGAGTGTATACACAGTGGTGCCGCAAGAAACTGACATGTCAGTTTTCTGCGGCCGCTTTTTAGTGAATAGCGGCCACAGAAAACCCTCTCAGTGCACACTATGGAGCAAGTGGCTCCGGCTGCACACTCCATTGTGAGCAGCGGGGAATTTGAATGCGGGCGCGCATCTGAATTTAGCGTCAGTAAAGATCATCCAGCCGATACTGCAGTACCGGCCGGATGATCTTTTCATGTGCTCTTGCCTGAAGAGTCACAGCAAAATTCACGACACATACAGTACACCTCAGAGGTAGTAGATCATTGCGATCATTGCGTCAGACTAACTTACCTTCAGCTCGGGGGATCGTTTCATCATCTCCAAGATAATATAACAGCCTATGGAATGGCCAATAAGAACCAGCTTTATATCAGCAGGAACATTCTGTTTTAAAAAGTAGAGCTTGTGTTCAATTTGCCCATTGAGGCCATAGACATCATCTATCTGGTGGTTGTTTTCTGCAAAAATAGGAAGAAATATCCACAATAGTCAAAATATATCCAATACAGATCATGGGAGATCTTGCCAATAACAAACAATCGGTGTACAAATTTTGGAGAAGCAACCAGATTGGTAGTAGCCTTTCTTTACCTACACTAGTTAGCAGAAATAAGCTACAAAGGCAGGAAAACATGTATTTAAAAATAAAATTAATACAAATCTTAATATGTGTAATTAATAATTTATAATATAGTGCTTTAATACAAATCTAAATATCAAATATATTTCTCTGCAATAATAAATAAAAGTAAAAGTTAAAAATAAGTAGAAAAATACACAAAAGAAAAAGCGAGAAAATGATTTAAAAAATCTGTGTCCATTATGCTCTATGGAGAGGGGAGGGGCTGGGAGGAGTGACTTAGCATGGAGCAGTCCTGCACAGCATAACACCCTGCACTCTTCTCTCAGCAAGTTCCTAGTTAAGCACAGACCTTTCTGACCCCTGAATCCAGCATTTTAGGTGCCCAGACAGTCTACAAGCAGCTGACCTTCATGTCTCCTCTTCCTATGTCATTTAGTGGGGTGCTCCTCCAGTAATACTGAAGATTCCCATAATATATGTAAAGGTAAAGAAGTAGATGGTTGGGCACTCACCATAAAGCTCGACTTTTATTTCATTCTTTTAAAATCATTCCGATACAGATGGACGGCTTAGACGCTAGCACCATGTGGTAACGTGACAGCTGTTTCGCGTGTGTCAGCATGCTTCTCCAGACCTGGTCTCTGGTCTGGAGAAGCATGCTGACGCCCGTGAAACAGCTATCACGTTACCACATGGTGCTGACCTCTAAGCCGTCCGTCTGTATCGGAATGATTTTAAAAGAATGAAATAAAAGTCAAGTTTTATGATGAGTGCCCGACCATATACTTCTTTACCTTTACATAGAGTAGAACGTTTAGTTTCCATACTGTTGCCATTGGGAGTTGGTTATTGGCTCCATTCTGGACCTGGATCACATGACAGGCACTGCTACTCGGTAAGCAGTGTGTTATGCACATGAAATCTACTAACTCCAATGTGCGCATCGATTTTCTTCTCATTGGAGTCAAAAAAGAGAATGTGACCTGATGCAAACATACCCTGCTGAAAGTTTCAGTAAGTCGGCTTGCTGATCACGTGATCCAGGTCTGGAACAGAACGTACGAGATAACTGACTCAATAAGATAAAGGAAAAAAAACCTACGTTGCATACAAGAGAGGTGGCTCCCGGGTCACATAATATCACTTTTGCTGAAAGTGCCTCTTTAATAAAAACCTTATAAAATTAGTTGGAATAACATTAATACATATTATTTAATAACAGGGGTGGTGCTGTTTTTGCAATTTTTTTTATATTACTGGATAACCCTTTTAAATCTGAATATCGCTTTAATAGGGTAGGCTTAAAACATCTAAAAATCATTATTTAAAAAGATTTAATGCTAGTATGGGCAAGAAGGCCCAAAAGAGTTAAAATTGTTATAAAAAAAAATAATAAAAATAATAATAAAAAAAGAAACATCTTCCAAGAACATAAAAGCAAAGCACAATAGTTATTAGCTGATGTTCTATAAGATTTTTTGGCTTTGGTGCAGCAGATGAGCATAAATGACTAGGTGCAGAGTAGAAAGCTTCCCTCCAGAGAGTAGGAATTGGATCAATATAAAAGCATGGTACATTCCAGGGTTTCCACCGCCTGCAGCTTATTTGTGTACAATCAATTCTTCTGGCATAATTAAAGAAAATGAAAGCCGGAGTTAGAGAGGCTGCTATCGCTGTGTCACTACATGGTGGTGTTCTTGGCACTGAGAAGCCAAGGAACAGTATGGAATCCTGCAATTCTCGAGGTGTCATTGAGGCTCGCACAGATACAAAATCCAACAAATATAACTGATGTATATAAGCTATTGCATCTTATCCAACTAACAAGAAAAAAACTAAAATAAACCTATGGCAAAGTTGCTTTCTAGGTTGTGGAGATTTATTTAGCTTATAACTCTCACATTCTCTCCTTTGCATTGAATTTAAAGGGGTACTTAGCAAAAATAATGTATATAATAATAGAAGGAACGCACGGGGTGGTGGCAACATAACATAGATGTTATACTTACCCATCAACATGCTGCTGCATCTGAGCTCCACCACTCATGGTCACCTGCCAATGTCCTGTAGATCCCGGTCTTGTGACATCCTGACACTGCTCAGAAATGCCCGCTTAGCCAGTCTATGACTCGGAGGGTACACCTCTGCAGTCACTGACTTGCAAAGTGGGTAGTTCCTCATAGGTTTAGATGACATGGGAACTATTAAAAGAATATGGAGACTGGAAGACGAGAGTAAGCTAGTGACACTGTTGCTGCAGATGCACCAGGACAGGTAAGTATAACTTCTTTATTATATTCCCATGTCCTCCATCCCCGTCCACCTTGAATTTTTCCGTGTGGTCGGAGTTCTCCTTTAACGCTCATTAAAGATGACTAAAGGCCCTATTACACCAACAGATATATGACAGATTTTTGCAGCCAAAGTCAGGAACAGACTATAAACAGGGAACAGGTCATAAAGGAAAGACTGAGATGTCTCCTCTTTTCAAATCCATTCCTGTCAGACATCTGTTGGTGTGATAGGACCCTAACAATGGTTTATTTCCCACTTTCCTTTAAGAAAACATGCATGAACGGCATCCAAGCAAGTGTATGTATGAGAAAGATGGCAGGATTGTCCGACAGCTAATGAAGGTGTAGGGCCACCATAACAACATCGGCTACATCAAAAGCAACCATGGGGGCTACGCAATCTGAAAAGGGTTATATCCACACCCCACGGTCCATCATTAGAGACTAAAATTTCTACTTATGCTAAAGGGTGCTTTGCAGGTCGGAGCACATTACATGATTCTTTTTCGCTGTACGACAAAAGGTCACTTGAGCACAGTCTCTGCTCGGAATGCATCACCTAGAATATAAACTAACATAGGCAAGGCCGAGGCTTTGAGTATCTCAATGACAGATAATATATTTTCTCTAACTGTGTTTATCCATCTGCGCAACATCTCCACATCACTTTATAAAAATTGAATATTACTGAATGTAAACAGAACTAATATGTTTAACACCGAGTGTGTTATTTTATTTTATGTCTACTGTTAACGTGTTTTAAATTACCTAAAGCAACCTCTCTATTCCCGCTGCATAATACTTAATAAATCTCCCGGCCTTTCAGGAGTCACCGGTAATAGCGACGAAAATGCAACAACTCGTATACGAGATACAAATAGAATGGAATAAAACATCATCCCAGTGCAATTTATTCCTCCGCTTCTGGCAGGACTCGGAGAATCGCTTCTTTTGAACACAGTTTTGGAACCGAAAACGAAACACATGGAGACACAAATAAATGAGATAAGAGGCTGCGTAGCCAAAGGGGTCTTCTTGTTGGGATTATAAAACAAGGAAGCTTCGAGTAGGATCCAAAACCTCGAAAATTCCCTTAGGCCAAAACATTGTTAATCCCGATTCCAATTTCAGCACACATAAAATACACAGTGATATGCTCCTCGGTAAATTAACAGCCCGATATTATTGTCTACGCCTTTCCTGCATACAGCGGAGGTTCAGGTTATAGGTTTAGGATAGGCAAGGAATGGTGGTCTGTGCTTCTTGGATTCCTCATCGAAGACCATATCTATAATACAATTGATCCTGGTTCCTGTGGGCACCGTTTGTTACATGTATCTCTCTTTTTATGCAGTCATGTCATATTGAAGTTTAAACATCCACCTTTAGGCTGGGTTCACACTACGTATATTTCAGTCAGTATTGTGGTCCTCATATTGCAACCAAAACCAGGAGTGGATTAAAAACACAGAAAGGATCTGTTCACACAATGTTGAAATTGAGTGGATGGCCGCCATATAACAGTAAATAACGGCCATTATTTCAATACAACAGCCGTTGTTCTAAAATAACAGCAAATATTTGCCATTAAATGGCGGCCATCCACTCAATTTCAACATTGTGTCAACAGATCCTTTCTGTGTTTTTAATCCACTCCTGGTTTTGGTTGCAATATGAGGACCACACTACTGACTGAAATATACGTAGTGTGAACCCAGCCTTAAAATCCAGGGTATTTTATGGCACCAATTTTAGATTTTCATATACAGTTTTAGAGCAAATACGAAATTTCCTTCATAGACTTGGATTTAAAGAGTGCGAAATTTTTTTTGACATGTCCGTGTGAGTGTTCAGACCCTGACTGATCAGTAGAATTGCAGTGGCACGTTCTTCTACCAGCCCTGTATCTTCCCCATAGACTTGCACTGGAAATCTGTCTAGGTCTTGTGTCAGGAGTGAGTTCAGAATATTCTTCTACCTCCATATCGATTTAAACAATAGTTCCCAATATATCGCTATTATTTACACTAAATTATTAATGTGAGATCTCTATTTTGGTCCAACCAATGCCTCTATATTCTAGATTTTATACACAGAAAAAAATTGGAAAAAATAGGCACATACTATTGTAAAATAACAAACAAACCATATAGTGGAAACCTAGTATCTATCAAATACAAATACCAACATACATATGGGTGGTTGTATTCCAATCTAATGTCTTTTCAGACCTGTAACAAGTAAAGTCAGTCCCTGTTTGGACTCACATACTGTATATAGCCCCACAGTCAGAAAAAGATTCCATATCAAAGATGTAAATAGTTGCTAAAACTCTAATTTATAATTAGAGATGAGTGAATCTCGGGCAAGCTTAAGCTCGTCTGGACCATGCTTGTGCAGCATTTGATTATCGGTGGAAAACATGGAGACAAGACTGAGCGTCCTTGAAGTTTGCTTATCTCTGTTTATAACATATCCTAGACTTAGGGCCCTATTCCACCGGACGATTATCGTTCAGATTATCGTTAAATCGTTCGAATCTAAACAATAATCGTTCGGTTGAAATGCAGTTAACGATTAACGACCGAACGATAAATCGTTGATCGCTTTATAAGACCTGGACCTATTTTTATCGTTGCTCGTTCGCAAAACGTTTGCAAATCGTTCGTATTGAATAAGACATCGTTCGGTCGTTCGCAATAGATACGAACGCAATAGCGAAGAAATACGGAAGAAGAAACGATCGCAATTACGATCATAAGTAACGATTATCGTTCCATAGAAATGAGTGAACGTTTTCAGGTCTTTCGCAATAGCGGTCGTTTGAGATCGTTAATCGTTAACGGTTATGCTAACGATAATCGTCCTGTGGAATAGGGCCCTTAGCGCCATACTTACCGGAATAAGAGCAGGTGAGAAAAAAAAAATACTCAGCAGGATGCAGGCAAGTCACTATGTCTTATGAGGTGGGTTGCGAAAGTGGGTACAGTCTTTAGACATGGTAACATGTAACGCAACATACATGTATTAGCCAACCGATTACACAAACACTATTAGATCAAACACATTACCTGGTACCTTGAATATCCACCCTACAAAGTACAGAGAGCCCACGCTAACCTAACATTACAAAGCCAGATTATATCTTTTATCATTGATAACCATTGCCATCTATCCATAGAACAGAAGAGGAGTGCCTGATTTGCGGGAGCCTGACCAGTGGGACAACCATAGATTCCAATAATGGGGGTGCATGTTTGAGGATGTTCATGTTGCCACCCAAGTCAATTCAATAAGCCTGACCATGATAGCTGGACGGGGTGCTCGGTCATCTTTGCATGAATGCCGAACTGTAGCTGTATGCAACCCGCGGCAGGGCAAGGGAGCCCCGTTCCTGTGATCAGTAGGGGTCCAAGTGGTCGGATTCTCGCAGATGGAATTGCTAATAACATCTTGGCACCAGATGGTACAGGACACCTTCAGAGGTCTTGTCGAGTCCATGGCTCAAAAGGTCAAAGCTTTTTTGGCAACATAAGGGGACCTACACACTATTAGGCAGGCGGTGTTAACGTTATGGCTGACAGTTGCGTAAGTGAGAAAGATCTGATGTACAAGACTCAAAGTAGTAACATATTACCACCACCACCTTTTTAATTTGCTATTATAATAACCCTCTGACTTCACGTTGCCATGTTTTTATGAGTCTTCCCTTTACGAGAACCTAAAAATACGTTTAATTCTTTGTCCTTTTACTACAGAGAAGCCTCAGCCCAGTTGGAGACGTAAATTAGGACCAGTTGTGCACGGGCAACGCTGGGAATATTAAACACATGTGAACACCGGTTGCATCATTCAGCATGGAGGCATTTGAAGTTTGTAAATAAAGCTGTAGGACAAACAGAAGAGACGTATGAGGAGGCCGCTGAGCGGAGGACAACTCACGCAAAGGCGAAGAAGCTGCTGGGATGATGCATGGGAAGGACTAGGGATGAGAATGGTGTATTAAAAAAAATACAAATCCTCAACCAAATCCATCCCAGCAGATGGACAACACTGGCACTGAGATGTGTTTCCCCTTAGACAAGTAAGGACAGACATAGACATAGTTCACTTGTTTCCAACCTCTAAGTTTTATGAAGATGTAATTTGAAAACTACAGATCCATACTGAATTCAACAAAAAATAGTGGCGTGCTGAAATTTCCATCAGGATCAATTGAGTTTACCATATGAAATTTCCTTTTCAGTCTGACACAGTGCTCTCTGCTGCCACCGCTGTCCATGTCAGGAACTGTCCGGAGCAGGAGAAAAATCTTATAGAAAAGTTTTCAATAGGATTTTTCTCCTGCTCTGAACAGTCCCTGACATAGGACTGAGGTAACAACAGAGAGCACTGGTCAGACTGGAAAGGATACATTACTTCCTAAGCCCTGGAGGGCTTGAGATTCTGAGATTTTCACATAGGAGTAATTTACAAATTTGTTTAACTTTTTGACACCAGTTTATTTGAAAACACTTTTTTTTGCTTCAGAGCACCCTTTTAAGTAGTATGGAGCGTATTGTCACAATAAAGCGTTGTACAGCCATGAACCTTAAATCTAAACACATTCAGGAAAACCTCAAAGGCCCAATAGCACTGATCAAAAAGTATTACAGTCAAATCATTTTATTTTATGACTTTTTTTTTTTTTTAAGTTAAGTTCACACAGGAAGGATTTGCTGTGAAAATTTTCAGCAGAAAGTCCTCAAACAATTCACAGGAAAATCCCCAAAACAAACCTGCCCCAAATTAAAGCGACTCCGTACCCACAATCTGACCCCCCCAAACCACTTGTACCTTCAAATAGCTGCTTTTAATCCAAGATCTGTCCAGGGGTCCGTTCGGCAGAGGATGCAGTTATTGTCATAAAAACTACTTTTAATCCGGCAGCGCTGTGTGTAACGGCCGGGGCTTACATTTGTATATGCATTAGGCTGGCACCACCTCTCCGTCCTTCCTCCCAACCCTCTTCATTATTAGGAATGATCCAGGAACATTTACTGCTGTTTGAGCTTTGCACAGGTGTATTAACGATCCAGCCCATGTGCCGGGCTGCCACAGGTGGGGAATAGGAAGCAATCTGCCTGGAGAATTGCAATTGCTCATTGTTTTGCTCGGATCAGATGGAGTAAACGATCATAATAACGATAGTAGCAACGATCGTAACTAACGACTATCGTTCTGTGTAGAATGGTGATCTATTTCAGGTTAACAATAAACAATCTCGTTTGCAATTGTTTATCTTTAATCGTTAAAAATTGTTCCGTGTAATAGGACCCTAAGTCCACGCAGTCCATCTCATGCAGAAGAGCTCATCCAAGTACAGTACTTCTCCTGTCAGCTAATCCAAACTTTTGATGTGCCTTCTTCTAAATGACACTAATGCTTTATAGATGTACACATCTGTAGGTCTAGAAGAAAATTTACCCACTAAAGTGCTTTCACCATGTACAAAAAGCTTTCTTGCTCAGCATATCTTGACTAGCCCAAACCAGAAAAATTATCAATGGTCTTTTCATTACGTTATTACAGTGATCCCTCAACTTACAATGGCCTCAAGATACAATATTTTCAACATACAATGGTCCTTTCTGGACCATCGTAACTTGAGACTAGAGATAATCGAACAGCGGGAATACAGCCTAGGTAATAGGCTGTACCCGTTTTCCAAGCGATACTTGGGCTGTCTCCACCTTCCCCACGGAACGGGAAGGCAGCGGGAATCAAAACCCGATAGTTCGAGTTCGAACGAACCTGAAAACTCCCGCTGTTCGCTCGTCTCTACTTGAGACCAGACTCAACATACTGTACAATGCTACAGACAGTCAGGATCTATAGCACATGTAAATAACTAGGTGATCAACCAATAAAACTGGCCATTTTACTGGTGAAACCCCAGTAATAGTGAAATGCCTGCACTGGTTGGCTGTCTAGTAGTGATTCTCTGAGTATAGTGTGATACTACATGTCCTGTGCTGCTCTGTACCTGGGACACTTTACCATAGAATTTTGGTTTCAACATACAATGGTCGTCCTGGAACCAGTTAATATCGTATGTTGAGGGACCGCTGTATTTGTAGGTATAGGCTTTGGATAGTTTAGTGGTTATATATTAGATCTTGATTCTTCAGTCTCCGTGGGGTCTTAGTAATCCGGACTAATCGTTGATGTTTGTTATTGGATGCAGAATACCATAGTAATTACTCTCAATTCGAGAGAACACGCAAACACTAAATAAAATACAAATCCAAGATTTATCAACATTCTAGGGTGGTGGGCTGAGGCTTTCGAAGAGGGTCAATGAAAGAACAAGTTATTTTACTCGTAACAAGAGATTGGATTTCCAACCAAGGCATATGAACCTGTTCTTCTGACATTATTTGCCCAGGAATTCCAAGAAAAACATATCAGTTAAGATGTTTTTGGGTTCCAGCCACACCTGTGCTTGGTGCCTCTATATGCGCAGAACTGAACTGTGTTGCTGTTATATTATTTTTCATTTAATTGTAACACTCTACACAAGAGATTATTTACAGCTAGTAAGCCGTTGTTGCACGAATGACACCCTATCCCATATCATTCCAAGGTATTTCACTCCTCTACGACCCTCTCACCCTTGTCATTTTATTGGTACTCTCTCAATCTCTCTTCATGTGTGGATAGTATCAGGAATGTGGAGATTATATTACACACAATTTGATGGTAAAAAGTAATTTTATAATAATGTTTGAATGCAGTTTTATAACGGACCCGTAGAAGAAAGGCGAGGCGTCATGCAGGACATTTTATCTTTTATCTAATATAATACACTGTCTTACTTATCGCTATACTGAGGTATATTTTTTGTATATTTACTTATATGCATATTATAATATTTGTACGTTTTGTTCGCTACATTTTATGTCGATCCTGATGGTTTTTCTTTTCACCTCTTAAGGACAGAGCCAATTTTCGTTTTTACGTTTTCGTTTTTTCCTCCTTGTGTTTAAAAGGCCATAGCACTTGCATTTTTCCACCTAGAAACCCGCATGAGCCCTTATTTTTTGCGTCACTAATTGTACTTTGCAATGACAGGCTGAATGTTTGCATAAAGTACACTGCGAAACCAGGAAAAAATTCAATGTGTGGTGAAATTGAACAAAAAAATGCATTTCTTTTATTTGGGGGGTATTTCGTTTTTACGCCATTTGCCCTGGGGTAAAACTGACTTGTTATGCATGTTCCTCAATATATAACGATACGATATATAACATGTATAACTTTTCTTTTATCTGATGGCCTGTAAAAAATTCAAACCATTGTTAACAAATATATGTTCCTTAAAATCGCTCCATTCCAAGGCTTATAGCGCTTTTATCCTTTGGTCTATGGGGCTGTGTGAGGTGTCACTTTTTGCGCCATGATGTGTTCTTTCTATCGGTACCTTGATTGCGCATATACGACTTTTTGATCACTTTTCATAAAAAAAATTTCTGGATTTGATGTGACCAAAAATGAGCAATTTTGCACTTTGGGATTTTTTAGCGCTTACGCCGTTTACCGTGTGAGATCAGGAATGTGATTAATTAATAGTTCGGGTGATTACGCACGCGGCGATAGCAAACATATTTATTTATTTACTTTTATCTAAAACATGGGAAAAGGGGGGTGATTCAAACTTTTATTAGGGGAGGGGGCTTTTTACTAATGAGAACACTTTTTTTTACACTTATACTAGAAGCCCCCCTGGGGTTAGGGTTATTCCCCCTGGGGGACTTCTAGTATATACTCACTGATCTCTCATTGAGATCCTTGCTGAATACTTATACAGCAAAGATCAATGAGATCGATCGGCACCCGTTTGCTTTCGGCTGCTGCAGCCTATCCGGGTGACCCCGGCTGGCACCAGCACGGAGATCGCTCCTCCGGGACAACGTCCCGGGGGGCGATCTCCGCCACTAGACACCAGGGAAGAGCTGCAGAAGGTAATCGGATGCAGCTGTCAACTTTGACAGCTGCATCTGATTACCTTATTAGCGGGCACGGCGATCGGACCGTGCCCGCTAATAGCTGCGGTCCCGCAATAGTGGTGGTTTTTTTTTCCATTTACGGGGTTCACCGTGCAGGAACAATAATGTTATATTTTAATAGATCTGATGCAAGCTACAATATATAATATGTTTATTTATTTTTTTTATAAGATTTTTATTTTTTAAATGGGCTGTGGGGTTCCCGATCGCTCAGTGACAGGAGCTTGTCCTGTCACTGAGTACCTTAAACACCGCAATTGCTATAGGTCGTGGTGCTTAAGGGGTTAATGACAAGCAGCTGCGGGATCACAGCTGCCTGTCATTAACCTCGGCTCCCAGGACATTGATGTGTGCGGGACCAATCTCACTGCAGCGGTCCCACACACATCTACAGACCCTTCAGTCAGGAACGTATATATACATTCCTACTGCACAGGGTATGTGCAGTAGGAACGTATATATATGGATTGCTGACGTGAAGGGGTTAATTAATTATTTTCTTTAACCCCTTACCCCGTACGAGATTTTTGGCAAATCTATAACTCCTCACAGACGAAAAGATATAACTTGTACTAACTTGTTATAACTTGTTTTTTCATATAATCAGCCATATGAGGGCTTATTTTTTGCAGACAAATAGACCTTTTAATTACACTCTACATTTTATCATAAAACATAATGCAAAACAAGGGAGAAAATTCTGGGCAAAAAGAAAAAAACAAAAAAACAACCTCTGTAGTTTTGCACCTATTAAGGATTTTGTTTCTGCACTGTTCGCTTTGCAATAAAACTGATCTGTTATCTTTATTCTATAGGTCACTACGATTGCAGCAACAGGCAGTTTATATACTTTTTAAGCTTTTTTACTAACTTTTAAAAAATTTAAACTTCTTCGAAAAAAATACATGGTTTTCAATCGCCAAATTCTGACTTCTTTAACCTTGTCATTTTTTTCATCTACGGAGACATATGATGGCTTATTTTTTGCGCTATGATCTGTATTTTTTAGCGTTACCAGGCTTTGATGAATGGGACATTTAATTTGCATTTTTTTTCTAAATCATTTTATATAATAGATGATATCAACAAAAATTTGCAATTTTGGCATTTGGATGGAATTATTTTTTATTTATGCAGATCACAGTGCAGGATCAATAATGGTCTATTTTAATCATTCATACAATTCCGCACACGACGATATCAAACATGTTTTTTTATTACATGTTCATGTTTTTTTATTTTAAAAATGGAAAAGGGGGGATTTAAATTTTTAATATGGAAGTGTTTTTTTGTACTTTAAAAACATTATTTTTCTAATTACGTTTTTTAAGTCCCCCTTGGGGCCTAATACATGCAATCGTTAGATTGTATATACAGATATATCGGGTTAAAAGAAACCCGCTCCCGGTAATTGCAGACAGGTGTTACATACAGCTGACACCCACTGCATATAGCAGGGGATCAACTCCTGAGACTGCGCTATATGTAACACCAGCTGGGACGCCATAAAAAGGCGTATCAGTGGTAGTTAAGAGGTTAATATTTACTCCAATTTTTTTTTCTAAAAATCTAATTTCATGTTTATTTAGTATTTGAATGTATACATTTACCACCCTTACCCACAATTCATTTCTTCTTGTCTGAGCATACTCACATTTTTTTATGTTTTCTCTTTAAATACTGAAAAAGATTTGCATGAGACCAAGTGTGCACTATTTGAATACTGGTGGCTGCAGAATTTGGATGCAGCCCTAGGGAGTCCTCAAAAACATAGATTGAGCCTATGGCTGTATACATGTTTCCGGGCTGCATCCATCTTCAGCCAACTATATTCAAATGCTGCATGCTCAAGCATGCTCGAGATTCGCTCATCTCATTTTTTTTATCTGTTGCTCCCCTTGAACATTTCTCATTTTTTACCTTTCTTTCCTCCTCTCTTCATGTCTTACTAGTCTATATTTTCTCATTTGTGTTTCTAAAGTTTACCAAAAATGGTTCTGATAACCAATTTCCCATTACTAGCCTAAAATAAAAAAAATAAAAATAAAAAACTGAAGACTTACCAGACTATTAAAGCAATAGCAAAAGCCCCCACCCCAACATGTTTGACTACAATACAGTAGCTTCATCAGGCAAATTAGGGTTAATGACGAGCTAGGAAGCCAAACTGGGGTTTAAACAACCTTCCCGGGATGATATAATGATGACCTTTCATCCGTAACCAATGATCAGTCAGTTAGGAGAGAAGACTAGGTATCAGGCATTACTTAGAGAATAAAAAAAGAGAACAAACCAATCAAAGCAAACTGGAGATGGTACCTCACCAATGCCATGGAATGACCCATGATGCTGGGAAGGCAAGGTCACACCTGCCCGCTGACTTAAAGGGGTACTCCAGCGCTGATAAAAAAAAATCAATCAAACATAGTTTTTACATTTACCAATCCTCCAGAGTCTTTCTCCATTTGAATTTCCCGCTGTTTGCAGGTCCCTGAACCACCAATTTGTGTCTTCATTTTTTTCTTTACTTTCTGGCTTGGGCTTTCCCATGATGCACTTTGTTTCCTGTGATGTCTAACTGACTCTGTAAAACTGTTAGATGGCTTACATCTTGTTCAGCCAATCAGAGCTAAGCAACCTATGTCATCTGACAAAGGCTGGCCTAACAGGGCTTAGACCCGCCTCCCTCTTGATGATGTCATTGTCTCAAAATGGCTGCCACAGAGCAGCCTGGGGTCAACGGTCATTAGGTAAGATTGAGTTTACTTCACTTCCTGGTGGGGGGATGAGGGGGGAAAAGATGGGGAAGGGAGGCAGATAGGTGATTGAAGCATATTACAAAGTTATATAACTTTGTAATATCTTTCAATTACTGGGAAAAAGCTTTTCGCTGGAGTACCCCTTTAAAATATTCAGGAATTGCTGAACAGCAACCAGGCATGCATGGGGGAAAATGTTAATGCATGCGCCTAAACTTAGAAGTGTACAGAGGACTGAACTGCACTTGCCTAAATACTTAGAAAAATCAGCAAAAAGTGAGCACTACAGCTGAAAAGGAGAAAAGGAGTAATGCATAAGTCAGGATGGGTCCTCTTCCAACAAGGAGCTCCCTGCTGCCACTTGTCTTTGACAGTAAGCATCCCAATATTTTTTTTATCCTCCACGACCCAGCAAACCTCTCCTGTGCTGGACACCAGAGCTGGTGAGTACTGGAAGGCTTAAGTTTTTTTTCCATAGAACATAAATCTGTATAACTTTATGGCACCAGTTGATATGAAATAAAAAATCTCTAGAATACCCCTTTAAATTCTGATGCCCACGCTAGACAAAGGCATGTCTGAATTCTCAGGGTTAAGTATAAGTCTTCAAAAGGCTTTTCCTGCTGGGCCTCTAAAATGGATATGTTGTCTGCAACAGCTGTACCTTGTAAAAGAATTAATCAAAAAGCTCTGAGTATCTCAACACTCAGCATTCCTCTAAAATTCATAACATTCAGACCTCCGACGTCGAGCCTTGCAGGTGACTATTAACACCTATAGATTTATTCTCTCATACTAATAGCTCAGGGCAGTGAGGGGCTCTTGGGCTGCAAGGCCGTAAGACGTGTTCCTCCGACTAGGTGCAAGTGCCTTAGCGCACGATTTGATGCTACTACGGGAAGAATGGCGGTAAAATTACTATAGCCTTTAGTAATAGTAGCTGCCAATTTCGGTTCTTGCAGCTACGCCATAAGAACTTATATAGATATCAATAGGAGAATCCAAAATGTTAGACATCAGCAGTGGATTTCTAGGCACCCTGGACACTCCCCACCTGGCATCTGTCCAGTATAATACTAGTATGATTGTTTCAATAAACTGCAAATAAATTGTAAATGAGAGCGAAAGCGCTTCTCTAACACAGTCATGCTACAGTCGATGAACCAAGCAGTGACAGGCAGTGACGCATCTCCTATGGCCACAACAAGGAGGCTGCAGGCTGTTACTTTTTCTTTTACTGTTTAGAGCCAAGTTCTTTTTTTACTAACCTGTTAAAAATTTCAGATATTTTTAATTATATCTCTATTTTATTTATTTTTATATTTTAGATATAATATATATTATTATGGAGGCTGCCATCTTGCCTGAGCATTTCAGAATTAGGGCCAGTTCACACAGAGTACAACTGGCGGAATTCCGCTGTGGAGTATCCCACCAGCCCCTGTGTCATACTGGCAGTCTATGGGAGGCGCACGAGCCTCCCATAGACTGCCAGTATGACACAGAGGCTGGAGGGATTCTCAGCCGCGGAATTCCGCCAGTTTTACTCTGTGTTAACTGGCCCTTAGAGATATGCAGTACAGAAATCCTTAAACCTAGGGGCCCCAGGCAACAATAGACAGGAGCTGTCCCATTCAGAAGACTGAGAAAAGCTTCTGTGCTCAGTGACCTTTATAGAGGTCGTCCTACAAGGAGGGGGAGGCTGAGTTGTGAATAACAGCTATTGTGTGTACCTGTAATCTAAATGCAGTTGCCACCTGTCACTTTATTCCTGTCTGTGTTGATAAGGAGGGCACTGCTGCGAAATCATCTGTACAGAAGAGGAAGTCTCAGCTTTGTTGTCGGCCTTGTGGCCAGAAAGAAAGCTACTAGATTTCAGGAGGATTTTAAAATACAGGTAGTTAAATGGAAAAAAAAAAAAAAAAGAATCACAAAAAATCTTTAAAAAAAATGTCTAACATTAAACTAAATTTAAACAATAGGTCATTTTCTGATGACACAGATCCCTTTAAATTCGAATGGCCTTAGTACAGGCTATTAGTATTTGATCGGCAGGGGTTTCACCTATAATGAATGGGTCACACATGCGTCTTATCCTAGCAGTCCCATGGCAAGTGAACGGAGAAGTGGTGTGCATGCTTGACAACCAATCCATTCATTGATGCAACAACCTCTATTCTTATAACTAGTGGGGATCCCAATGTTTGGAACTAGGGATGAGGGAATTTACAATAAGACCAAAGCAAAGCGCCTCCTTAGGATCGGCCGTCAGCTTGCCAGGCTGTTGGCTTTGAACTCTGTGCTGCCCTGGGTGCTGGGAAAAGTTGGATCCAATCCTAGGAAACTTCTCCCGGTTTCCCAGGACTGGATATAGCTTTTCCTGGCACAAGTTTCAAAGTCAGCAGCCTGACAATCTGTCGGCCAATCCTAATGAAGCGATTTTCTTCATTTTTTACAGTAAATTCACTCATCCCTAGTTGAAACTCATTGATATGAAACTTATTAGCTATTCTTTACACAGGTGATCAGCTGTAATCTTGTGATAACCCCTTTAAGGGTGCGTTCACACCTACAGGATCCGCAGCAGATTTGATGGTGCAGATTTGATGCTGTGTTCAGTTATTTAAAAGAAATCTGCTGGGGATCTGCTGCGGAAAATACGCTGCGGATCCGGAAAATGTGAACGTACCCTAAGGGTGCCTTCACACGTACCGTATCGCTGCGTATTTAACGCTGCGTTTTTATCGCTGCGTGTTTGGTGCGATTTTTACATGCGAGTTTTGATTTTCATGTGAAAATCAAAACTCGCATGTAAAAATCGCACCAAAAACGCAGCGATAAATACGCAGCGTTAAATACGCAGCGATACAGTGCGTGTGAAGGCACCCTAAAGGGGTATTCCGGTGAAATAAATGTTACTGGGCATGATGTAAAATAACTGTTGTCTACTGTGGTCACCTGCAGCTCCTGTTCGGACTTATGGTCCCCTACTTCTGAGATGGACCTGCCTACTCACCCAATCACTGATCACACAGGTATTATGTCTTAGCCAGTGATCATACCCAGCAACATATAAAAAAAAGATTTTTCCATGAAACTTCTTTAATTACCCATGAAAAAAAAAGTCTTAAAGAATAAGTCCGCTTGGGGTGGGGGGGTTTTGGGTATTTACAGACTGTCAATGGGGTCCAAGAGTGGGTTGCGATGTGCAGGCATCCG
Source organism: Dendropsophus ebraccatus (assembly GCF_027789765.1). NCBI lineage: Eukaryota > Metazoa > Chordata > Amphibia > Anura > Hylidae > Dendropsophus > Dendropsophus ebraccatus. The sequence continues at coordinate 138,177,192 of NC_091459.1, read as the reverse complement.
GTCAGGTAAGTATTACTTCTTTATTATGTGACCCGCCCCCCCAGGCGCAAATTATTTTTTTACGCCTTTAAATAAATAAATTACAGAAACACCTGAGCATTCACAACTCACTTTACAAAAGCCAATGGCCAATATATCTGAGCACAATTTACGAAACCTAATATCTAATATCTCTTCATCAACACTCAGATCCAACTTGTTTGGAAACATTTTTAGAACACGCTGGAGGAATGTAGACGTCTAAAGAACGCGGCTTCCACCAAATCGTCAGTTTAGTGCCTCGTTTTCTAACTGACCATGACTGAAAAATATGATACCAACACAATCCTGCCCAGAAATCAAAGCAAACAAAGTAAATTACACAGGATTTATTTGTAATGGAACTATTGTACTGTTACGGAAACCTTCAGCATGACCACAGATCAAACGCCATGTCTTATTTTTGGAAATTGTAAAAATGCTCTTTTATTGCTGAACTGGGGTATAATACAAGGGATCACATATTATGGTCGCCTGTTATATAACGCATAATCCCGTAAAACATCTTTTCCCTTTAAGGAGTTTAATGGAGAAACATGTATTTTACCTAAAAAGAAATGTCATCTCTAGGTCTTCAAAATGGAGGTTTTGGCCAGAGACATTGAAATACCTTTGATTCAATGCAATGTTCGGGTTTTGTTAGAATGCCAGTGGGGTCATAACAGTGGCTTCCAGGCTTGAGATACCCCCAGGACTTATAGTAAGATCAGAATTTATAAAAACCTGACAGACCCAAGAACAAATATATGACAGCATGTATAAATGTAGGGAGGCAAGAAATAACAAAAAGAACTGACAAATAAAGAAGATAAACAGAATAATAATAAAAACAATATTAGCACAAATGATGATAAAAATGGCAGGAGACAGAGGAAAAACAGGATTTAAAAAACAAAAACAAACAAACAGTCAGGCACTTGCTTTCGTCAGCCGTCTAGGAGGAGGGGGGGGGGGGAGACAGAGAGAAAAGCTCACACACAGATTTTTGTGTTTTCTGCAAAAAGCAGCAGCTGAGAACTGGGAGAAGCAGACTGAATCGATAATAACAAGTATGGAAGGAATTGTTAGTTACCCATTTAAAGAAGATGTACCACCAGGTACATCCTCTTTAATCTGAACCGACGGATTGAACGGCGCCGTCACAGGGAAGCCGATACCGCGGTCCGTTTTTCGGACCGCGGCCCGATTCCCGCGCACGGCGCCGTTCTATGCACCAGAACAAGCCGATGCTCAAGTACTGGAGGCTGGTCGAGCCGCCCCCAGTGGGAGGGAATTCCCTCCCCTATATGACGCGGCTCCATTCATTCTAATGGAGACATGTCATGCATGGGAGGGAATTCCCTCCCACTGGGGGCGGCCCGGCCTACCTCCAGTGCTTGAGCATCGGCTTGTTCTGGTGCATAGAACGGCGCCGTGCACAGGAACCGGGCCGCGGTCCGAAAAACGGACCGCGGCGCTGACTTCCCCGTGACGTTTGATCGGTCGGTTCAGATTAAAGAGGATGTACCTGGTGGTACATCCTCTTTAAAGACTGTTATAGACCTGCCAGTTTATTTTGGTTATCTAACTTTACTAAAGCAATGTATAGAAACATTTTTTTACACACTGTTATTCACCAGAGTACACCTTTAAGAGGAGAGTAAAATGTTGGATTTATTAGGTTCTAGACAAAATATTACATGCCAACCTCTGCCAGTATACCAACTTAGGGTAAGAGTGGAGGAACGCTAATCACAGATATGTGGGGTGCTGACAACTTACACCCCCAGAGATGCCATTTAACTCTTCTATATCTCTTAAAGTCCTTAAAGGGACATCTACTTATAAAAAAAGCAGGAGATGAGATGATGTGATGGGAGAGGAAGAGAATCCTCCGGTAGCTGTCACATTGGTAGGTCAGGGTCACTGCTTCTTCCCTGTGAATGACATCTCACTAAATAATATGTTACTAAATGACTGACGTGTCCCTGACTTCCAACAGCTGGATTGCAGCCTGGCGGCCAAAAATGTCCCGGGCAGCTCTCATCTCATCAACCATTTTCACACCTTTTCATTGAAGACTATAACATTCCAAAGCTACATGGCCGGTCAAAGGGGAAGCCAAGACCTAGATCTAAAATGTCTGACCTTAAACTACCATACAACAAAGGACATGTAAAAAGAAGAAATAATAGAAAAAATAGAAAATTACTGACGGAATCCGAACCAGTTACATAGGCGACAATGTCATCTAATATGCTGTACTGTATATTTATAATATTATGTTATGATAGATAGATAGATAGATAGATAGATAGATAGATAGATAGATAGAAGATAGATAGATAGATAGATAGATAGATAGGAGATAGATAATAGATAGATAGATAGATAGATAGATAGATAGATAGATAGATAGATAGATAGGAGATAGATAGATAGATAGATAGATAGAAGATAGATAATAGATACTGTAGATAGATAGATAGATAGATAGATAGATAGATAGATAGAAGATAGATAGGAGATAGATAGATAGATAGATAGATAGATAGATAGATAGAAGATAGATAGGAGATAGATAGATAGATAGATAGATAGGAGATAGATAATAGATACTGTAGATAGATAGATAGAGAAATAGATAGATAGATAGATAGGAGATAGATAGATAGATAGATAGATAGATAGATAGATAGGAGATAGATAGATAGATAGATAGATAGATAGGAGATAGATAGATAGATAGATAGATAGATAGATAGATAGATAGGAGATAGATAGATAGATAGATAGATAGATAGATAGATAGGAGATAGATAGATAGATAGATAGATAGATAGATAGATAGAAGATAGATAGATAATAGATACTGTAGATAGATTCACTGAATTCATTAGGAGTATAAAATTTTACCTTTATTATTTTGCGTTAAAAAGTTTTTTATTTTTATTAGTACATTCACTATATACTTACGCGGCCATCACCAGGACACCCTAGGAGCCAACCATCAATAAATAGTATGTAAACTGTATTTAGGTGTCTGTTCACATTAACACATGCGTTTTTCCTTGTCCCATGCGTTTTATTGTTTATTCCATTTGTTATGATACACAATAGATTATATGTTACTCTTTACTTGCACATGTCCCATAGAAGTGTATTATTGCACTTAGTATAGCAGCACGTTTGTTATTGCACTTTATGCTTTCACAATAATAATTCTAATGTAAACAATGAGGTACTTCCCTTATTACTTTAGTGCATCAAGGCAGTCCCTTGGAAGTCTCTCACTCGTGATAGAACAACGGCCTTACGCGTTTCACATGCGGCAGTCTTCAGGGGCCACTCCGCATTCATTATCCTCCTGGAATAACAAACGTGCTGCTATACTAAGTGCAATAATACACTTCTACGGGACATGTGCAAGTAAAGAGTAACATATTATCTATTGTGTATCATAACAAATGGAATAAACAATAAAACGCATGGGACAAGGAAAAACGCATGTGTTAATGTGAACAGACACCTAAATACAGTTTACAAAAAAGTCCACAAAGTGTGATGTGAACAGCTTCATAATATTCAGGTTCACATTAAATGGACTACTGAAGATTTAATGCAAAAATATGTGCAATATTGGTGTTATGAACTGACATGAACTTTTGTATTTATTGATGGTTGGCTCCTAGGGTGTCCTGGTGATGGCCGCGTAAGTATATAGTGAATGTACTAATAAAAATTAAAAACTTTTTAACGCAAAATAATAAAGGTTAAATTTTATACTCCTAATGAATTCAGTGAAACTATAAATTTGAAGGAGGACTATATCTACAAAGATTAATTTACACTCAAGATAGTAGATAGATAGATAGAAAGACAGATAGATAAAGACTGCAGATGGTCAGAGATTTGCTATATTTCACAACATATTGTAAGCAATGAAGCTGAAAATTTTTTTACGTGTGAAATATCAACTTCAATTTCATAAGGGTTAATAAAAAAAACCCACAACTACATTCCCACTAATAAATAAAAGTTCATAAGTAAAAAAAATATAGTATTATTCAAAAACTGTAAACCAAATAAACCGGTATACATGGTTTTCTCTTTCCCTCAAAAAAAACACAATGAAAAGAATTAATAAATAAAGTTTATGTCACCCAAAATAAGGCCACTAAAAGTTATTAAATGGAATAATATAAAACATATCTCTCTGAATATCAGTGATAAAAACTATTAGAAAAAAAACTTGAAAGTCCAAGAGTCCAAAAGGTAACAGGGTGTAAGAAAATTGTATTAAAGGAGAAGTCCGGCTAAAATGTTTATTAAAGTATTGTATTGCCCCCCAAATGCTATACAAATCCCCAATATACACTTATTACGGGAAATGCTTATAAAGTGCTTTTTTCCCTGCACTTACTACTACATCAAGGCTTCACTTCCTGGATAATATGGTGATGTCACTTCCTGGATAACATGGTGATGTCACTTCCTGGATAACATGGTGATGTCACTTCCTGGATAGCATGGCGATGTCACTTCCTGGATAACATGGTGATGCCACTTCCTGGATAACATGGTGATGTCACTTCCTGGATAACATGGTGATGTCACTTCCTGGATAACATGGTGATGTCACGACCCGACTCCCAGAGCTGTGCGGGCTGTGGCTGCTGGAGAGGATGATGGCAGGGGGACACTGAGGGACAAAGGGCACTGGAGGGACACTGAGCCTCCCCCTGCCATCATCCTCTCCAGCAGCCACAGCCTGCACAGCTCTGCGAGTCGGGTCGTGACATCACCATTTTATCCAGGAAGTGATATCACCATGTTATCCAGAAAGTGACATCACCATGTTATCCAGGAAGTGATATCACCATGTTATCCAGGAAGTGACATCACCATGTTATCCAGGAAGTGATATCACCATGTTATCCAGGAAGTGACATCACCATGTTATCCAGGAAGTGATATCACCATGTTATCCAGGAAGTGAAGCCTTGATGCAGTAGTAAGTGCAGGGAAGGAAGCACTTTATGAGCATTTCCCGTAATAAGTGTATATTGGGGATTTGTATAACATTAGGGGGGGGCAATAGAAAAATAAAAATTTCGCCGGACTACAAAAAAAAAAAATCACCCCATATAAGTGACTAATATAGTGTTAACACTCATAGTACTGGCCTCAGGTGCTTTTTGTGCTATACGACTGAAAGGATGAGTAAAATAAAAGGCATTGGTACTGATCCTGCCTCCTCCATCTGTCATCTGGGGGCTTGGCTGTCTTAAAGAGGTTATCCAGTGTCCCTCATTGAATGCAGCTGCCTCCACTTCTGAAACAAAAAGGTCGTAGGAGTGACAGAGCGCTCAGCTGATCACTGACTGAGACAGGAGAGCGAGGCGCCCAGTGATTGGCTGAGGGGGCTGTTACTGCAGACACAAGTCAGTCTGGGAAGTGGAGGCGGCTGGGATCAGCGGGGGACACCAGAGACCCGTAGGTAGACCTTGGGGGAGCCAGGAGAAATAGGCGTATTCTCTTTTCTTTTTTTCTTTTTGTTTTCTTTATAACAGCAGTAGAGATGAGCGAACCCGATCGTTCGGTATTTGATTAGCGGTGGCTGCTGAACTTGGATAAAGCTCTAAGGTTGTCTGGAAAACATGGATACAGCCAACTATATCCATGATTTTCACATAGCCTTAGGGCTTTATCCAAGTTCAGCAGCCCCAGCTAATTAAATGCCGAAAGTTCGGGTTCGGATCGACTCGAGCATGCTCCAGGTTCGCTCATCTCTAAACAGCAGCAGTACACTAAAAGTTTTCTAATGCTGGATAACCCCTTTAAAGATCTACACCTGCTAGGGGGTGACTTAGATTTCAGCTACAATTTATGTTTGTGTACAGACATACCGTACATTATAATGAATATGCTGTGATTGGAAGCCTGTTCCTTATCCCATTGGTGCGCGCAAAAATCCCCGTAAATCTATATTGATTTAAATCTGCACCCCTTAAAGGGAAACGCCAACAAATTTTTTTTCTCTTTCAAATGAACTAGTACCACAAAGTTATACAGATTTGTAAATTATTTCTATTTAAAAATCTTAAGTTTTACAGTGCTTATCAGCTGCTGTATGTTCTGCAGGAAGCAGTGTATTCTCTCCAGTCTGACACAGTGCTCTCTGCTGCCACCTCTGTCCATGTCAGGAACTGTCTAGAGCAGGACAGGTTTTCTATAGGGATTTGCTGCTGCTCTGGACGGTTCCTGACATAGACAGAGGTGGCAGCAGAGAGCACTGTGTCAGACTTGAAAGAAAACACCACTTCCTGCAGAACATACAGCAGCTGATAAGTACTGGAGGACTGGAGATTTTTAAATAGAAGTAAATTGCAATTATTTATAACTTTCTTACACCAATGCAAGGGAGTTCCGCTTAAGGGTGCGTTCACACGTACAGGATTCGCAGCAGATTTGATATCAATGTAACTAAATAACTGAACGCAGGATCAAATCTGCACCATCAAATCTGCTGCGGATCCTGTACGTGTGAACACACCTTTAAAGGGATTTACCAGCCCCAATTCTTTTTTTTAACAAATGGCTTACAATACTATAAAATAACAATAGAACTAATATTCACCTTACCAACACCCTACCTTACCTAAGCAGAATGCCAGTCTGTGCTCACCTGGATTCAGCTATAACATGTCAACGTGACATAGGACTGCAGCAGCCAATCACAGGCTGTAGTGGTGACATGTCAACGCCACATATATTCTACAATGGGTGGAGCTTAGCTGTCACATGACTGTATGCACTTCCAACCAAGCAACTGGTGTGTTATAGAGACAAGAGTTGTTATAATGCAGCAACCATAAAATACAGGAAACTTAAAGGGGTTGTACAGCGAAAATCTTTTTCTTTCAAATCAACTGGTGTCAGAAAGTTATATAGATTTGTAATTTACTTCTATTTAAAAATCAGCTGCTGTGTGTCCTGCAGAAAATGTTTTATTTTTAGTCTGCCACAGTGCTCTCTGCTGACATCTCTGGCCGAGACAGGAACTGTCCAGAGCAGGAGAGGTTTTCTATGGGGATTCCTAGAAAACAAAGACAAAGTTCCTGTCTCGGCCAGAGATGTCAGCAGAGAGCGCTGTGTCAGACTGGAAATAAAACACCATTTCCTGCAGGACACACAGCAGCTGATAAGTATGGGAAGACTTGAGATTTTTTAATAAAAGCAAATCTATATAACTTTCTGACACCAGTTAATATGAAAGAAAAAGATTTTCGCTGGACAATCCCTTTAAGGCTTTACGATGTGCAGTTATAAAACTGGATCCAATTGTCTCCTGTGACTATCCTGGCATATCTCATATTCCTACAACATAAAATAGAGCTAAAAGTCATTAGTCAGGCTGTTCTTCCGGCACTGGCACAGCTTCCAAGACAAGCACTCGCTGCACTACGATTGTGTGTTCTACTCGATGGAGTGAGACCATTATCTGACGCTGGCTTCAGGGCAAGTCAGTGTTTCTTGTTGGAAACAAGTGTTTAAAGTACTGACCTGTCTATGCTGATTTGGAACAAATGACATCCAGTGCTTCGTGTAACCTCAGTCATAATATACACTTCAGCTTTCATTTGCTAAAAACTAAACACAAATTATCCGCTGTGAGCAAAACAGCACATCAAAGCGGAGTGGAGTGTTCCTCTATCCGGAAACATTGTACTAGTGACCTCACCCGTGAGCATGCTGGGACGTATTGTGATTCACACACACTGTGGTCTGGATAGAGACAGAGACCGTGGAACAGCATACAGTGCAATACAAAGGAGCTCAAAGTACACTATTTAATAAAAAAAGAGGTCAAAGAGCATCTCCAGTAACAACCAGAGAAGTCTCCCACCTGTTCAGGTCCAGGAGCAGTATCATAGTAGTTATATTCCTGTATATAGGGGCAGTATTATAGTAGTTATATTCTTGTATATAGGAGCAGTATTATAGTAGTTATATTCCTGTATATAGAAGCAGTATTATAGTAGTTATATTCCTGTATATAGGAGCAGTATTATAGTAGTTATATTCCTGTATATAGAGGGCAGTATTATAGTAGTTATATTCTTGTATATAGGAGCAGCATTATAGTAGTTATATTCTTGTATATAGGAGCAGTATTATAGTAGTTATATTCCTGTATATAGAGGGCAGTATTATAGTAGTTATATTCTTGTATATAGGAGGCAATTTTTATTTGTATAAAACAAACATAAATACAGAAATACTTTTCCATCAGAATAAATAAATAAATGATCTTACAGTATAACTTATACTTGTGCAAAGGAAATTGAAATTATACTAATTGTACCTTAAGTGCTTTTTAACTAAAGGGGAAAAGAAAAAGAAGTAAATAATAGCCTCCATGACAATATACAATACAATACATCAGTCCAGATGGACGTTCCTCCATAATCTGATGTTCTCCCCTTTTTTCCTGACCTCTAGTGCCTGGATCCACCTGAGCTCTGACAGAATGAGGGATATGGCTTTGCTGTGATTGAATGGCTCACTATGTATGGAGACTCTTGTTCTTGTGTGCCAGTGGTAATACTTGGTCACAGAGATGATCAGATACAGGGTCCCCCGGTTGATGTTATACCCATTAGATGTGACCCCATAGATGATTTCTGGGTATTTCAGGGACTGTAATGTTGGGATCTGTAGCTTGGTGGATACGTCACACCAGATTTTCCGTCCACCCCAACACTCTGAGATGAAATGATCCATAGTCTCCTCCTGCTGACAACCCAAGGGACACATGCGATCTGACACACTGAGGAACTTTAGATTTCCCCTAACAAAAAGCTTCTCCTGTAATGACAGCCAGGAGATATCCCAGAACTTAGGGGGGAGCCGCGGACCATTGAGAAGCCTCAGACTGTCCTGCAGGGTTGTGGTCGGACAGTCTCTAAGTACAGGCTGTACACTGTAGAAGGTCTTACACACTCTGGAGTATAGATCTTTCCTGGTTTTACTCTCAATGAAACACTTATCTATACTCCATTTCTTGAGACATCGTATTCCGTACTCCAGATACTGGGGAAGGTGTCCAGGAGTCAATCTCCCCCTCTTGAGACTGCCGCCTCGCATCCAAGGTTCTGCAAAAGGCAATATCCAGTCCCTGATACTATTTACCCACAGAGGACTGTTGTTTGAGTCCAGGCAACCAAAATTTACTTTAAGAAACATGGAGTCAAAGAACACCCTTGGATTTAACATATCTAGCCCACCCTCTCTCCTCTGCAGGTAAGTTATCCCTCTTTTTACTGGGTTCAACCTGTTCCCCCATAAGAGCTGGAAGAACAGGCTAAAGAGCCTAGCCGAGAAAGATTCTGGCAAAGGAAAGACGACAGAGACGTACAAGAAGACGGGGACCAGGTAAGTCTTCAGCATTGAGATCCGCTCTCTATAGGTCAGCCTCCAGTTCTTCCACCGCTGAACCTTTATATTTCCGGCATCCAACTTCACTTCCCAATTTAGCCTGGAATTATCGTCCCTCCCGAATTTAACCCCAAGGATCTTAATATGGGTGGAGGCCTTGGCAAACTGCGGCAGATCAAAATCTGGGTCTTTATTCAATGTCCAGAAAGCTTGACTCTTCTCAAGGTTGACCAGAGACCCTGAGGCCTCCGAGTAGCTTCTGATGGCTGCAGACAACATCTCCACCTCACGAGGCTCAGATATCACTACAGTCACATCATCCGCATAGGCAACAACATCCAGGGGCAAGCAATGGGGGACTGGTACCCCCTGAAAACCACACCGCTGCAGTGATCTCAGGAACGGATCGATAGCAAACACATACAGCAGTGGACTCAGTGGGCAACCTTGTCGCACCCCTGCCTCTACCCTGAACTTGCCACCCTGCCAACCATTGATCAGAGGAAAGCTCTCAGCCTCACAATACAAAGTTCTCAGCCAATCTATGAATTGTCCGGGAATACCGTACTTTGATAAAGTGGCCCATAGATATGAATGATCCACTCTGTCAAAGGCTTTAGCCTGGTCAAGACCTACAACATATCTCCCACACCCAAGGGCTTTACATCTCTCAAACATCTCCCTGATGGAGAGCACCGCTCCAGAGATGTTCCGCCCTTGTACTGTGCCATACTGACAGCCTGCCAACAGTGCCGGGGACAAACAAACTAATCTACAGAACAGAATTTTTGCCAGAATCTTCCTGTCGACATTCAAGAGGGCAATTGGCCTCCAGTTCTTGATGTCGCTAGGGTCTTTACCTTTAGACAGCAGAATCAACGATGAGACCCTCATGGATGGAGGCATCAGGTGATTTTCTAGACAATTCCTATATACATCCACGAGGATTGGAGCCAAGAGATCTCTGAATTTCTTATAAAATTCTGCTGTAATACCATCTGGACCTGGTGCCTTCTTCAGATGTAACTTATCAATGGCCTCTTTGACCTCCTCCACCGTTAGTTCTGCTGTCAAAGGAGAAAAGTCCAAATCATTAGTATCAGGCACTGGAGTTGCCTCCAAGAATTGGGTCACTTTTTCCTTATCCAAAGCCTTCCTCTGAAACAAGTCAGTATAGTAAGATCTCACGACCCCCAAGATACCCTCCCGCGATTCCTGCAAAACACCCTGGGAGTCAGTGAGACCCGAGATTAATTTCTTTGCCACCCGCTCCCGGCAATTCTCATAGGGATCAGGAGACCCTAAGGACCCATAATCCCGTTCAACCACCAGGGAGGTATACCTACTGTACTGATACTGGCTCATCTCAGATTTCAGCCGGTCAATCCTTTGTTGGTCACCCCCACCCACCGAATAGAGTGACTCCAATTCTTTACGCAGTCTTAGATACTGGCCATACTTACTCTTCCCTCTCTTAATAGACAGTTTCTTCAAGAGGGAGCAGATCTCCTCCTTGACATCCTCCCACCAGTCAGCCATACTGTCATAAAAATCCACTCTCTCAAGTTGGTTCTGGAGGAGGGAGTGAACACAATTCTGGACATAAACGTCATCCAGGAGGCTGGAATTAAGTTTCCATAACCCCCTACCAAGATCTGGACGTTTAGCGACTCCCAGGCAGAAACACAAGGCCAGGTGGTCGGAGTATGGGACGGCTTTCTCACTCATCCCGCTAACAGTTTCTGTAGGATTCACGAACGCCAGATCTATTCTACTCCTCCTGTCACCACAGCAATATGTGAATTTTGGCCTCCTTCCACCCTGTGCAAAGACGTCACTCAGACCAGCCTGCAAAATGATGTTGTTAAGGACTGTAGAGTCCCTGGCCACAGCTCTGCCGGAGGACCTGTCATCCGCTGACCGGGCAACGTTAAAGTCTCCAGCTAATACAACGGGAATAGAAGTAAACAGGTATGGCTTCACCTCATTAAGGACATGGATCCTTTCAGTCACTGTCTGTGGGCCATAGATGTTAATAAGCCTGAGCCGTCTGCTATGGACAGTGACCTCAAGGACCAGACACCTCCCCATAACAACCTCTGTCATCCTATGTACAGTCACGTCAGTGGTGTTAAACAATATGGCTACTCCCGCATAAGGCTCTACAGCCAGCGACCAAAAGGACGGACCAGACGTCCAATCTCTCTGGGCCTCAGACAACAGTCCAGATGACGTTAGACGTGTCTCTTGTAAGAAGATTACATCAGCATTCAGGTGTTTCAGATGGTCGTATACCGCATGTCTCGTCCTTCTTACTTTTATGCTGTTGGCATTACTGGAGATGATGTTTAAAGTGAACCCAGCCATGAGAAGACAATAGAAAAGGACCATATTAGTGACTGCCATCATCACATGTCAGAATCGCTGTCTCTACCTCCAGTCTCCATATCTGACTGTGTCGGAGTCTCTATAGTGGGGGTTTTCTTTTTTGTGCGGGGGAGCCCTGTGTCCTCTTCACACTCTTTGTCAATCCTTTCTAGCTCCTTCTCATAGTCACCATCTGATTCCGAGAGAACATCATATCTATTAGATAAGACCATGACTCCATCACCGCTAGTGACTGGTTTCTTGGCCCTCTGGCCTGCACTGGGACTCTCCTCAGGTTTGCGGGAGGACGGGTCTTTTTTCTTCCTCTTATTGCTCTTAATTTCCTCAAAAACAGATGGTGACTTAGAGGAGACTGTCTGTGACTGCTGTTGGTCTGAGGTGGCCTCTATGGGTGCTTGTACCCCCTCTGTGCGTCTCTGTACCCCCTGTGTGTGTGCTTGCACCCCCTCTGACGATGGACCTGGATGTACATTATCTGACCCCTGCTGGACCTCCTGTCTGGTCAGTATTGTCCCTGAAATTAGAGCCTCCTCCTCTAACACATCTGTCGCTGCCAGCAAGTCCTGGTCAGGGAGATCTCCACATATGTTGTGCCAGGCATCTGGGCATTCCCTGTGCGGGTGGCCAATCCTACCACATAGGTTACAGCGGATGTTCTTGCAGGTGGAACTGACATGGCCGACCTCCCCACACAGGTTGCACCTCAGCACCGTGCACACACTCGCCACATGACCAAGTTTACCGCACTTGAAACATTTCCTGGGCTGACCGGGGTAGAAACAGACCCCCTTCTCCCTCCCAATAAAGAAGGAATTGGGGAGATGCAGCGTGATATTATTGTGCTGCCGTAGTTTCACCAGTGCCCGCCACCCTCCAGTCCAGATACCATCATCGTCACGGGCTTTGGTGAGGTCAGACATGAGGTCACAGTGTCGCCTGAGCCATACCACTATATCCTGGGGGGGAACAGACTCATTCCAGAAGATGATATTTACTGTGGCCGTATCGGGCTTAGAAATGGGAATGAGAATGAACTTATTCCAGCCCTCTGTGTCCCTAAACCTTGGAAACTGCGCCCAAAACCGATCCAGACTGGACATGAGCTTAAAGCTAACGTCATAGCCCTGTCTGTCTGGAAGGTTTATTACGGCCAGGATGTCGGCTGGTGTAAACCCCATCTGGTGGCACAGGAGCTCCCGGATGACTAGTCTCCTGGCAGGGAGGTCTTCCTTGTTGCCCTTATGCTTGAACCTTACCACGTTCCTCCTCTTAAACGCCTGGCCGGTATAATGGGCACTGGGGGTGAATGATGGAGCACCCCGACTCCAGGCGTTTCTGGGGGGTTCCTGATGGGGGGCACTCTCAGGGGGTTTAGGGTGAAGGTCTGTACTAGAGGGGGCAGCCTCAACATGTGGGGGGCTTAATGGGGGGAAATCACATGCAACATTATTTTCTATCGCCACCACCCCATCTACCATGGCATCATCAGATGGTTCCATCTCCCACACAGACTGTGTATCCCCTCCAACCCCTGACCCCTCAGCTACACCATGACCACCACTACTGTCCACAGTCTGACACCCAGGGTCTGTCTCTCCAGGGTCTGTCTCTCCAGAGATGTCCTCTTCTGTCTGGGTGCAGGAGTGGGGGGCTGTGCACCTGCTGCTTCTCCTGCTTGTCTCACCATGCACTCACTTTGCTGGCTTGGCCTTGGGCTTGCTGCTGCTTTCTCACTAACTTCCATCTTGTTATCTTTCAGTTTACTTGTGCTTCTTACGTTCTTTTCATTACTAGAAACTTTGGGATTTCCATCCACCTTAGAAAGAGCTTGGGAGTTGTCTCCCAGTGTAGGCCTTGGAGCCTGGGCCTCGCTTGGGGAGCTTCCCCACCCAGGGTGGCCCCGCCCTGGGCTTTCTCCAGGCATGAGAGCAATGCAGGAGAGCTACCAACACACGTCCTCACAGGTAGGAGGCAGTATTATAGTAGTTATATTCTTGTATATAGGAGGCAGTATTATAGTAGTTATATTCCTGTATATAGGAGCAGTATTATAGTAGTTATATTCTTGTATATAGGGGCAGTATTATAGTAGTTATATTCCTGTATATAGGGGCAGTATTATAGTAGTTATATTCCTGTATACAGGAGCAGTATTATAGTAGTTATATTCCTGTATATAGGGGCAGTATTATAGTAGTTATATTCCTGTATACAGGAGCAGTATTATAGTAGTTATATTCCTGTATACAGGAGCAGTATTATAGTAGTTATACAAACTGGAGAGAATGGAACGGCTGCACATCCCATCTATGGCTGACACTAATGCCGCTAGGCCTATATTAAAAATCAACACCAGAGTGTCTGTATATGAATTGATCAAGCCATATTGCCCCGTGTACCACAGCGCAGGTTCTCTGGTCCACACGGGTCCCTACGCTAACTCCACACCGTGTCGGTCAGCGACCGCCAACCCCGCAAAGCGTGCACATGACCAAAATTAGCAGGATATGCCTGTGCTCACATGTCTGGACCTTATGTCTTCCCCATTCTGTGAGAGCAGCAATGGTAAGTGTAATACCATATCCACACTTGTGTCGTTTGGGGGCAGCCTTCCCCGCCGGTGGTGCTGGCTGGGCTTTGGTGGGGCTTTTTGGGTCTGGTCCTGTGACATTGGGGTTGCAGGGCCGTTCCATGGCCTCCCTTCCCTGCACGTGCACGCTTTGCGGGGTTGGCGGTCGCTGACCGACACGGTGTGGAGTTAGCGTAGGGACCCGTGTGGACCAGAGGACCTGCGCGGTGGTACACGGGGCAATATGGCTTGATCAATTCATATACAGACACTCTGGTGCTGATTTTTAATATAGGCCTAGCGGCATTAGTATCAGCCATAGATGGGATGTGCACCCGTTCCATTCTCTCCAGTTCGTATTATAGTAGTTATATTCCTGTATATAGGAGCAGTATTATAGTAGTTATATTCCTGTATATAGGAGCAGTATTATAGTAGTTATATTCCTGTATATAGGAGCAGTATTATAGTAGTTATATTCCTTTATATAGGAGCAGTATTATAGTAGTTATATTCCTGTATATAGGAGCAGTATTATAGTAGTTATATTCCTGTATATAGGAGCAGTATTATAGTAGTTATATTCCTGTATATAGGAGCAGTATCATAGTAGTTATATTCCTGTATATAGGGGCAGTATTATAGTAGTTATATTCTTGTATATAGGGGCAGTATTATAGTAGTTATATGCACAAGCCAAAAAGACAGAAATGGCTGCACATCGCACCCATGGTTGACACAAAAGCTTATTCAGCTACATTTAAAACCAACATCAGAAGTTAGTATATAATTTGGCCAAACCATATTGCCTCATGTACCACGTGCAGGTCTTCTGATACACACGAGTCCCTAACCAAAACACATCACTGTGCCGGTCAGTGACCACAATCCCCGCAAAACGTGCGCAAGCAGAGAAGGGGGGCCACGGAATGGCCCTGCAACCCCATTGTCACAGGACCAGACCCTAAAGGGCCCCCACGTTCCCCGCAGGAGCCACCGGCGGAAAAAGTGGACGCCAAGCAACACAAGTGTGAACAAGCTCTTACCTCTCTCCCCATTCCTCTGCAGGTAGAATGGGAGAATACTAGGAGATCCTCCCCTTATGTACACAGGTGCTTCCTGCTAGTTTGGATCACATGGGTCTTACAAAGCACGAGTGCTAGCCACAATGAAAAAAAGGGACAGAATACATAAAATATGCACAAGCCAAAAAGACAGAAATGGCTGCACATCGCACCCATGGCTGACACGAAAGCTTATTCAGCTACATTTAAAACAAACATCAGAAGTTAGTATATAATTTGGCCAAACCATATTGCCTCATGTACCACGTCCAGGTCTTCTGATACACACGAGTCCCTAACCAAAACACATATAGTAGTTATATTCTTGTATATAGGGAGCAGTATTATAGCAGTTATATTCTTGTATATAGGAGCAGTATTATAGTAGTTATATTCTTGTATATAGGGAGCAGTATTATAGCAGTTATATTCTTGTATATAGGAGCAGTATTATAGTAGTTATATTCTTGTATATAGGAGCAGTATTATAGTAGTTATATTCCTGTATATAGGAGCAGTATTATAGTAGTTATATATTTGTATATAGGAGCAGTATTATAATAGTTATATTCTTGTATATAGGAGAAGTATTATAGTAGTTATATTCCTGTATATAGGAGCAGTATTATAGTAGTTATATTCCTGTATATAGGAGCAGTATTATAGTAGTTATATCCCTGTATATAGGAGCAGTATTATAGTAGTTATATTCTAGTATATAGGAGCAGTATTATAGTAGTTATATTCCTGTATATAGGAGCAGTATTATAGTAGGTATATTCCTGTATATAGGAGCAGTATTATAGTAGTTATATTCCTGTATATAGGAGCAGTATTATAGTAGTTATATTCTTGTATATAGGAGCAGTATTATAGTAGTTGTATTCCTGTATATAGGAGCAGTATTATAGTAGTTATATTCCTGTATATAGGGGGCAGTATTATAGTAGTTATATTCTTGTATATAGGAGCAGTATTATAGTAGTTATATTCTTGTATATAGGGGCAGTATTATAGTAGTTATATTCCTGTATATAGGAGCAGTATTATAGTAGTTATATTCTTGTATATAGGAGTAGTATTATAGTAGTTATATTCCTGTATATAGGAGCAGTATTATAGTAGTTATATCCCTGTATATAGGAGCAGTATTATAGTAGTTATATTCCTGTATATAGGAGCAGTATTACAGTAGTTATATTCCTGTATATAGGGGGCAGTATTATAGTAGTTATATTCTTGTATAAAGGAGCAGTATTATAGTAGTTATATTCTTGTATATAGGAGCAGTATTATAGTAGTTATATTCCTGTATATAGGAGAAGCATTATAGTAGTTATATTCCTGTATATAGGAGCAGTATTATAGTAGTTATATTCTTGTATATAGGAGTAGTATTATAGTAGTTATATTCTTGTATATAGGAGTAGTATTATAGTAGTTATATCCCTGTATATAGGAGCAGTATTATAGTAGTTATATTCCTGTATATAGGAGCAGTATTATAGTAGTTATATTCTTGTATATAGGAGTAGTATTATAGTAGTTATATTCCTGTATATAGGAGCAGTATTATAGTAGTTATATCCCTGTATATAGGAGCAGTATTATAGTAGTTATATTCCTGTATATATGGGGCAGTATTATAGTAGTTATATTCTTGTATATAGGAGCAGTATTATAGTAGTTATGGTGTATAAAATAGAAAATAAGTCCAAGCACTCACCGGATGAAGGGATCTCTTTGTGCGTTTATTCAGACATCACAGGGAGGGAGCGGTGGCAAGGGTGCGGGAGCGTGTAGCAGACAACTGTTTCGCGCCTCAGCGCTTTGTCAAGTCTTACATCACTACCGGGGGAGGGTAGTTTAAATAGGTTACATCATGCATATGCAAATAGTATTCAAAATAGGTGAAAACAAAAAATGTGTTACATACAAGTACAAATTATCTCACAAGAAAACACTCCAATCATTCCTCTCATTGAGGCCATTGGGACCGGTCGCATCTAGAGTGGCAATCCATGTTGCCTCTCTCCTGAGGAGGTACTGATGCCTGTCTCCTCCCCTATCAGGTTGATCCACCTTCTCTAAGCCCAGAAAACGCAGGGAGCTGGTGTCACCTTTGTGGACAGAATTCACATGCTCTATAAGGCGGGGAACGCCTTTCCCAGTCCTAACTGAATAGGCATGCTCTTTGTACCTGGTCCACATTGGGCGTTTAGTTTTGCCAATGTAGAAGCGGTGACACGAGCATACAAGCGCATAGACAGTGTAGGGGGTTCTACAGGTGATGAGGCTATCGATATAGCAGTCTACTCCATTAAGATTAATATAAGCAGTAGGAATAAGCTGCGGGCAGTACTTACAGCTACCACATCTTTTATTTCCTGTCAGAGGAGCTCTGGTGAACCACTCATCTGCCGCTTTTTTCTTTTTGCACGTATTCACATTGAGCTTATCTCCAATGGTGCGGTTTTTGCGGTATGTGATGAGGGGTCCCTGAGCTGCAATCTCCTTCAGGTCATCGTCCTGTGCCAGGATGTGCCAATGTTTCCTGATAGCTTTAGTGATACACTGATTCAGCGGTGAATTTTGAAAAACAAAAGAAAACCTATTTAACCCTTTCTGTTGTGTGGTCTTGGATCTCAGTAGGTCTGATCTGTTCAGCATATTGGCCCTGGTTCTAGCTTCACTAATAACCTGTTCTGGATATCCCCTTGCTGAGAGTCTTCTTTCCATATCTGCAGCCTGTACAGCAAATGATTGATCATTGCTATTGATACGTTTAAGCCTCACTAGCTGGCTGAATGGAATGGAGTCTTTAATGCGTGTGGGGTGAGAGCTAGAGTAGTGCAAGATGGAATTGCATGCGGTTTCTTTTCTAAACATTGAGGTGTGCAGTGTGTTATCCACTACGTCCACCTGGACGTCCAGAAACTCAAGGGATCGGTTCCCTATCTTATATGTGAAGACCATGTTCACACTATTCACTTCATTAAGGTAGGTGACAAAATCAATAAATTTACTTTCTTCTCCAACCCACACAACGAAGACATCATCCACATAACGAAAATACGCCCTGATGCTTCCGATGTGTGGGTTGCGAGTGTTAAATACATAGTCATTTTCCAGCTTGGCCAAAAAGAGGTTTGCGTACGTGCAGGAGACCGGCGTGCCCATAGCAGTACCGATCTCCTGCCCGTACCATTGGTCCTCAAACATGAAGACATTGTTACGCAAAATAAAGTAAAGTCCTTCTTTCACAAAATTTCTATAGGCTTGAGACTGGTCTGTCCTAGATAGGAACCAATCGATCGCCTCTACACCCGCATCATGAGGGATGCGGGTGTAGAGGCTTTCCACATCGACTGAGGCCAGGATACAGTCATCAGAGAAGTGCACTGAGTCCAGCATGTTTATGAAATCTCCGGAATCTTTTAAATAGCCAAGTGTTTCGGCTAGGAGGGGTCTAAGAGACCAGTCCAGGTATTGGGACAGGAATTCGGTAGGGGACCCGATGGCGGACACGATTGGGCGCCCAGGTGGTTTGTCCAGATTTTTGTGGACTTTTGGTAAGAAATACCACCTGGGCGCTCGGGGTGTCGGGGGGAGTAACTTCTCAGCTGTTTTTTTGTCGATTGCTCCAGTACTGCTGTGCTTGAGCAAGAGGCTACGTAATTGCTCATGGATCTTGGGTATGGGATTTTTTGTGAGGAGTTTATATGTACGGCGATCGCCTAATTGCCTCTGAGCTTCCTCTATGTAGTACGAGCGCGACATTACGACAGCTGCCCCCCCTTTGTCAGCCCTCTTTGTTATGAGGTCAGGGCGATTGCGGAGCCACTTGAGTGCTCTATCTTCCGCCTTAGACAAGTTTTTGGTCGCCTTGGGGTACACGAGAGCCTTTACTTCCTGTACTACCGACTTATGAAAGGTGTCAATGGCTCCCCCTGGGGTAACCTGGGGACAAAATTTAGATTTGTTGCCCCCCATAAACACTGCTTCAGTGGTGGAGCTGACTGCTTCTTCATACCCGGCCAAAAAACGTGTACATTCAATCTCCTGCACATTAAATTCTGCTGGGACTTGGAATCCCAAAGGACCCACTGTACAGCGAGACTCGCCTCTGGTTTGCTGCTTATTGTGACTTTTATTAACAGAGAAGTGTTTAGTAAGATTGACTTTGCGTACACCTTTGAACATGTCAACATCAAATGTTGTAGGGGAAAAGTCCTCTGTGAGGCCATAATTAAGGCCCTTGCTAAGTAGCTGTTCACATTCAGGGGGCAGGGGTACTCCAGAGATGTTTATGACATTCGGCTTTTCATTTAATGTTTCCAGGTTACTTGCTTCCTGTAGCCTTCTTTTCTGCTGTCTTTTTTCTCTCTGGAATCGTGCCTTCCTGCCTCCTCTCCGTGTTTTTCGCCTAAAGGGCCGCTTCTTGGGTTCTGGGGTGTATTGGTTCTTCCTGCTGTCGTGCTGGTAGTGGGCTCGTCGGACGCGCTGGTGTCAGATTCTGTGGTCCAATATTCCGAGTATCTGTTCAAAGGTGTACGCAAAGTCAATCTTACTAAACACTTCTCTGTTAATAAAAGTCACAATAAGCAGCAAACCAGAGGCGAGTCTCGCTGTACAGTGGGTCCTTTGGGATTCCAAGTCCCAGCAGAATTTAATGTGCAGGAGATTGAATGTACACGTTTTTTGGCCGGGTATGAAGAAGCAGTCAGCTCCACCACTGAAGCAGTGTTTATGGGGGGCAACAAATCTAAATTTTGTCCCCAGGTTACCCCAGGGGGAGCCATTGACACCTTTCATAAGTCGGTAGTACAGGAAGTAAAGGCTCTCGTGTACCCCAAGGCGACCAAAAACTTGTCTAAGGCGGAAGATAGAGCACTCAAGTGGCTCCGCAATCGCCCTGACCTCATAACAAAGAGGGCTGACAAAGGGGGGGCAGCTGTCGTAATGTCGCGCTCGTACTACATAGAGGAAGCTCAGAGGCAATTAGGCGATCGCCGTACATATAAACTCCTCACAAAAAATCCCATACCCAAGATCCATGAGCAATTACGTAGCCTCTTGCTCAAGCACAGCAGTACTGGAGCAATCGACAAAAAAACAGCTGAGAAGTTACTCCCCCCGACACCCCGAGCGCCCAGGTGGTATTTCTTACCAAAAGTCCACAAAAATCTGGACAAACCACCTGGGCGCCCAATCGTGTCCGCCATCGGGTCCCCTACCGAATTCCTGTCCCAATACCTGGACTGGTCTCTTAGACCCCTCCTAGCCGAAACACTTGGCTATTTAAAAGATTCCGGAGATTTCATAAACATGCTGGACTCAGTGCACTTCTCTGATGACTGTATCCTGGCCTCAGTCGATGTGGAAAGCCTCTACACCCGCATCCCTCATGATGCGGGTGTAGAGGCGATCGATTGGTTCCTATCTAGGACAGACCAGTCTCAAGCCTATAGAAATTTTGTGAAAGAAGGACTTTACTTTATTTTGCGTAACAATGTCTTTATGTTTGAGGACCAATGGTACGGGCAGGAGATCGGTACTGCTATGGGCACGCCGGTCTCCTGCACGTACGCAAACCTCTTTTTGGCCAAGCTGGAAAATGACTATGTATTTAACACTCGCAACCCACACATCGGAAGCATCAGGGCGTATTTTCGTTATGTGGATGATGTCTTCGTTGTGTGGGTTGGAGAAGAAAGTAAATTTATTGATTTTGTCACCTACCTTAATGAAGTGAATAGTGTGAACATGGTCTTCACATATAAGATAGGGAACCGATCCCTTGAGTTTCTGGACGTCCAGGTGGACGTAGTGGATAACACACTGCACACCTCAATGTTTAGAAAAGAAACCGCATGCAATTCCATCTTGCACTACTCTAGCTCTCACCCCACACGCATTAAAGACTCCATTCCATTCAGCCAGCTAGTGAGGCTTAAACGTATCAATAGCAATGATCAATCATTTGCTGTACAGGCTGCAGATATGGAAAGAAGACTCTCAGCAAGGGGATATCCAGAACAGGTTATTAGTGAAGCTAGAACCAGGGCCAATATGCTGAACAGATCAGACCTACTGAGATCCAAGACCACACAACAGAAAGGGTTAAATAGGTGTTCTTTTGTTTTTCAAAATTCACCGCTGAATCAGTGTATCACTAAAGCTATCAGGAAACATTGGCACATCCTGGCACAGGACGATGACCTGAAGGAGATTGCAGCTCAGGGACCCCTCATCACATACCGCAAAAACCGCACCATTGGAGATAAGCTCAATGTGAATACGTGCAAAAAGAAAAAAGCGGCAGATGAGTGGTTCACCAGAGCTCCTCTGACAGGAAATAAAAGATGTGGTAGCTGTAAGTACTGCCCGCAGCTTATTCCTACTGCTTATATTAATCTTAATGGAGTAGACTGCTATATCGATAGCCTCATCACCTGTAGAACCCCCTACACTGTCTATGCGCTTGTATGCTCGTGTCACCGCTTCTACATTGGCAAAACTAAACGCCCAATGTGGACCAGGTACAAAGAGCATGCCTATTCAGTTAGGACTGGGAAAGGCGTTCCCCGCCTTATAGAGCATGTGAATTCTGTCCACAAAGGTGACACCAGCTCCCTGCGTTTTCTGGGCTTAGAGAAGGTGGATCAACCTGATAGGGGAGGAGACAGGCATCAGTACCTCCTCAGGAGAGAGGCAACATGGATTGCCACTCTAGATGCGACCGGTCCCAATGGCCTCAATGAGAGGAATGATTGGAGTGTTTTCTTGTGAGATAATTTGTACTTGTATGTAACACATTTTTTGTTTTCACCTATTTTGAATACTATTTGCATATGCATGATGTAACCTATTTAAACTACCCTCCCCCGGTAGTGATGTAAGACTTGACAAAGCGCTGAGGCGCGAAACAGTTGTCTGCTACACGCTCCCGCACCCTTGCCACCGCTCCCTCCCTGTGATGTCTGAATAAACGCACAAAGAGATCCCTTCATCCGGTGAGTGCTTGGACTTATTTTCTATTTTATACACCGTACTGCCCTTGTCTCTGTTCGAGCACCGCGGCTACTTACCAGTGCAGTTTATTAGCCCTTAATCCGACTCCAGCGCACAGCTACTGATTGAGCAGTATTCAGACAGTGCCGGCACCTGTATCTTCCTGAAGCATTATAGTAGTTATATTCTTGTATATAGGGTGCAGTATTATAGTAGTTATATTCCTGTATATAGGAGCAGTATTACAGTAGTTATATTCTTGTATCTAGGAGCAGTATTATAGTAGTTATATTCCTGTATATAGGAGCAGTATTATAGTAGTTATGGTTCAGGGAAGAAAAAGAGTGCTGCACCTCACACCTATGGCTGATACTTGTACCTCTTGGCTGCATTAACAACATCAGAATTCTGTATGTGAATTGATCAAGCCACACTGCCCCATGTACCGCGTGCAGGTATCTGATACACATGGGTCCCTACACTAAGTCCACACTGTGCCGGTCAGCGACCACCACCCCCGCAGGCGTGCACAGTCAGGGAAGGGAGGCCATGGAACGGCCCTGCAACCCCCATGCCACAGGACCAGACCCAAAAATGCCACACCAAGACCCAGCCAGCACCACCGGCGGAGGAAGCTGCCCCCAAACAGCACAAGTCTGGATAAGGTATTGCACTCACCATAACTATCAAAGATAGAATGGGACAGACAGGAGGGATTAAAACCATGAGCACTCAGGTGTCTCCTGCTAATTGCGGTCATGTGGGTCTCACCAGGAGGAGTGCAAAACACGGAGAAAAGAGAGAAACAAAATACGGTTCAGGGAAGAAAAAGAGTGCTGCACCTCACACCTATGGCTGATACTTGTACCTCTCGGCTGCATTAACAACATCAGAATTCTGTATGTGAATTGATCAAGCCACACTGCCCCATGTACCGCGTGCAGGTATCTGATACACATGGGTCCCTACACTAAGTCCACACTGTGCCGGTCAGCGACCACCACCCCCGCAGGCGTGCACAGTCAGGGAAGGGAGGCCATGGAACGGCCCTGCAACCCCCATGCCACAGGACCAGACCCAAAAATGCCACACCAAGACCCAGCCAGCACCACCGGCGGAGGAAGCTGCCCCCAAACAGCACAAGTCTGGATAAGGTATTGCACTCACCATAACTATCAAAGATAGAATGGGACAGACAGGAGGGATTAAAACCATGAGCACTCAGGTGTCTCCTGCTAATTGCGGTCATGTGGGTCTCACCAGGAGGAGTGCAAAACACGGAGAAAAGAGAGAAACAAAATACGGTTCAGGGAAGAAAAAGAGTGCTGCACCTCACACCTATGGCTGATACTTGTACCTCTCGGCTGCATTAACAACATCAGAATTCTGTATGTGAATTGATCAAGCAACACTGCCCCATGTACCGCGTGCAGGTATCTGATACACATGGGTCCCTACACTAAGTCCACACTGTGCCGGTCAGCGACCACCACCCCCGCAGGCGTGCACAGTCAGGGAAGGGAGGCCATGGAACGGCCCTGCAACCCCCATGCCACAGGACCAGACCCAAAAATGCCACACCAAGACCCAGCCAGCACCACCGGCGGAGGAAGCTGCCCCCAAACAGCACAAGTCTGGATAAGGTATTGCACTCACCATAACTATCAAAGATAGAATGGGACAGACAGGAGGGATTAAAACCATGAGCACTCAGGTGTCTCCTGCTAATTGCGGTCATGTGGGTCTCACCAGGAGGAGTGCAAAACACGGAGAAAAGAGAGAAACAAAATACGGTTCAGGGAAGAAAAAGAGTGCTGCACCTCACACCTATGGCTGATACTTGTACCTCTCGGCTGCATTAACAACATCAGAATTCTGTATGTGAATTGATCAAGCCACACTGCCCCATGTACCGCGTGCAGGTATCTGATACACATGGGTCCCTACACTAAGTCCACACTGTGCCGGTCAGCGACCACCACCCCCGCAGGCGTGCACAGTCAGGGAAGGGAGGCCATGGAACGGCCCTGCAACCCCCATGCCACAGGACCAGACCCAAAAATGCCACACCAAGACCCAGCCAGCACCACCGGCGGAGGAAGCTGCCCCCAAACAGCACAAGTCTGGATAAGGTATTGCACTCACCATAACTATCAAAGACAGAATGGGACAGACAGGAGGGATTAAAACCATGAGCACTCAGGTGTCTCCTGCTAATTGCGGTCATGTGGGTCTCACCAGGAGGAGTGCAAAACACGGAGAAAAGAGAGAAACAAAATACGGTTCAGGGAAGAAAAAGAGTGCTGCACCTCACACCTATGGCTGATACTTGTTTTTTCCCATTCTGTTTGCTGCAGCTATGGTGAGCGCAATACCTTATCCAGACTTGTGCTGCTTGGGGGCGACCTTCTCCGCCGGCGGTGCTGGCCGGGTTCTGGTGTGGTGTTTTTGGGTCTGGTCCTGTGGCATGGGGGTCGCAGGGCCGTCCCATGGCCCCCGTTCCCTGGCTGTGCACGCCTGCGGGGTTGGTGGCCACTGACTGGCACGGTGTGGACTTAGTGTAGGGACCCATGTGTATCAGATACCGGCACGAGGTACATGGGGCAGTATGGCTTGATCAATTCATACACAAAATTCTGATGTGTTTTTTATTTAGCCAAGCGGCACTAGTATCAGCCATAGGTGTGAGGTGCAGCACTCTGTTTCTTCCCTGAACCGCATTTTGTTTCTCTCTTTTCTCCGTGTATTGCACTCCTCCTGGTGAGACCCACATGACCGCAGTTAGCAGGAGACACCTGAGTGCACATGGTTTTAATCCCTCCTGTTTTTTCCCATTCTGTTTGCTGCAGCTATGGTGAGCGCAATACCTTATCCAGACTTGTGCTGCTTGGGGGCGACCTTCTCCGCCGGCGGTGCTGGCCGGGTTCTGGTGTGGTGTTTTTGGGTCTGGTCCTGTGGCATGGGGGTCGCAGGGCCGTCCCATGGCCCCCGTTCCCTGGCTGTGCACGCCTGCGGGGTTGGTGGCCACTGACTGGCACGGTGTGGACTTAGTGTAGGGACCCATGTGTATCAGATACCGGCACGAGGTACATGGGGCAGTATGGCTTGATCAATTCATACACAAAATTCTGATGTGTTTTTTATTTAGCCAAGCGGCACTAGTATCAGCCATAGGTGTGAGGTGCAGCACTCTGTTTCTTCCCTGAACCGCATTTTGTTTCTCTCTTTTCTCCGTGTATTGCACTCCTCCTGGTGAGACCCACATGACCGCAATTAGCAGGAGACACCTGAGTGCACATGGTTTTAATCCCTCCTGTTTTTTCCCATTCTGTTTGCTGCAGCTATGGTGAGCGCAATACCTTATCCAGACTTGTGCTGCTTGGGGGCGACCTTCTCCGCCGGCGGTGCTGGCCGGGTTCTGGTGTGGTGTTTTTGGGTCTGGTCCTGTGGCATGGGGGTCGCAGGGCCGTCCCATGGCCCCCGTTCCCTGGCTGTGCACGCCTGCGGGGTTGGTGGCCACTGACTGGCACGGTGTGGACTTAGTGTAGGGACCCATGTGTATCAGATACCGGCACGAGGTACATGGGGCAGTATGGCTTGATCAATTCATACACAAAATTCTGATGTGTTTTTTATTTAGCCAAGCGGCACTAGTATCAGCCATAGGTGTGAGGTGCAGCACTCTGTTTCTTCCCTGAACCGCATTTTGTTTCTCTCTTTTCTCCGTGTATTGCACTCCTCCTGGTGAGACCCACATGACCGCAATTAGCAGGAGACACCTGAGTGCACATGGTTTTAATCCCTCCTGTTTTTTCCCATTCTGTTTGCTGCAGCTATGGTGAGCGCAATACCTTATCCAGACTTGTGCTGCTTGGGGGCGACCTTCTCCGCCGGCGGTGCTGGCCGGGTTCTGGTGTGGTGTTTTTGGGTCTGGTCCTGTGGCATGGGGGTCGCAGGGCCGTCCCATGGCCCCCGTTCCCTGGCTGTGCACGCCTGCGGGGTTGGTGGCCACTGACTGGCACGGTGTGGACTTAGTGTAGGGACCCATGTGTATCAGATACCGGCACGAGGTACATGGGGCAGTATGGCGTGGCTAAATAAAAAACACATCAGAATTTTGTGTATGAATTGATCAAGCCATACTGCCCCCTGTACCTCGTGCCGGTATCTGATACACATGGGTCCCTACACTAAGTCCACACCGTGCCAGTCAGTGGCCACCAACCCCGCAGGCGTGCACAGCCAGGGAACGGGGGCCATGGGACGGCCCTGCGACCCCCATGCCACAGGACCAGACCCAAAAACACCACACCAGAACCCGGCCAGCACCGCCGGCGGAGAAGGTCGCCCCCAAGCAGCACAAGTCTGGATAAGGTATTGCGCTCACCATAGCTGCAGCAAACAGAATGGGAAAAAACAGGAGGGATTAAAACCATGTGCACTCAGGTGTCTCCTGCTAATTGCGGTCATGTGGGTCTCACCAGGAGGAGTGCAATACACGGAGAAAAGAGAGAAACAAAATGCGGTTCAGGGAAGAAACAGAGTGCTGCACCTCACACCTATGGCTGATACTAGTGCCCCTAGGCTAAATAAAAAACGCATCAGAATTTTGTGTATGAATTGATCAAGCCATACTGCCCCATGTACCTCGTGCCGGTATCTGATACACATGGGTCCCTACACTAAGTCCACACCGTGCCAGTCAGTGGCCACCAACCCCGCAGGCGTGCACAGTCAGGGAACGGGGGCCATGGGACGGCCCTGCGACCCCCATGCCACAGGACCAGACCCAAAAACACCACACCAGAACCCGGCCAGCACCGCCGGCGGAGAAGGTCGCCCCCAAGCAGCACAAGTCTGGATAAGGAATTACACTCACCATAGCTGCAGCAAACAGAATGGGAAAAAACAGGAGGGATTAAAACCATGTGCACTCAGGTGTCTCCTGCTAATTGCGGTCATGTGGGTCTCACCAGGAGGAGTGCAAAACACGGAGAAAAGAGAGAAACAAAATGCGGTTCAGGGAAGAAACAGAGAGCTGCACCTCACACCTATGGCTGATACTAGTGCCGCTAGGCTAAATAAAAAACACATCAGAATGGTGAGACCCACATGACCGCAATTAGCAGGAGACACCTGAGTGCACATGGTTTTAATCCCTCCTGTTTTTTCCCATTCTGTCTGCTGCAGCTATGGTGAGTGCAATACCTCATCCAGACTTGTGCTGTTTGGGGGCGACCTTCTCCGCCGGCGGTGCTGGCCGGGTTCTGGTGTGGTGTTTTTGGGTCTGGTCCTGTGGCATGGGGGTCGCAGGGCCGTCCCATGGCCCCCGTTCCCTGGCTGTGCACGCCTGCTGGGTTGGTGGCCACTGACTGGCACGGTGTGGACTTAGTGTAGGGACCCATGTGTATCAGATACCGGCACGAGGTACATGGGGCAGTATGGCTTGATCAATTCATACACAAAATTCTGATGTGTTTTTTATTTAGCCTAGCGGCACTAGTATCAGCCATAGGTGTGAGGTGCAGCACTCTGTTTCTTCCCTGAACCGCATTATAGTAGTTATATTCCTGTATATAGGAGGGCAGTATCGTAGTAGTTATATGCACAAGCCAAAAAGACAGAAATGTCTTGCGTACGTTCGCGCACGCTTGCGCACGTTTTGCGGGAATTGTGGTCGCTGACCGGCACAGTGATGTTTTTTGGTTAGGGACTCATGTGTATCAGAAGACCTGCACGTGGTACATGAGGCAATATGGTTTGGCCAAATTATATACTAACTTCTGAGCTTTCGTGTCAGCCATGGGTGCGATGTGCAGCCATTTCTGTCTTTTTGGCTTGTGCATATTTTATGTATTCTGTCCCTTTTTTCATTGTGGCTAGCACTCGTGCTTTGCAAGACCCATGTGATCCAAATTAGCAGGAAGCACCTGTGTACATAAGGGGAGGATCTCCTAGTATTCTCCCATTCTACCTGCAGAGGCATGGAGAGAGAGGTAAGAGCTTGTTCACACTTGTGTTGCTTGGCGTCCACTTTTTCCGCCGGTGGCGCCTGTGGGGTCTGGGGGGGCCTTTTAGGGTCTGGTCCTGTGACAATGGGGTTGCAGGGCCATTCCGTGGCTCCCCTTCTCTGCTTGCGCACGTTTTGCGGGAATTGTGGTCGCTGACCGGCACAGTGATGTTTTTTGGTTAAGGACTCACGTGTATCAGAAGATCTGCACGTGGTACATGAGGCAATATGGTTTGGCCAAATTATATACTAACTTCTGATGTTGGTTATATTCTTGTACATAGGAGCAGTATTATAGTGGTTATATTATTGTACATAGAAGCAGTATTATAGTAGTTATATTCCTGTATATAGGGGCAGTATTATAGTAGTTATATTCTTGAATATAGGAGGCAGTATTATAGTAGTTATTTTCTTGTATATAGGGGGCAGTATTATAGTAGTTATATTCTTGTATAGAGGAGCAGTATTATAGTAGTTATATTCTTGTATATAGGAGCATTATTATAGTAGTTATATTCTTGTATATAGGAGCAGTATTATTGTAGTTATATTCCTGCATATAGGAGCAGTATTATAGTGGTTATATTATTGTACATAGAAGCAGTATTATAGTAGTTATATTCCTGTATATAGGGGCAGTATTATAGTAGTTATATTCTTGAATATAGGAGGCAGTATTATAGTAGTTATATTCCTGTATATAGGGGGCAGTATTATAGTAGTTATATTCTTGTATATAGGAGCAGTATTATAGTAGTTATATTCTTGTATATAGGAGAAGTATTATAGTAGTTATATTCCTGTGTATAGGAGCAGTATTATAGTAGTTATATTCCTGTATATAGGAGCAGTATTATAGTAGTTATATTCTTGTATATAGGAGCAGTATTATAGTAGTTATGGGTAGTGAAATACAGAAGCCTGCACCGCTCCAAAATGTGCACTGTATAGATGGAAACCAAGGATAGGTTCTGAAGCCAGACAATAAATGTGAATATGGCTGCTGGAAGGGGGTGCACACTACCGAGGCAAGGTATACTGGAGTGGAAGGAAAGAAATACGTAGTGGCACTCACCCTTTGTCATTCAGCTAAGCGGCTTTATTACAATTCACAAGTTGCGGGGAGGGAAAGGGCTCAGGTGTGTTCGCGTCCTGGGACGGCCGTTTCGGGGATACGCCCCCTTTGTCGACCAGGTGATCACCTGGTCGACAAAGGGGGCGTATCCCCGAAACGGCCGTCCCAGGACGCGAACACACCTGAGCCCTTTCCCTCCCCGCAACTTGTGAATTGTAATAAAGCCGCTTAGCTGAATGACAAAGGGTGAGTGCCACTACGTATTTCTTTCCTTCCATTATAGTAGTTATATTCCTGTATATAGGAGCAGTATTATAGTAGTTATATTCTTGTATATAGGAGTAGTATTATAGTAGATATATTCTTGTATTTAGGGGGAAGTATTATAGTAGTTATATACTTGTATATAGGAGGCATTATTATAGAAGGTACATTCTTGTACATAGAGCTTAAGGCTTTCTTATGGCATCCACTAAGACAACTGCGAATGCATACATGGGTTGTGGGACCATGCTTGCTCTGTTGTACATTTTTGCTTTTTTACATACATGTATGTGGTACACATCTAATTTGATTTGTTTGTGGGAATACCCCTTTAGGGGAAAAGACTATTTCTGAGCATTCACATGAACATGGCAGGAAGGGGGATATTGGGGTTAGTAGTCACACCTCAATTATGATACATAAATAGTTCGGATTACCTTGCAAATGATCCCAGGCTTCCAATTTGCATATAACTCACCTGATGACTAACAGGGTGTTTTTTACACCTTATCTTGTTGACTGCCCAGCTAAGCACAATACTACTAGTACAGAAAAACAGCACATACCATCTGTCATATCCATCCCTCTGGGCGGTGTGCAGAGACCTGCGTGACTGATAGCCCATACTGGATATTTTCCGTTCAATCCACAGTAAAGGGACTGCATGAAGGTTTTGTAGAATCCGACTACACCAGGATTACCTGAAGGAATAAATAACAGAATAATTATAGTAACTAAGTACATAAATGATGGATGGTGGCACCACTGATGGGCACTGTGGATAGGGGATAACATACTAGCACATGAATGCCCTTGTAAGTATCTCCTAGACCTCTAACACCTACTAAAATGTTCAGTCTCCATAGCCTAGTCCATTGAAGGGGAGCCTGTAGTGCTCCAGCTGTAGAGAAACTACAATTCCCATCATGCCAAGATAGCCAAAGCTTTGGTTTTGGCTGTCTAGGTATGATGGAAATTGTAGTTTTTTAAGAGCTGGAGGGCCGCAGGTTCCCTACCACTGGCCTGGTGCACAGACCCTTACAGGGGTAGTTCACCAAAAATGTTTTTCTTTCAACTGAATTTTCTTTCCGACTGGAGCAAAAGCACCACTTCCTGCAGGACATACAGTAGCTAATAAGTACTGGAGGAAGAGATTTTTTTTTTAATATAAGTAAATTACAACTGTCTGGCATTTTCTGGCACCAGCTGATTTGAAGGACTTTTTTTTTTTTATGAACTACCCCTTTAACCCCTTCCCGTCAGTAACATGTAAATATACATTCCTATTGCACATACCCCGTACAGTAGGAATGTATATATACGTTCCTGCACTGATGGGGCTACTGATGTGTGCGGGACCGCTGCAGTGAGAGCGGTCCCGCACACATCAGTGTGTCCGGTGCTGGAGGTAATGAGAGGCAGCTGCAATCCCGCAGCTGTGTCTTATTACCCCTTAAACGCCGCGATCTATAGCTATTGCAGCATTTAAGGTACTCAGTGACAGAACAAGCATCTGTCAATGAGTGATCGGGACCCCGGCAGCCATGCGGGTGGGGGGAGGTCACTTTCCTCCGTCCTGTCAGTTTGGCGATCCATGTACAGAGTCTGCTCTCAGGCAGGCTCTATGCATAGATCACTGATAACACTGATCTATGCTTTGCTATGTCATAGCATAGATCAGTACATGCAATCTATCGATTGCATGTTTAACAGTGATAAAAAGTGTAAGTATTAAAAACCCTTATAAACCTCCTCCCAATTAAAGTTTAAAATACCCCCCCTTGCCCATTATAAAAATAAAAAATAAAAAATAAACATATTACATATCGCAGCGTTATAACAAAAAAAAAACACCAGGATTGTTGATTTTAATAAATTACATATCAGAAAAAAAAATTAATAACAAGCGATCAGGGAGAAACATTGCATTAAAGAAGTTATCCAGCGCTACAAAAACACTACAAAAAGTTGTGCTGTCTCTGGATGCAAGTGGCCATGTTTCTGTAGCGCCAAACAACCCCTTTTATCTGACCCGGACTTTTGTGCATCAAAGGGCTTTGTCTTGAAGGGGTTAATGACAGTAAATAGAGTCCCTATGATTCCGTAGTACAAAGCAGAAGGAACTCTAAGTGCACATAAAACCATAGTCATACCGTAGCACAGAGTGGACCAATAGCAGTCTATAGATACTCTATAACAGTGGTGTGTGTATATGTATATATATATATATATATATATATATATATATATATGACCATGTGCTTGAGGCCTAAGGGAATTCTGTAGCGATATGAGAACACAAACAATATATATAAAACCATAAATAAAATAATTAGAACAGCTTAAAAAAAAAACGATATATAAAAGTCCATGTCGAGGCCTAGAACACATGTGCAGCGTAACATTCCCCTGCCCGGGTTAGGTGTTGCAGTGTAATAGTGATACATCACTGCACCTTACCTCCAGGATTTCATCTGCTCAAATTAAATCCATTTCTGGGCAATTCAGACAGTAGTAGAGGAGAATTACCTTATTGTTTGGATAGTAAAACCCAGGTCTTAGCTCACACGGGCACCCCCACTCCTCCCTGGCCCACCTTTAAATTTAGTGCACTTTGTGGATTTGTTTTGGCTACAAAGTATTTTTCTTGAAGTCCAGATGAGCACTTCCAAGTCTTTTCAAATATTTAGTAGGAAATGTTAGGCATTAAATCCTCATCATATGAAATTCAGGGAACAGCTGTTGAGAGCGGCTGAATGGAAGCAAATGTTTGCAAGGCTGGTGGTAGTAGGTGACTGCATGGAGGGGAGCGGGGGTCTGCTCCTCCACCTAACATGCCTGCACAATGCATTAAACTGTTTACAGTCAACACATTGGGCCTGACCTCTAAACAGCTTCTCTTTCCTAACACTGCAATTACAATATCCACTTTCAACCAAACACTAAATTCTATTATCTTTTCAAGGAACGGGAAAAAAAATGTTAGCTCTCTAATTTCTTGGAACAAGTAACATGCCCTAAGGGGCCCTGTGGTCGCGGAGTAGTGGACAAGGCAGTGAAAGTAGTAGGGGGGAACGGTCCACCTGTTAAGACTAAGGGTAAACTATGTACAGATGAGCGCACCTGTGACCAATGCTACAGTAGCTCCAAACAAAAAACACCTCCCCCCCCAACGATATAAGGCTAGGGCTTCAGTGAGACTTTCTCTAAAAAGAGAAAAAAAACACTGTGATGTTGCTGTTCATGTGGGTGAACTGGAAAAAAGTTGTGGCTATATTTCCTTTGCAAAATCACCGCAAAATCATATTTTTAATGCTGTAAAACAAGATATAATCCGTACTTTGTATTGGTCCCTTGCTTGCTTATATGCAACTTTTTGATCACTTTCTATTACAATTTTTCCAGATTTCATGTGACCAAACTTCAGCAATTTTGCACTTGGGCATTTTTTTTTGTGCTTAGGCTGGGTTCACACTACGCTTTTGCAATCCGTTTTTTTTAAAACGGATGAAAAACAGATGGAAAAAACGGATGCATGTGTGTGCATCCGTTTTGATCAGTCTTTCTATTGAATTCCATTATATTAAAAAAAAAAAAAAAAAAAAAACGCATCTGTTTATTTTAACGGACACAAAAATAAGGCCGACTACGTTTTTGTGTACGTAAAAAAAAAAATTCTTTTTCATCAGTTTATTTTTATAATGGAATTCAATGGAAAAACAGATCAAAATGGATGCACACACATGCATCCGTTCATCCGTTTAAAAAAAACGGATTGCAAAAACGTAGTGTGAACCCGGTCTTACACGGTTTACTGCGCGAGATCAGGAATGTGATAATTTAATAGTTCAGGCGATTTGGCATGTGGCGATATCAAATATGTTTATTTAGTTATATATTTATTGTTAAAAAACAGTAAAAGGGGGTGATTTAAACTTTTAATTTGGGATGAGATTTTTTTATTATTAAAATGAAAACAACGTTTTTTTTTAACAGTAATTTTTAGCCCCCCTAAGGCACTAATTGCTCATAGGGATCAATGCAGTGTATATGTACTGAATTGATCAATGCTATCTCTGCTTGATTACTGAGGGCTGCTGTAGCCACTAGTAATCAGGCACTGAGGCGGGAGCAGTGTCATTATGTCCCTGTGGCCCGGTAAGTATAACAGATTTGGTCCTCACGATGTGATTGTAAGTACCCGATCTGCCACTAGAACACTGAGGATGGAGTCTTTCATGGCATTTAAATACCGCTGCCAGTTTTGACAGTGGCATTTAAATGGTACATAAGCCGGCACGACCAATTGACTCGTGTTGGCTAATAGATGCGGTCCTGGGCCGGGTAGAGGGTGTGAGGTATAAGACATATGAGGAAATATATAAGGATGTAAATCTGTATAGTATGGAGGAAAGAAGGTATAGGGGAGACATGATCAAAACTTTTATATATGTTAAAGGACTAATAATAAAGAAATTTAACAGGAGAACATGTTCAAGGGACATAATCTGAGATTAGTTAGGGGGAAAATCTCTACTGAAAGAGTAGTAGATGCTTGGATTAAACTTTCAGCAGATGTGGTAGCTAAATCTACAATAAGTGAATGCAAAGCTCCCTGAGATAAACGTATATCTATCCTACGATAAGATTGCTGACAATCTTCTATGTTTCTACTTGTAGGGTCAGTTCAGTAGGTGTATAAGCTGTTATAACTAAAGGAAGGTGGCACCACTGACTTCTGCAATGTTACCGTGTTTCCTCAAAAATAAGTCGCCCTCCTAAAATAAGACACCCCAACTACCCTAAAGTAAGGCATCCCCCGAAAATAAGGCACCCTGTAACCTAAACTAGGGCGCCCCCGAAAGTAAGGCACTGTTTCCACCCACCGCCACCCAGGACTCCCCTCGTGGAGCTTCACTGCCAGCCCTGCAGGCAGTTTAGTTCATGGCCCCCACGACCTCCGCACATCCCGCCGCACGCCACAGCCCGTCCCACTGCACACTGCCACCCGTCCTGCAAGGATGTGAGGTCGGGGGGGGGGGGGATGTAGGCGGGAAAGAAATGAGACATACCTCAAAAATAAGTCATAGTGGCTGTTTTTGAGTAAAAAGTTTTTGGGGATACGTGGTATCTGGGGGCCTAACAGCAATAATAGGATACTATAAGACATTATTGGGGCACTATACAGGACAGGGAAAATGGACACACTTATAATTTTTCACTAAACGATGAATATGCTTTATTTGGTTAAACTGGAATACCCCTTTAATTTTTAAGAGAGACCATAAGAATAATTTATAGAAAAGGCATGTTATGATATCATTCCCCTATATTGCATCTTTCCATCTTTCCTAAGCTTTTTATAGCCTTGTATCATGTCTGGCACAAAGGAGATACACAAGAGGCCTTCAGATTGGGAGTACTCGCTAATAAAGACACGCATATCCATAGTGATGCATAGCACGGCTCTTCCTACGTGGGATCAAACAAAATGGATGTGGTTAGGAAGTCTGCTAGCGGGGATTTGACTTATAAAGGATCCTGAGGACACATCCTGATTTTAATGTGGTCCAGAGCGCAGGTATCACGGGGGGATTATTGGGCTTCAGGACAACTTCTTTGAGCAAAGTTAGAGATGTCTCTATCAATTCACTGCTGGAGCGATATGTTACTATAAGAGAACCTCGGACGTGAGGATAGGAAGAGTCCGCGAGCTAAAATCTACTTGTTCTTCTATAAATTGAGAGTCCTCCACATCTTTGGACACCGAGGGCAGCTTCATGGAAACGACGTCTAATATCACAATAAGATTGTTCCCTTTTCTATAAGCCAGGACTCGATTTCGATCATTTCAGTCTAAGGCTGGGTTTACATTATGTTTTTGCAATCTGTTTTTTATTTTTCAAGAAATGGATTAAAAACGGATGGAAAAAAAAGGATGCATGTGTGCATCAATTTTTCCATTGGATTCCATTATAAAAAGACTGATCAAAACGGATCCGTTTTTTTTTTTTTTTTAATGAACGCAAAAACGTAGTTGACCTCATTTTTATGTTTCGACCAGTTTCGATCCGTTTTTTTAAATGGAATTCAATGGAAAAACGGATAAAAAAAACTGATTGCATAACCGTAGTGTGAACCCAGCCTAACACAGTAAAAAGATTTTTTTTTTTACGGTCAGGCACACTTACTCATCTGGGTTGATCACAGCCTCTGGTGTAAGGCTATTCCCAATCCCGTAAGGTGTATGGTATGTTCCGATCCCGCTGTGGGATCATGTGACTGTGCCCCTGACCATCTACTACATGCAGTGTGTTGATCAGTATCTCCTACATAAATCTAAAAAAAGCCTGTGCAGAACAGGGTCCACTGACCCCCTCCTGTCTAGTGTGAAGGTGGCTGGCTTCATGCCAAAGTATTTACAAGTCACCACTGAACCTGCCCCAAAGAATCCAGCTGCTTCCATAATCCCAGTATCTTCCTGAATACAGAGAACTGTAACCAGACCATTAGCCACCTCACCGGATGGGCCGGGAGCCTAAGGGTACTATTACACAAAGCGATTTTTCAACGATCAGCGATTAACGATAACAAACGACCACTATGGCGAACGACCTGAAATTGTTCGCCCAATTACACAGAAAGATGATTGTTACTTAATATATGAGTATTGTAAGTAATTATTGGTGAGTGATGGAACCAATTAAAGACATTTACATTATTTCCTATGGGAAGACATTGTACAATGCTATACGTTTGTCCAGTAGGTGTCTCACTTTCTGGAAAACTGCAGTCGAAGCTTCATCACTAAAGCCTTATGCCAGGGATAGGGAACCTTTGGTCCTTAAGCTGTTGCAAAACTACAATTCCCATCATGCCCGGACCACAAAGCTTTAGCTTTGGCTGTCCCAGCATGATGGGAATCAAAGTTTTGCAACAGCTTGAGGGGCGAAGGTTCCTTATCCCTACCTCGTGCAAACGTTCATTGTTTTTTTCTGGTCCTTATATTCTTATATTTTCATATATTCTTATATATTCATATTTTTTTTCTTGTTTTTTGCAGATCTGTTAAATCAGTACTGTACTAGTTTGAACAAAGTGGATCAGGTTATAAAAAAAAGGTGGAACCAGTTTGCCTATTGAAGATCTGCATTTTTTGCAGATGATACAGTCACAATCCGTAGAAAATAGCGGATCCCATTGACTTCTATTGGTGAATCTATACAAAAAAACAAAAAAAAAAACACTAGGACATGTCCGTTTTTTTTTTTTTTTTTTTACGGATCAGAACAAATTTGTTCTACTGACTCATAATCTTGTTATAAGTAATAAGACTCGTAATCTACTAACGGTGTGAATGGCCTTATAGAAATCAATGGGCAATAACTCAAGTATCCGCAATTGCAGCCACAATTATGGAACACATATACAGAAAAAAGGAAAGAAACCTAGGGTATATAGATGAGGCGCACACCTGGAATATGGTACAGAAATAACTTTATTAAACTGGCTGCAAACAAGTTAAAAACATCTAAAATCCAAACAACGGCATCCTCCTAAAATACAGGAGGATGCTCACTGTGTAACAGAGAACCAAGCGCCCCACGCGTATCGCCGCTGCCTGGCGGCGATACGCGTGGGGCACTTGGTTCTCTGTTACACTGGGACTATTTACACTCAGGTGGTATTTATTGTATGCCACTGTGTATTATGCCTATTTTATGCACTGAACATCTTGTGGAATGCATTGCTTTAGTCCCTCTCTAGCTCATTTTGCATAGTGGTGTGACAGTAAGTGCCAGGAAAAAAATCACTTTATGTAAATTTCCCGTAATAAGTGTATATTGGTGATTTATATAACTTTTGGGGGGCAATACAATACTTTAATAAAAAATTTTTGCCGGACTTCTCCTTCAACTATATATTTTCTGTTTTTATTTTATTTTATCATACACTTTAAATTGACCCAATAATTGGCCGATGCAAAAACCATCCTGTAAGGGTAGCTTCACACGTACCGTATCGCTGCGTTTTTGGTGCGGTTTTTACATGCCAGTTTTGATTTTCACATGAAAATCATTTGAAAATCAAAACGCGCATGTAAAAAACGCAGCAAAAACGCAGCGATAAAAATGCAGCGTTAAATACGCAGCGATACGGTACGTTGTGAAGGCACCCTTACTGTGAATACAAGGAATACAGTGTACCTTATACCTGGAGAAGACAGCACTGCTACTTCTGAGTACAGCTGATCTCTGATATTACGGCTTGTTCCTCTTTACAATGCTAGAAGGACGCCAGGTATACAGTCAATGTTTTACTGAACCTGATACTTGTGTATTCCTCTGATACCTATTCACACCTTATATACAGAATAACACCTGCCCTTGTTGTTGTAATAAACAATAGGTAACCTGGCTGATAGTCAATAGTCCCTTGCACCTATGGATTACACGCAGTGATTTCATGTAGCAGCTGGGACATCTGTAAGAGATATTGCACAGCTATGACATTATCAAAGGACACGACCCAGTACACCACTAGGGTTTTAATTAAGACACCCCGATACGATGCAAACCCCGTGAGTAGACATTGGGGACGCTAGCACAATGTGGTAATGTGTTTTATGATGCTCGGGAAGCCCGGCACTTCCATTGTGCTCGGATTATAAAGAAGTGATAGTCTGAGAATCAGGTGCCTGGAATGTGTTAAACATTACCGTCCTCGGCCTAAATACATGCATGTGTGAGAGGAGCGCTGCAGCCATGACAGGCTCGACACAATCATCTATTGTTCCCTCTGCGCTATTTCCTCACAGGAGTTTGCAGTTCTAGTTTTGCTGAGATTTATTTAGTTGATGAATGCAAAATTCCTTTAATCCGGCATGGCAAATGTGCAGGTTTAGGAGACTGCCACAAAAAAACCCCTCTGATTTTGGTCTAGTAAGTTTCTGGACTAGCCTGCAATTCAGAAGCATAAAGTACTGGACGGGTAATGTGGTTATACAATTTAGATGGCTGGTGGATATCATTTGACATACAATTATTCATACGCAGTTTTTATGCTCTTAACAGGGTAATAAGCTGCTGCCAGCAACTTTAGTGGCTGCTGATCTACCCTGAAAAGGATCAGGCATGTCATTGAGTACCAGAATAAAACATACTACATACACTACCAGAACCAAGCTCATAACATAGATGCAGTACCTGAACCAAAGTTTTTACATAAATTCAATTCTAGAATTAAGCTATGCTGTATAGCTTAATTGTAGAATTGAATTTATGTAATAACTTTGGTTCAGGTACTGCACCTATATTATGAGCTTGGTTCTGGTAGTGTATGTAGTTTGTTTTATTCTAGTACTGTATATATGTTATGAGGTTTGTTCTGGTACTGTATATATGTTTTGAGGTTGGTTCTGGTACTGTATATATGTTATGAGGTTTGTTCTGGTACTGTATATAACAAAGTGTCAATGTCGTTTTTTTGTTTTTTTTTGCTGAACTCAATAGTACAGGCGATTTTAAGAAAGTTTGTTATTGGGTTTATTAGCAGAAAAATGCATTTTTATCATGAAAAACCAGTTTGAAGCTCTCCCCCTGTCTTCATGGTTCTGTATGGAGAGGGGAGGGGTGGGGGAAATGAGGCACAAAAACAGGACAACAAAGAGTTAATTTACAGCTACATCCCTGGGCTATCTCCTCAGAAATCAGCACTGACCTCTCTGACCTCTGAATACCGTCTTTCACACATCTTCCACTGTGTAATCCTTTGTTCTCTGCTGGCAACTAATCTCTCTCCTCCCTCCTCCCCTCTCCCCTCTCCATAAATTACACAGGGCTCGACTGATATAAACTAGTCGAGATTTCCTGATAATGAGCAGTGAATGCAGGGGGGGAGGAGACTTGGGGAAAGGCTTTTTGAATGCAGATAATGGCAGATAATGCAGATATTTGCCTAATAAACCCAATTACAAAGTTTCTTAAAATCGCCTGTACTTTCTGCAAAAAAAATGAAACGACAGTGACACTTTAAGAGAAGTAGAGAGCACTGCATCAGATCGGAGAGAATACACCACTTCCTGCAGGGCACACAGCAGCTGATAAGTACTAGAAGACTGGAGAGTTTTTAAATAGTAGAAATGTAAAATTCTATATAACTTTTCAGTTTGAAAGAAAACTTTTTCCGCTGGAGTACCCCTTTAAAAGGGTTTTCCTACTAAAGTAAGCAATACGCATTACTAGATTAGGCCATTATTTAGTAAGGTGTCACAACATATCACAACATTATTGGATGGAATATACTTCTAAAGATCATTAGCTCATTGCATTCAATGATAGGGAAAGAAGAAGTTACTGAATGCACCTGCCCAGACTATGTATACAGCCTGTAACCCCCAACTACTATCACCCCCACCCCTGTTTTATGACAGTCCCTAAACTGTAACAACCAGTTAAAGTTTTATGAACTAAACCCAATGTCTATCAGTATCAGTAGTAACCCTGCCGCTGTAAAACATACTCTCATCACCTGCAATGTCCAAACTTTAACATTTCTGCTTTTTGATTTCCAGATGTGCCTAGAACTAAAAAGAATGAAATGGAAAGAAAAAAAGCAAAAAAAAAACAAAAAAAAAAAACAGCAGCCTCTCCCGTAGAACAACATGTCAGTGAGCGAACACGCGGCAAGAAAAACAAAAAGCAGAAATAATGGGATAGGACGTCTCTCCTTAGAAGATCATGAAACTCGAGCCCTCAATAACATGCAAGACACTACCAATTTCCTCCGAAAATGTGTCACCGGGTTCCATATAGCCAGAAGGGATCCAAGTACTATCAAATACAGCAGGAACTCTGGCAGGGAAACAGAAGAGGAGTCAGGGACTTAGGCCAACAGGCTCGGCAACGGAAAAAAAAAAAAAAATTATATAAAAAGAAATTATAGTCGGGAATTGTTAGAATCAAAATATCCAAATATGAGCGATAGCCGCAAAAAATGTTATGCTTTACATCACACGTTATCAAATAGAAACTAAATATAAACTAAACGTTCCGAGGAAAAACCACAAAAAAAATATATATAGATGACAAA
Organism: Dendropsophus ebraccatus; assembly: GCF_027789765.1. NCBI lineage: Eukaryota > Metazoa > Chordata > Amphibia > Anura > Hylidae > Dendropsophus > Dendropsophus ebraccatus. The sequence goes on along the minus strand of NC_091459.1, from coordinate 138,136,255 downwards.
ACGGAGCTTGTTTACACCGTAGGAAGAAAGCGAGGAGCGGTAGATGTGGAGATAGCGGGCTGCGCTCTGAGGTTTCGATGGAAGAAAAAACACGTGGGAAGGCGCTTTACATATCAAAGTAGTAGTGCAAAGTCGGACCACATTTTCCCAGACATGAGTAGCAACAAACACAGAAGATATACAAAACCATATGAGAGGAAAGCACGGTGGTAATTACACGGAGGGATTTTATCCCCTTTGCATCGCTGGTCACATGGGTGCAGGGGGGGGGGGTCGGAATACATTAGCTGAACACACTGCGGTTCCATGGGCCTAATGAACAGCAAAGCAGAAGGATACAGCAGGAGTCTGACCTCACAATCAGGTCATATGTGGCCTCTAATAATGCTCCCTCTGAGATGGTGAAAGCCCAGAGTCTCCGTGGAGTACAGACGGTTTGGTGAAAGTTGAAAATATTTGTATGTGGAATAAGACTTAAAGGGGTACTCCAATGAAAATCTTTTTTTTTTGTTTCAGAAAGTTATCTAGATTTGTAATTAACTTCTATTTAAAAATCTCAAGTCTTCCAGTACTTATCAGCTGCTGTATTCCTTGCAGGAAGTGGTGTATTCTGACAAAGAGCTCTCTGCTGTCACCTCTGTCCATGTCAGGAACTGTCCAGAGCAGCAGCAAATTCCCATAGAAAACCTCTCCTGCCCTGGACAGTTCCTGACATGGACAGAGGTGGCAGCAGAGAGCACTGTGTCAGACTGGAGAGAATACACCACTTCCTGTGGGACATACAGCAGCTGATAAGCTGATATTTTTAAATAGAAGTAATTTACAAAACTATATAACTTCCTGAAACCAGTTGGTTTGAAAGAAAAAGATTTTCGTCGGAGTAGGGATTTTCTTTGTATTACAGTTATTAAAAAAAGACATAAAAAAATTACCGACTGTATCAAGATATTGTCAATGGGTGGTGGGACCCCCGTGGATCAAGAGAATAGTGAATAACGTGGCGGATGGAAATGTGTGCCGCCACCCAACTCAGCTCTGGTGGCCTGAAGAAGACAACAGAGAACTGCGCCCAGTTGATGGACCCTACTGGTCAAACGGCCATCAACCTACATAAATCCGGACGGAGCCAATTTTCATTTTTGCTCTTTTTCTCATCCTTGTGTTCAAAAAGCCATAGCGCCTGCATTATTTCACCTACAGACCCACATGAGCCCTTATTTTTTGTGACACTAATTGTACTTTGCATTGACCGCCTTAATTTTTCCATAAAATTTGCTGCACAACCATAAAAAAAATTATTTGTGCAGTGAAATTGAAAAAAACTGACTTGTTATATATGTTCCTCAAGTTAGTACGATTACAGCGATATTTAAATTGTTTAACTTTGTTTTTATCTGAAGGCTTTTAAAAAATTAAAACCTTTAAAAAAAAAAAAAAAAACAATCTTCAAATCGCTCCATTCCCATCCTTATAACGCTTTTATCCTTTGGTCTTTGGGGCTGTGTGAGGTGTCATTTTTGGCGCCATGATCTGTACTTTCTATAGGTATCTTGATTGCGCATATGTGACTTTTTGATCATTTTTAATGCAATTTTACTGGATTTGATGTGACAAAAAAATCAGCACTTTGGCGGGTTTTTGCGCTTATGCTGTTTATCAGGAATGTGATAATTTAATAGTTATAATTTAATTTAATAGTTATAATTTAATAGTTAGTTTGTTTATTTATTTAATTTTATTTATAAAATAGGAAAAGGGGGTGATTCAAACTTTTATTAGAGGAGGGTTTTTTTTATTAATGAAAAAAACTTATTTTTTTCTCTTACTTTAACTTTTAGTCCCCCTGGGGGACTTTTATTATTACTACACTGATCTCTCATAGAGATCAGTGTAGTATACCTATAATACACTGAATCCATGAGATGAGTGATAGATTGCTCTGGGCTGCTGGAGCCGCAAGCAATCTATTATCTATTATTGGCCGGGCAGGAAGAAGGGATCGCCCCTCAGCGATCGCATTGCAGAGGGGCGATCTCCCCCACTAGACACCAGGGATGGGGCTGTAACAGCTAGTTAGACGCAGCTGTCAGCTTTCACAGCTGCATCTAACTAGCTAATTAGCCAGGCTCGGCGATTAGCCGTGGCAGCTAATACGTACACCCCGCCCCTCCCCTTTGTGGAATGAGGTTGCAAAGCATGCTCACAAATATGTCTCAAACAAAGAACAGAGTCCAGAAAAGTTCACTGGGTCTATGTCCATACAGCTTGCCATAAAGCATTTCACTAAATGCTGTGTGGAAAAAATAAAAAGAGACAAGATAGATGCCCCTTAAAGGGAACCTGTCACCCCCCGTGCCGGGGTGACAGGCTCTCGACCCCCCGTTAGAGACCCCTATACTCACCTAATCCTGACGGGTCCCGCTTCTGGAGGTGGTCGGGTCACGGAGATCTCAGCCGCTGCAGCCCGGCGCGCGCGCTGAGAGGTGAGTCCAACACCCATAGAGAATGACGGAGCGCTGGACTCTCCTGTCATTCTCTATGGGTGTTGGACTCATCTCTCAGCGTGCGCGCCGGGCTGCAGCGGCTGAGATCTTCATCACCCGACCACCTCCAAAAGCGGGACCCGGCGGGATTAGGTGAGTATAGGGGGCTCTAACGGGGGGTCGGGAGCCTGTCACCCCGGCACGGGGGGGTGACAGGTTCCCTTTAAGGCTGGGTTCACACACAGTATATTTCAGGCCATATTTGGTCCTCATGTCAGGTCCCCATAGCAACCAAAACCAGGAGTGGATTAAAAACACAGAAAGGATCTGTTCTCACAATGTTGAAATTGAGTGGATGGCTGCCATATAACAGTAAATAACGGCCATTATTTAATATAACAGCTGTTGTTTTAAAATAACAGCAAATATTTACCATTAAATGACGGCCATCCACTCAATTACAACATTGTGTGAGCCTTTCTGTGTTTTTAATCCACTCCTGGTTTTGGTTGCTATAAGGACCTGACATGAGGACTAAATACTGCCTGAAATATACTGTGTGTGAACCCAGCCTTATAATGTGGTAAAAATAAAGAGTGAAATTTTCAAATTTCAGCCCAGGTGCAGATTTTTGCATGGACCAGATTTCCCCCCCATGCTAAGGACCTCATCTGGTGCCTGATTGATTATGATTTATGGGCAAAAATCTACACCTGCCCTGGAGGCAGCCACAGATCCTCCCCATTTACTAAGTAAATTCGGCGGAGAGCGTGGTGGCGAAGTTTTATGTTAGACCTGATAACCCTTGATCAAAAATTGTAAAATTACAATAAGAAAATAGAAACACATTAGAAAAGAAGAACATGTTCCAGTATCTGGCTGTGATCAGTAAAAACATATTGTGCCGATACAATCCCTTTAAAAGTCTTCATTTTATACAGACCTACTATGTCACTGGTGCGGCCTAAAATGTAGAGGGTCGTAATGTAAATAATGGTTGAGCTCTCACCTGGAATGATGAAGAACAGCAGTTTTGGTGGCGCTTCATCTGAAGTTTTCTGCAGATCCCTCCAAGGCCCAAATTTAAGGACTTGCGTAGCAGCTCCGAGGCAGTACATAAATTCATCATGTATAGGGATATGTTCTTCTGACATCTTACTACAAGATTAAAAGATGACATTTGTTAAATATGGCAAAAGGTAACTGGTTTAGGATTGCCATGTGCCAACAAACACAATTAAAAGGGAATGTGTCACCTAGTTGCTGTGCAGATCACTTTACAGCAGCCTCCTCTTATCACCACAGACACAACAGGAAGTCTCAGCTTAGTTTTAGCCCCAGAATAAATACTGCAAGATATCAGGATTATTTTATAATATAGATAGAAAAATGGAAAATTTGAAAACGTCACCAAAAATTCTTTAAAAATCTGTTAAACATAAAACATTATTTATACAATTTATACAATATTTATACAATTTATACAAGTCATTGTCTGATGACACATTCCCTTTAAAGTAAAAAATATAACGCTGTTGTACATCGAGGGGCACGTGTTAGGTATACGCACCCCTCAATATACGACATTCAAACCCCCCCACTCCCATCACCTGATATTCACTCTCATTATTAAAAGTAAGTGCACACCCATCGGAATATTAACTTCATTGTCAAATCTGGGCACAGGTCCACATTCCACATTCAAATCTGCACCAAAATCTGCATGAAATTCTGTCTTTATGGAAAAGTCTTTAGTGCTTAAAGAAAACAGTATGCATCTCTATGGTTACAGTCTACAAACCACAAAAAATTTTGGTATAGAAATTTAAAAATTAGAACCAAGACTGCCAAAATTAAAGGGGAAGTCCAGCGAAAATTTTTATTAAAGTATTTTATTGCCCCCCCCAAAAGTTATACAAATTACCAATCTACATTTATTACGGGAAATGTTTATAAAGTGCTTTTTTCCCTGCACTTACTACTACATCAAGGCTTCACTTCCTGGATAACATGGTGATGTCACTTCCTGGATAAAATGGTGATGTCACGATCCGACTCCCAGAGCTGCGTGGGCTGTGGCTGCTGGAGAGGATGATGGCAGAGGGATGCTCGGTGTCCCTCCAGTGCCCTGTGTCCCTCAGTGTCCCCCTGCCATCATCCTCTCCAGCAGCCACACCCCACACAGCTCTGTAAGTCGGGTCGTGACATCACCATGTTATCCAGGAAGTGACATCACCATGTCATCCAGGAAGTGACATCACCATTTTATCCAGGAAGTGACATTACCATGTTATCCAGGAAGTGACATCACCATGTCATCCAGGAAGTGACATCACCATGTCATCCAGAAAGTGACATCACTATGTTATCCAGGAAGTGACATCTCCATGTTATCCAGGAAGTGACATCACCATGTTATCCAGGAAGTGACATCCCCATGTTATCCAAGAGGTGACATGACCATGTTATCCAGGAAGTGACATCCCCATGTTATCCAAGAGGTGACATCACCATGTTATCCAGGAAGTGACATTACCATGTCATCCAGGGAGTGACATCACCATTTTATCCAGAAAATGAAGCCTTGACGTAGTAGTAAGTCCAGAGAAAAAAGCACTTTATAAGCATTTCCCGTAATAACTGTATATTGGGGATTTGTATAACTTTTGGGGGCCAATACAATACTTTAATAAAATTTTAGCTGGACTTCTCCTTTAATAAGTCTCAGTTTTGCCAGGCTTGGCTATATTCCGAAATCCCATAGATAATAAATGAAGAGCTGGTAGCGTATGGTCTTTCCATTAATTCTGGGGTAAAATTTCCCGCTGGTCTAAAAATCAATAGAATTCCACACTGGATTTACACACTAGACGTTTTTTTTTCCATACTACTACTAGGCATAGGCTATTACCTAGTATATAGAAAACTAGCGTTATACACTAAAGCCGTTGTGAATCATCTAGCTACAATAGGCTGCAGAGTGGAGAGTTGGTTATTTGCATTATTAACTCGGCTAATGACAGCTTCCATCTTATAGAAGAACCAAGGGGGTGTATGCCTCCAGACCACCCTTGCCAGTCCTTTCATGCTAGAAGAATAATAATATGTGTTACATTTAAAGAAAATGGAGGACTGCTGCCAACTAAGGCCTCAGAAGACGTCACATCAACATCAAACTTCTGTACAGACTGGTAATACATGATGTATCACTTACATTGTTCTGTGCAGCTGATTCTGAGATCTCCTCCTGAATAACATGGACAATAAGTAGTCCTCTCCATTATGTGCATGAGCCCAGTAGTCCTGGATATTCATGAGAAGCAGAAAACTCCGCCCACCATCTGCTGATTGGCAGTTATCTATACATGCTGTGTATAGGCAGTCTACCATCAATCAGCAGCTGGATGGCGGGGGGAGGGGTGTGGCAGGAATCCTATTCTCCTGCATATTAGGAGAACGGCTGAACAAAATTATGTAAGTAGTACACCGATCTGTACAGCATTTCTGTCACTAGTTTATTAGGCATTAGTTATATTAAGGCACTAGTTAATTTAAGGCAGAATAAACCTAGTGACAGATTCCCTATAATGCCATATTAGAAGGCCCGTGAAACACTGTAAAGGAGCAGCAATCTTTTCAATCAGTAATCATTTACAGAGCCTAATTCTCAACAAAATAACAGCATGGACATGGCTGCATGAACAATTGCTAGATTGTTCATTTGGCCCTACCATTAATTAGCTGTTGGCCACACATCTCCATTACAGTTTTATCTTTTTTTTTGTTTGACAGGTCAGAATTAAGTGTTCTAGTGACAGGAAAGCATTTGCTTATTTGTCACCTGATCACTGGCCCTGTTACACGGTACAATATCTGCCTTATATGCCATTAAAGGACAACTCCCACAAAAATTTTTTTTTGCTCATTTAACACACATTACAAAGTTATATAACTTTGTAATGTGGTTAAATACCCGGCCTGGCCCCCTTCCCTCACTTTCGGACCCCCGACCCCCCACCCCGGAAGTTAAGGAATGTATACATTACCTATTACGATCGTCACGGTCCTCTTCTCCGGGGCGGCATCTGGTGACGACGACGTCAGAGCCGAGGGGCGGTCCGGGTCTTCTTCCTCCTCGGCGTCTTCATGCAAAGTGAATGGGGATGAAAAGGCTGCTGGTGCACATGCGCACCAGCAGCCTTTTCATTGGCTGGAGCGCATCACATGGCTTCCAGCTTGCTCAGCCCTGATTGGCTGAGCTTGCTGGAAGCCATGTGATGCGCTCCAGCCAATGAAAAGGCTGCCGGTGCGCAAGCGCACTGGCAGCCTTTTCCATCCCCTGGACCCGGAAGTTGGAGACATCGCTGGATGGCGGAAGGCGGCGACGGAGAGGCGGACGGCGGGCGAATCGAGTGGCGATCGTCACCGGAGAGACGGTGAGTATGGTGTCTGTGTGTGTCTGTGTTTTGTTTTTTTTTGGGGTCCCGCGGGAGTTGTCCTTTAAGGTCATTGTTTAACATAGCTCGATACATTTTTAGTGGCTGTGTCTGGTACTGCAGCTCAATCCTATTCACTTCAACCAGCGAGTGAGCCAAGACCCCCATAGATCTGATATTGGTGGCCTATTCTAAGGGTAAGCCATCAATATTATAGTCTTGGAAAACCCCTTTAACGTAAAAATGTTATGTTAATTTTCCCGGGAGCTCCATTTTCACATCTGACCTATTCAAAGGCAAATTGTGGAGCATCAATCGCCTATCACTCCAGCGCACCGTTTTACTTGGCTTCCAGCTTTCTTTTACAATTCACTCAGTGTTTTTTTTTCTCTTTCGGGTTTATGGAGAAGACTTTATCAACCATTAGCTGCCAAACTACATTTTAACACCTGGAGATGTTTTTAACACCTCTCACCCAAATGGTTTAGAAACATTTTCCCCTTCTCAGAAACGTTGATATTCGGGACCCTAATGAGCTTCGGCCGTCAATCAAACACCTCTCGCTCCAGGCCTAATGTGAAGCTTGTTTGTAGAAGTTTTATAGCTCCCTGGTATCGTATTGTAATGTTGCTCTGTTGAATCAGCAGATCTGATTTTATTCACGTGAATGGTTTATGCCGCTGCCTTTAATTATGAACTTTGGCTCTTTGAAGATTTTCTTTTTACTTTTGGGTATGTGCGTACTTTTTTTGGCTTGTTCTTTATTTCCTTTGCCCCTCTTTAATTCTGCATTGCCTCGAAGTATAATGCAAGTTAGCGATAGCTGAGATGGTCAAGAACGCTCTTCAGCATTTGGCCTATCCTGACATCAGTAGGAATATATATTTAAGAATGGTCCGAACCTGCCGAGGTTCGGGTTCGTATGGACCCGAACACTCGGCATCAGATTCCCGATGTCTGCCCGCTCCGTGTAGTGGGTGGATACAGCGGGAAGACCGCCTGGAAAACTGGGATACAGCCTATGGCTATAGCTGTATCGCAGTTTTCCAGGCGGTCCTCCCGCTGTATCCACCCTCTCTACGGAGCGGGCAGACAGCGGGAATCATTGCCGAGAGTTCGGATTCGTACGAACCCGAACCTCGGCAGGTTCGGACCATCCCTATATATATTGTACAAGATGGACTGGTATACGGCTTACGCACATGGGTTGTGGTGACTCCCCATATTGATAAGGTTATAAGACATTTATAAATACAGCAGATAGTACTGATTCACATTTAGAGGTGGATGTTTGATGGTTGGTCCCGTCTATCTTGTTGTTACATGGCATGAGCCTGTGCAGGTTTCTCTTTTCCATGGGAAATGCACTAGTAGCAAAGAAAGGGTAAGGAATAGAGATGAGCGAACCTGGAGCATACTCGAGTTCATCCGAACCCAAGTGTTCGGCATTTGATTAGCGGTGGCTGCTGAACTTGGATAAAGCCCTAAGGCTATGTGGAAATCATGGATATAGTCATTGGCTGTATCCATGTTTTCCAGACAACCTTAGAGCTTTATCCAACTTTAGCAGCCACCACTAATCAAATGCCAAACGCTCGGGTTCGGATGAACTCGAGTATGCTCCAGGTTCGCTCATCTCTAGTAAGGAACCGTTCTGGTCATAGATAGGGGGACTTGCTACTCAGACCCCCTCCCATTGATCATAAAGTGATATTCACTAACCCATATAACACAAAAGACCTGAAAACGATGCGTTCATCTCCTAGTCACCATTACTCCCTCCAGGAGAGGGAGGCCATAGAATGGCCCTGTAACCCCAATGTCACAGGACCAATCCCCAAGGGCCCCCCCAAAACCCAGAAGGCACCATGAACATGGTCTTATCACTCACCATTGCTCCTGCAGGTAGAATGGGAAAAATAGGAGGTACTAGTCATGTGTGCACAGGTGCCTCCTGTTGATTGCGGTCACGTGGGTCTTACCAGGAGGAGTGCAAACACTCAGAAAAGAGATAAACGTAAAATACGTACAAGGAGAGAAAGGAGTGCTGCACCTCACACCTATGGTTGACACTAATGCCTGTGACAGTGGGGTTGTAGGGCCGTTCTAGGGCCTCCCTTTCCTGTTTGTGCTCGCTTTGCGGGATTAGCGGTCGCTGACTGACACAGTGTTTGGTTAGTGTAGGGACTCAGGGGACTCATGTGAACCAGGGGACCTGCACGTGGTACACGGGGCAATATGGTTTGATCAAATTATATACCAACTTCCTGGCGTTGGTTTTTAAATGTAGCCAAGAGGTATTAGTGTCAGCCATAGGTGTGAGGTGCAGCAGCTCCTTGTCCGTATTCAACCTTCTAATATACTGTTCAGGATCTCTACTTGCTCTTAATAAATGAAATATGATCAGTTAGATTTATAAGCTGAAAGTTGTACTGCTGCTATATTTTGCATACAGGATTTTTGAGACCGATACAGTTCCCTGTTTCAGGGTTTTCCTATCTCACAAAGGGATGGAGTATCATTACGATTTGCCATCACTTTATGATCGACACCTGTCTGTCCTCTGGGACCCTACTGATGGTAAGAATTAGAGGATGCAATGCTAGTGTAGCATTCCTTCTTCTGTTTCCCCACATGATGGCACCAATCCACCAACTATGAACCTTAAAGGCAATCCGTCAGCTCCCGGGCACTACCTAAGGTGGTGACAGTGTGCTGTAGCTGGCAGTCCCCCAGTGAGCATGGTGCCTTTTTGGTAATTTTCTGTGCAGCGGATTATGTACAATCTTATGTCTCCTACTGTCACAGAGCAATTGTTCGTGCCACACTTGTCATGCATCCTCCTCCCTCTTCATGAATAATCAATGCTGCCCGGCCTCCTGCTCACTCAGCTGTCAGATTGCAGATCAGTCCTCTGTAGGCAGTTTATGTCTGAAAGAATCTCTCCTCCATGATGTGTTGGAGCTGTGGTCTAGGGGTAACTCACCTGTCTAGAGACCTGACAGCAGTTCATTCTCTGGTTCAAATCCCCTGATGAAAATTAAATAGATGTCTTTTTTTTCTCATTATTGTATCATTTTTAAGGCTATGTTCACACAGTATTTTTGCTCAGTATTTTGCAACCAAAACCAGGAGTGGATTGAGAACACAGAAAGGCTATGTTCTCACAATGTTGAAATTGAGCAGATGGCCATCATTTAATGGCAAATATCGGACGTTGTTTTTTAAAAAAACTGTAATTATTTGCCATTAAATGACAGCCATCCACTCAATTTCAACAGTGTGTGAACATAGCCGTTTAGTGTTTTCAATCCACTTCTGGTTTTGGTTGCAAAATACTGACCAAAATACTGAGCAAAAATACTGAGCAAAAATACTGTGAATCCATCAGGGGATTCGAACCAGAGAATGACCTGCTGTCAGGTCTCTAGACAAGTGAGTTACCCCTAGACCACAGCTCCAACACATTACAGAGGAAAGATTCTTTCAGACATAAACTGCCTACAGAGGACTGATCTACAATCTAACAGCTGAGCGAGCAGGAGGCCGGGCAGCATTGATTATTCATGAAGAGGGAGGAGGATGCATAACAAGCGTGGCACGAACAACTGCTCTGTGACAGTAGGAGACATAAGATTGTACATAATCCGCTGCACAGAAAATTACCAAAAAGGCACCATGCTCACTGGGGGACTGCCAGCTACAGCACACTGTCACCACCTTAGGTAGTGCCCGGGAGGTGACGGATTCCCTTTAAAGGGGTTATCCAGCGCTACAAAAACATGGCCACTTTCTTCCAGAGACTTTCTTCCACTTTTGTCTCCAGCTTGGACGGGGGGTTTACTGCTCAGTTCCATTGAAGTGAATGGAGCTTAATTGCAAACCGCACCTGAACTGGAGACAAGAGTCGTGTTGTCTCTGAAAGAAAGTGGCCATGTTTTTATAGCGCTGGATAACCTCTTTAATGTGAATGAGGCCCGCTAACTTTTTATCTATTTTTTTAAGCTTGGGAAGGAATTAGTTCATTGCCTAGAGGAAGATGAACACTGGAACACTGTTAAAGAGGTTGTCTGAGCAAAATCCACTTTCCCCCTATCCACAGGATAAGGGAGAAGTAAAAAATTGCGTAGGATCCAACCTCCGATCCCCGTATCAGGCCCCGGGGCTTCTGTATATGAATAGAGACGCAGGTACTGTATGTGACCTACATTCTTCCAGCTTACTCAGTTCTCTCCGGCACCTCCATAGGAATGAATAGAGAAGCGGGTCAAGTGCCGTACCCGCGGCTCTATACATAACACAGAAGATGGGGCCCGATACGGAGATTGTCGGAGGGTATGGAGGTCAGACCCTCTGGGATCTTTTAATTTTCCCCTATCCTGTGGAAAAGTTGATTATGCCTAGACAACCTCTTTAAGAAGTTGGTAACCTTGTTTGCACCAACCTCATGATGATGGGGCCTTTGCTCTGCACAATACGATTACCGTGATCGACCTTCAGAGAACTTTGCCACAAGTGTAACATTGGCTCTACAGACGCTACCTTCTTGGAACTACAGATCTGTTTAGGCAAAATTTTCCAAAACAGTAAGGACGCATGGAAATCTCGGTAAATATCTATTCTATAGCATCTGGGTAAATCATGGAAACCCCTTTACTCCACAAATTCCATTTCTAAAGGTTCATTTCCTTCCATGTGATCACTTGTTCCGTTATTGATGGAGCACCTTATTAAACACTGACGTAATCTAAACTTCTCCTCGGGTTACAAACATTGGACTACGGAGCGCGCTACCAGCGCTGGGATTCTGGATCATCCAGGTTCACGTGAGGTAGAGTGTGACCTACAAAAGAACGAGATGTTTCTGGCCATGGTCATCTACAGACTACATCCTGTTCTTACATTATTAGCTTGGGCAGAAAAAAAGTTGTCTCCTGGAGGCGAAACAGCAACTGAACCCAAATAAAGGATAATAACATGCAAAAGGAGGCATTAAAAAATAGAGATTTTCCAGTTTTTATGTAAAAGAAGTTAAATCATTGTGTTAATGAAAAGCTCTATGAATTTCTAAGACTACAGTTATATCCAGCCTAGTCAATTACTTTTATTTTAAAAAGTCTTCCAGTACTTATCAGCTACTGTATGTCCTGCAGAAAGTGGTGTATTCTTTCCAGTTTGACACAGAGCTCTCTGCTGTCACCTCTGTCCATGACAGGAACTGTCCAGAGCAGTGGCAAATCCCCATAGAAAACCTCTCTTGTTCTGGACAGTTCCTGACATGGACAGAGGTGGCAGCAGAGAGCACTGTGTCAGACTGGAAAGAATACACCACTTTCTGCAGGACATAAAGCAGCTGATAAGTACTGGAAGAATGGAGATTTTTAAATAGAAGTAATTTACAAATTTGTTTTTGGTATCAATGGATTTAAAAACACCTCTATGAGAAATCAGTGTAGTTGTATTATAAGTACCCCAGGAAAATGTCTAATTAATGTATATGTAAAAAAAAAATTAATAAAAAAGACCCCATCCCCTAATAAAAGTTTTAATCCCCCCCCCTTTTCCCATTTTATTAAAAAAAAAAATGAAAAACCATATTTGGTATCAAAGCAAGGAAATTCACCCAAACTATTAATTTTTCATATTCTTGATCTCACAGGGTAAACGGCGTAAGTGCAAAAAAAGTGCAAAATTGCGCGTTTTTTGTCACATCAAATCCAGAAAAATCGTAATTATAGGTAATCAAAATGTTGCATATACGCAATCAAGGTACCGATAGAAAGAACATATCATGGCGCAAAAAATGACGCCTCACACAGTCCCATAGACCAGTGCTTCTCAATTCCAGTCCTCAGGCCTCACCAACAGGTCATGTTTTGAGGATTTCCTTGGTATTTAACATACTAATTATAGCCAGAGCATCTGGTATTATCACAGGTGATATAATTATACTCAGTGCATCAGGTATTCTTTGTATGGGAGATCCTCAAAACATGACCTGTTGGTGAGGCCTGAGGACTGGAATTGAGAAGCACTGGCATAGGCTGTTGGGAATAGAGCAATTTTAACCCCTTAGCGACCCATGACGTATCTGATACGTCATGGTGCCGCAGGGGGTGTTCAGAGCGGGGTCCCGCCGGGACCCCGCTCTGAACGGCACCGATCCCGGCTGCAATCTGCAGCCGGGCAGTGCCTCTATTAGCCGGCGCGGGTCCCGTTGCCGCGCCGGCTAATTAAGCCCTTCAATGCAGCTGTCAAACCTGACAGCTGCATTGAAGTGCTTTCCTCCGTGCATCCCTGGTGTCTAGTGGCACGGATCTCCCCCCCGCGATGCGATCGCGGGGGGGAGATCCGTTCTTCTGCCCGTGCTGGGCCTCAGCGTCGGAATGACGCTGATCCCGGCTCGGCAGTAGATTGCTATGGCCTGCAGCAGGCCATAGCAATCTATGACCGATCTGATGGATCTTTGCTGTGTATATACACAGCATTGATCTCTATGAGAGATCAGTGCTATGTATATACAAGCCCCCCAGGGGGGCTTCTAGTTTATGTAAAAAAAAAAGTAAAAAAGTGTTTTTATTAATAAAAAATCCCCTCCCCTAATAAAAGTCCAAATCACACCCCTTTTCCCATTTTATAAATATAAATTAATAAATAAATTAATAAACATATTTAGTATCACCGCACACGTAATCGCCCGAACTATTAATTAATCACATTCCTGATCTCGCTCGGTAAACGGCGTCAGCGCAAAAAAATCCCAAAGTGCAAAATTGCGCATTTTTGGTCGCATCAAATCCAGAAAAAATGTAATAAAAAGCGATCAAAAAGTCGTATATGCGCAATCAAGGTACCGGTAGAAAGAACGCATCATGGCGCAAAAAATGACACCTCACACAGCCCCATAGACCAAAGGATAAAAGCGTTATAAGCCTGGGAATGGAGCGATTTTAAGTGACATATATTTGTTAACAATGGTTTGAATTTTTACAGGCCATCAGATACAATATAAGTTATACATGTTATATATCGTTGTAATCGTAACGACTTGAGGAACATGCATAACAAGTCAGTTTTACCATAGGGTGAACGGCGTAAATGCAAAACTCCCCGAAATCAAAACAAATTCTTTTTTTTTTCAATTTGACAGCGCAAATGATTTTTTTCCGGTTTCACAACATATTTTATGGAAAAATTATGCCTGTCATTGCAAAGTACAATTGGTTTCGCAAAAAATAAGCACTCATATACGTCTCTAGGTGAAAAAATGCAAGCGCTATGGACTTTTAAACATAAAATGGAAAAAGCAAAAGCGCAAAAACGAAAATTGGCTTTGACCTTAAGGGGTTAAGGAATATTTAGTTTTTTAAAAAAGGTTTTAATTTTTTAAAAGCCGTCACATAAAATAAAAGTCATATATGTTACATATCATTGTAATCATACCGTCTTGAGGAACATATATAACATGTAATAGGACGAATGGGGTAAACAAAAACCACCGCAAATGTAAAAAAAAAAGGGTTTTATTTTCAATTTAACTGTGCAAATAATTTTTTCCTGGTTTCACTGAATATTTTATGGAAAAATGAAGTCTGTCATTGCTAAGTACATATAGTGGCGCAAAAAGTAAGGGCTCATGTGGGTCCGTAGGTTAAACATAACAAGCGTATTGCCTTTAAAACGTGAGGAGGAAAAAACTAAAACGCAAAAATGAAAATTGGCTCCATCCTTAAGGTTTTAATCTAGCAGCACCTAGGCCTGTTAGGCCTCTCCCTTCCTCACCCCCCTCCACATCATTAAGAACGCCCACGGACGGAATTCCTCGCCTTCCAAGTTTAGAAAAGTTAGTCCAGGTTCTGAGATGGTTTTCAAGAAAATATTTTTGAATTATGAGTAAAAAATAATTGTAGCTGTAAGAAGATTTCCACCTTAAAGAGGTTGTCCAAGAAAAATTAACTTTTCCCCTATCCACCGGAGATTGTGGGGATCTGACCTCTGTACCCCCTGCCAATCTCTGTATCTGGCCCCCCAGCTTCTCTATTATGAATTGAGTCGCAGGTACTGTACGTGACCGATGGCTCTATCCATTCCAATGGAGCCGCCGGAGAGAGCCGAGTAAGCCAGAAGAATGCTGTACTCGTCTCTTTCCGGCGGCTCAATAGAAATGAATGGAGTCCAGGGTCACGTGCCGAGATCAGCGGGGGTTACAGAGGTAGGACACCCCAAGATCTTTGACTTTTCCCATATAGAGATAGAGGAAAAGTAAATTTTTCTCGGACAACCTCTTTAAAGGTGGAAATTTTCTTACAGCTTTACAGCTACATTATTTTTTTTTTTACTCATAATTCAAAAATAATTTCTCGAAAACCATCTCAGAACCTGGACTAAATCTCCAACACAGGTATCTTTGTTTGGCGGCAGACATTCATCACCTCCACGGGGCTGCGCTGATTTTGTATACAATGCTCGCAAGGGGGGGGGGGGAGAAGTTTGTTTTCATGGAAGGCGCATTCATTCTGCAGCCGCGCTGTTACTTTATCGAAACCGGTAAATGTCACCCAGATAAATGATGACAAATTTGCCGTCTTTATTTACGGGACCTTTCAACAAGACTGAAAATGGTAACAGGTGTCTATGACATCACCAAACTGATTAAAGAAGAAGAAGAAGAAAAAAAAGTTTCCCTCTTCTGAAGTTAAAGTGATCACATGACCCGCTGTAATTATAGACGTGTTGTCATGACGCCAGCCAAGACATTTGGACGCCGTTCAAGCCCCACGTAGCCGGCTATACAGCTGTTGTTACGTTACCTCTGCACACATTTTTCCAACTGATGGTGATCACAGGTTTACTCTGACAAAGCCGCTCTTTATATCATAATGGCGTACGCCATCTACAATAAGACAAACACTGGATGCTAGGATGCACTTACCCTAAATACATGTTTCCTCTATTGATAGGGGAATTATATGTAACATGAGTGGGACCCAAATGCTTTCTAGGTAACTATGAACTCACGACATGGCTTACCACATATGTAGCGGGTGGTGAGAATCCAAATTTAAAGTGTCACTATCGTTAAAAAAATTTTTTTTTGCAGAAATCAATAGTATAGGACGATGTTAAGAAACTTTGTAATTTGGTTTATTAGCCGAAAAATGAATTTTTATCATGAAAAAGCAGTTTGAAGCTCTCCCCCCTGTCTTCATGGTTGTCTATGGAGAAGGGAGGGGTGGAGGGAGATAAGGCACCAAAACAGGACAACAAAGAGTTAATTTACAGCTACATTACTGGGCTATCTCCTCTTAAGTCAGCACTGACCTCTTTGACTTCTGAATAGTGGCTTTCACACAGGTCCCGCTGTGTAATCCTTTGTTCTCTGCTCTCTGCTGGTGACTAATCTCCTTCTTCCCCCATCTCCTCTCCATACATTACACAGGGCTCAACTGATGTAAACTAGTGAATGAGAGAGAGGAGGGAGGGAGGGGACCTGAGGAAAGTCTTCTTGAATACAGATAGTGGCATATTTGCCTAATAAACCCAATTACAAAGTTTCCTAAAATCGCCTGGACTATTGATTTCTGCAAAAAAAAAGAAAAAGACAGTGACACTCTAAGGTCCTTTTACGTGGGTCGTTTATCGTCAAAGGGCCAGAAATCGTTTTTCCATCGGCTGATTGGATCTTTTGTGTGGCATGTACACCATCACTATGATAAAGTTAATAGGTTGAACAAAAGATTCGACATTCGTTCCTGTGTCCCAAGCATGCAACTGGCTGCGCATTGCTGAAGTGGAGCGGCGGTCATGCATGTGCGTTCCCAATCCCTTGAATGTCTATGTGACTGCTGGAAATAGCCAAGGATGGAGGTAAGGGCTGTGAGGGGGACAACTCCTTTAATTCAGTTGGGCCTCAAATGATCCCAGTTGAGCCCTATCCACAGGATAGGAGACAAGGGCCCCAACTGCAGGGACCTCCTGCAATCTCCAAAAAGGCCCCCAAGTGCTTGTTATGAATACAGCGACGGGTAGCACATACATGTCTCCTCTCTGTATGAGGATACTCTGATCTGTCCATCCCTTTGTAAAAATATGAGGACACTCTAATCTGTCCTCACCTCTCTATAAGTATGAGGACGCTGTGATCTGTCAATCACTATGTATAGGGACACCCTCATCTATCCACCCCTCTGTATGAGTATGAGGACACTCTGATCTGTCCACCCGTCTGTATGAGTATGAGGACACTCTGATCTGTCCATCCGTCTGTATGAGGACACTCTGATCTGTCCACCCGTCTGTATGAGGACACTCTGATCTGTCCACCCGTCTGTAGGAGTATGAGGACACTCTGATCTGTCCATCCGTCTGTATGAGTATGAGGACACTCTGATCTGTCCATCTGTCTGTATGAGTATGAGGACACTCTGATCTGTCCACCTGTCTGTATGAGTACACTCTGATCTGTCCATCCGTCTGTATGAGGACACTCTGATCTGTCCACCCATCTGTATGAGTATAAGGACACTCTGATCTGTCCATCCGTCTGTATGAGTATGAGGACACTCTGATCTGTCCACCTGTCTGTATGAGTATGAGGACACTCTGATCTGTCCACCCATCTGTATGAGTATGAGGACACTGATCTGTCCACCCATCTGTATGAGTATGGGGACACTCTGATCTGTCCACCCGTCTGTATGAGTATGGGGACACTGAGATCTGTCCATGCGTCTGTATGAGTATGAGGACACTCTGATCTGTCCACCCGTCTGTATGAGTATGGGGACACTGAGATCTGTCCATGCGTCTGTATGAGTATGAGGACACTCTGATCTGTCCATCCGTCTGTATGAGTATGAGGACACTGATCTGTCCACCCATCTGTATGAGTATGGGGACACTCTGATCTGTCCACCCGTCTGTATGAGTATGAGGACACTCTGATCTGTCCACCCATCTGTGTGAGTATGAGGACACTCTGATCTGTCCACCCATTTGTGTGAGTATGAGGACACTCTGATCTGTCCACCCATCTGTGTGAGTATGAGGACACTCTGATCTGTCCACCCGTCTGTATGAGTATGAGGACACTCTGATCTGTTTATCCCACTGTATGAGTATGAGGACACTCTGATCTGCCCACCTGTCTGTATGAGTATGAGGACACTCTGATCTGTTTATCCCACTGTATGAGTATGAGGACACTCTGATCTGTCCATCCGTCTGTATGAGTATGAGGACACTGATCTGTCCACCCCTCTGTATGAGTATTAGGACACTCTGATCTGTTTATCCCTCTGTATGAGTATGAGGACACTGATCTGTCCACCCCTCTGTATGAGTATGTGGACACTCTAATGTGAGTAGTAGCCACTTTTGTGCCTCTTTATAGCACTTATTTTGCGCCTACTTTAGTTAAGCTGTAACACATCTGACAGTAAACACAGGTTTATACTACTATATGTGCCAGATACAAGCTATGATTTAGGTGCGAGCGTATTTCCTACCCATAATCCCCAGAAGAGGCCGAGGTCCCGATCTCGCCCTATGACAGCACAATGGTAATATACGGCAGGTACTCCGGGGACTGAAAGCCCTTATTAGCACTTACTTTTAGGTCATTCTCTTCTGTCTCGTGTATTTTCCCTCAGTTCTATGGACATTTTTATAAGTAGATCTGACAGGCGAGTTGTGTTAACCTTTTTCCACCTGCACACAACCGGCTAGTCACTTTTTCCATTTCTCATTAAAAAGTCATTTCTGTGCCAAGACGTCCAGATCTTACAGCAGATCGCTGCGGCCGCCGCTCTCAGGCTCTGAAATTGGAAATGGTTGTTATGTTTATGAGAATGTGGCCGTCATCGCAGATTGTGGCGTGATATAACGGACCCACTGTCCGGGACAGGCACTAAAAAAGGTGGGGCACTGATTTTTATTTATTAATTAATTTATTTAGGGGATAGTTTTATATATATGCATTTTAAATGTTGGCCGAATTAAAGGGATTTCTTGTTTTACTGCTAAAATCTGTTATCTGTTATCTACTATAACACACAAGGTGAGGGTCTGTAATAACTGGAGCGTACACTACAGGGCCATTCAAAAAGGGGCCACTATACAAGTCACAGATCCATCATCAGAGCTAGCCCAATGGCCTCCCAATGCTAACCCCAATGTCAGACATAGTGCCCCTTACAGTGTCATATACATTGCCAAAGTCAGCTACAGAGTCCTTCATAGTGTGATGCCCCACAATTCTGCATCGTCCCAAACACGTCTATGGATGCCTTGTTACATCTAACGGATATAATATGGCCGTGTCCATGGGGGCTGGCCGTCGCTGTGACTTTTATATGCTATTTTACAATGTGGTTAAGCAATTCTTAAAACATGAATTTGACCCCTATCATCAAACCACAAATCCCGAGAACCACATATAGGTCATGGTGAGAGCTGCACCACCAACACCCAGCACCCGCAATAAAGGAATTTCCTAAAATACATATATTTGAAAGGATTTTCCACTCTACATAGTCCTATTTGTTACAAATGTTCCCTCACAATAGGGCTACGTGCACACGCAGTACTTTAACCTCTTAAGGATGCATGACGTACCCGTACGTCACATGCCCGTAAGAGGTGTTCAGAGCGGGGCCGCGCGGCGACCCTGCTCTGAACCGCCGCGGTCCCGGGTGCCCCTTGTAGCCAGGGACCGCGGGTATTAGCTGGAACGGTCCGATCGCCGTGCCCGCTAATACAGTAATCAGATGCAGCTGTCAAACATGACAGCTGCATCCGATTACCAGACGCAGCACAAAGACGCAGCCGACGCAGACGCAGCTGAAAGCAAACGAGTGCCGATCTCATTGATCATTGCTGTATAACTATACAGCAAAGATCTCAATGAGAGATCTGAGTGCATATACTAGAAGTCCCCCAGGGGGAAAAACCCTAACCCCAGGGAGAATAACCCTAACCCCAGGGGGGCTTCTAGTATATGTGTAAAAAAAAAAAAAAGTATTGTTATAAGTAAAAAGCCCCTCCCCTAATAAAAGTCTGAATCACCCCCCTTTTCCCAGGTTTTAAATAAAAGTAAATAAATAAACCTGTTTGCTATCACCGCGTGTGTAATCGCCCGAACTATTAATTAATCACATTCCTGATTTCGCACGGTAAACAGCGTAAGCGCAAAAATATCCCAAAGTGCAAAATTGCGCATTTTTGGTCGCATCAAATCCAGAAAAAATTGTAATAAAAAGCGATCAAAAAGTCACATATGCGCAATCAAGGTACCGGTAGAAAGAACGCATCATGGCGCAAAAAATGACACCTCACACAGCCCCATAGACCAAAGGATAAAAGGTTCAATCTCCGGAGGCGACAAGCCTTCTTTACCATGAGAACTGTGAATCTGTGGAACAGTCACCACAGGATCTGGTCACAGCAACAACAGTAGAGGGCTTCAAAACAGGGCTAGACAGGTTCTTAGAGCAAAATAATATAAATGCATAGGTATAGAACCTATCACCCCTCCCCCTTCCCTCCTTCCCTGTATCCATCCCCTCCTTGGTTGAATTTGATGGACATGTGTCTTTTTTCAACCGTATTGACTATGTAACTATGATATAAGCCTGGGAATGGAGCGATTTTAAGGAACGTATATTTGTTAACAATGGTTTGAATTTTTTATAGGCCATCAGATACAATAAAAGTTATACATGTTACATATCATTTTAATCGTAACGACTTGGGGAACATATATAACAAGTCAGTTTTACCCCAAGGCGAATGGCGTAAAAACACATTCCCCCCAAATAAAAGAAATGCGTTGTTTTTTTTCAATTTCACCACACTTTGAATTTTTTCTGGTTTCGCAGTGTACTTTATGCAAAAATTCAGCCTGTAATTGCAAAGTACAATTAGTGACGCAAAAAATAAGGGCTCATGTGGGTTTCTAGGTGGAAAAATGCAACTGCTATGGCCTTTTAAACACAAGGAGGAAAAACCGAAAACGCAAAAACGAAAATTGGCCCGGTCCTTAAAGGGTTTAGACTAAAAAGAAGAAAGAAAAATTAGCTATCTTTGCATTTGGTCTGCTGAGGGCATCTGTGCTAGCCTCTCACAGAGATCCACGACCTCTGTCTCACCACACTTACACTGCTCAGTCCTGTTCTATAATGTCCTTCGGGCGGCTGCTACTATATAAATTTGCTACAGAGACATAGGGGAGCAGGATCCCTTCCTCTGTATGTGTCTGCAGTGTATGTGAGATGTCATAGAGAATAGTCTAATCTACCCACGGACACTTAAAAATTAAAGAGTCACTGTCGTATTATTTTTTTTGCAGAAATCAATAGTCCAGGCGATTTTTAGAAACTTTGTAATTGGGTTTATTAGCCAAATATGCCATTATCTGCATTTAAAAAGCCTTTTCCCAGGTCCCCCCTCCTACCTCTTTTCCATTCACTGCAAAATATCAGGAAATTGTGACTTGTTGCATCAGACGTACTCTGTCTGTTCTATAGAGAGGGGAGGGGGGAGGAGGAAGGAGGGAGTTAGCCGACAACAGAAAGCAGTTAAAGGACAACTCCGGCGGGACCCCCCCCCCAAAAAAAAAACACAGACACACACAGACACCATACTCACCATCCCTCCGGTGACGATCGCCACTCCATTCGCCCGCCGTCCGCCTCACCATCACCGCCGTCCAGCGATGTCTCTGACTTCCGGGTCCTGGGGATGGAAAAGGCTGCCAGTGCGCTTGCGCACCGGCAGCCTTTTCATTGCCTGGAGCGCATCACATGGCTTCCAGCAACCTCAGCCAATCAGGACTGAGCAAGCTGGAAGCCATGTGATGCGCTCCAGCCAATGAAAAGGCTGCAGGTGCGCATGTGCACCAGCAGCCTTTTCAGTCCCATTCACTCTCTATGAAGATGCCGAGGAGGAAGAAGACCCAGACCGCCCCCCCCGGCTCTGACGTCGTCGTCACCAGATGCCGCCCGGGAGAAGAGGACTGTGACAATTGTAATAGGTAATGTATACATTCTTTAACTTCCGGGCGGGGGGGTCGGGGGTCTGAAAGTGGGGGAAGGGGGCCAGACCGGGTATTTAACCACATTACAAAGTTATATAACTTTGTAATGTGTGTTAAATAAGCTAAAAAAAAAAATTCGTGGGAGTTGTCCTTTAACAGAGGATTACAGGCACCGAGCTGGGTGACAGCTGTAATCAGAGCTCAGAGAGGTCTGTGGTGACTGTCAGGGGAGATAGAGGGTAAGGTATTTGTAGATTAAAGGACAAGTGCCATGAAAAACTTTTTCCCAGTAATTGAAGCACATTACAAAGTTATATAACTCTGTAATATGCTTCAATCACCTATCTGCCTCCCTTCCCTGTCTTTTCCCCCCTCCACCCCCCACCAGGAAGTGTCCTAACTCACACAGACCTCATTACTGTCGTCAGCGTCACCAGGCAGCTCCTTCTTGTGAGGATGAGTCATCAGCAGGAGGGCTGCTCTAGGTCCTGTTACAGCGGCCTCCCCTCCCCAGTCCAAGTGATGGCTTGCAGTTGTTCAGCCAATGGGAGCTGAGCAAGCCTGTCACCTGACAAGGCAGGGGAGGGGGGAGGCTAGTGTAACAGGAGAAGGAGCTGAGAGAAGAGCTTGGTGACGGTGACGACAGTAATCAGGTCTGTGTGAGTTAAAGGAAACCATTCACCCCGTGGCAGAAACTGACATACAGTGACATAAAGGTCAATATACTTAGCACATCGCTCCCGGTCCTGTCCCGGATCCCGTTGTTGACACGGAGAAATCGCCGATTCTTCTTCTCCCGCCCATTATGGTAATGAGCTGAGATGAGTCCAACGTCCATAGGAAACGACGGACGAGTCCAACTTATTCATGAGGTCCTCTTCTCGTCGCAGCCCATCCACGCCTCCTGGAACTTGATTGACGTCTTCAGTCTTCTGACGAATTCCCGCGCAGGCGCCACTGCGATGGTCTCGTCACCTCTTCTGCGCCTGCGCGGTAAACAGGATAAGTGTTCGAGCCAATCGGCGCACGCGCAGTTAACAGTGAAGCTGCGGAGCGGCTTCAATTGTGAACTGCGCATGCGCCGAAAACGACTGTCACGGCGCCTGCGCGGGATCTGGCGAGAATAAAGAAGACAAGGCGGAAGAGGACCTGGCGTCAATCAAGTGTCGGAGGCGGGGAGAAGGCTGGATTTCGGACCCGGCGGCGCTCATTACCATAATGGGCGCAAGAAGAAGAATCGTCAATTTCTCCGTGTAGACAACGGGATTTGGGACGGGACCGGGAGCGATGTGGTAAGTATATTGACCCTTGTGTCACTGTATGTCAGTTTCTGACGGGGGCCACGGGGTGAATGGTTCCCTTTAAGGCTCTATTCCACGGAACGATTATCGTCCGTATTCGGCCGATACGGCCGATAATCGTCCCGTGGAATAGAGTGCAACGATCAGCCGACATCGTTCATGTCGGCTGATCGTTGCAGTCGCTTGTTTTTCAACATGTTGAAAAACAAGCGACTGATATAGCAGCGATCTGTTGCCGTCGCTCCATTGAAGAGGAGCATCGGCAGCAGACGCTGCTATATCCTATGGGCTGCCCGGACGATCACCCGGGCAGCCCCCGCAGGTCCCCGCCGCCCCTCCCGCACTCACCCGCTCGCTGCAGCCGCGTTGGATAGCAGCGGCAGCAAGCGGGGAACGAGGGGCAAACGAGCGCTGAGAGCGCTAGTTTGCTCCTCTTAACGACCTGTGTAATAGGACCTTTAGGACACTTCCTGGTGGGGGGTGGAGGGGGGAAAAGACAGGGAAGGGAGGCAGATAGGTGATTGGAGCACATTACAGAGTTATATAACTTTGTAATGTGCTTCAATTTTTGTGCTTCAAAGTTTTTTCATGGCACTTGTCTTTTAACTCTTTGTTGTCCTGTTTTGGTCTTTCATTTAGCTCTCTCCATAGGAGAACAATGAAGACAGGGGGGAGAGCTTCAAACTGCTTTTTCATGATAAAAATGCATTTTTCGGCTAATAAACCTAATTACAAAGTTTCTTAAAATCGCCTGGACTATTGATCTCTGCATGTACTCACACATATGGCAGCTTACATTGAAATATTACCTGAAGGGCCAGGTACACTTTACTGTAAGCTCCTGGTCCTCTCCTAGGTTGGCGAGTGAGCCGGGGAAAGAGCCAGAGGAAAGAGCCAAAGGGAAGAGCCATGGGGGGGGGGGGGAAGAAATAACATAGTGCCTCTTTGGGAGCAAAAAATAATATAAAGGTACCTTCACAAAGGGCGACCCGCAGTGGAAATCTGATCTGCTACGAGGTAAGGTCCTGGCAGGTCCCTGTGCATACATACTCGCAGTGGTCTTATGTAATTCAGCCACCCCCTTATCCCCTTCATCGGGGAGACGGGTAATGTATACACACAGTGGGAGCCAATGAAGGGGTTAAGGAGGCGGCTGAATTACATATTGGCAGACTGCTGCGAGTATGTATGCACAGGGACCTGCCAGGACCTTACCTCATAGCGGATCTCGCTGAAAAACACGCAGAGAGATTTCCGCTGCGAGTTGCCCTGTGTGAAGGTACCCTAAGGCAATGTCTTATATTCGGGGAAACACGGTAAGTCATAGAGACATGTCAAAAGTTTTGGGTGTTTAAACCCGTGCCGATCATCAGAACAAGCGGGGAGAAGACCACGCAACAGCGCATCTGCTCCCCACTCTGTGACACATGATATCAGTCGGACTCCATAAACCTAGATAGGCATTCATTTGGCGCCAGACTGATCATGTGATCACGGGGTCTTCTCCCGCTTGCCCTCCTGATCAGTATGGGGGTGAACACTTAGACCTGGACCGATTAAAGCTGTAGACATGTCTCTATGACACATCAAAAGTTTTTCCAAACGACAGTGACACTTTCAGACAAACAGTTGTGAAATGATAAAAGGGTCATGAAAAAGAACTTAGTAATCTAAATAACACGGAGAAGATAAGATGTACCTGACGCAGCAGCATAAAGTCCATCTAGCTATCGCAAAAGCCAACTAGGTACCAGGCTCTTTCCCCAACATACATCGCTAGGCTAGGTTCACACTATGTAAAAACAACGGCTATATTTCATAACAATTGTCGTTGGTGTGCAAACAACGGCCGCTATTTCTCAAAAAACTACCATTGTTTGCACAACAACGGTCGTTGTTATGAAATTTGACCGTTGTTTTTACATAGTGTGAACCTAGCCCTATACTGTAATGAAGAACCGCAGGTACCGCATCAGACTGTCGGTAGATACAGGCTAAAGGGACAATGACCATGATTTGATTAGTAGGGGTCTAAGGGCCCTATTACGCGAGACGATTAACACGCAAAAAAATCAATAAATCGTTCGTTGTAACTGCAGGCAACGATCGAAAAATCGGTCGCATTTCGTTGATCATTGATTTGGATCTGAACTTAATCGTTCGCTCCACATTCGTTCGCTCAAGTTCCGCATTTGTTCACTAATTGTTCAGTGTAATTGCACATTGTCCATTGTTTTTCTGGGATCAGAAGGAATAAACGATCGTAGGAACAATCACAATAACGGCCATCGCTCTGTGTAATGTGGTGAACAATTTCAGGTTAACGATAAACAATCTTGTCTGCGATCGTTTATCATTTGTTGTTAGTCGTTAAAAATCGCTCCGTGTAATAGGACCCTAATGCTGGGTTTACACAGAGCGATAATTCGCCCGATCGTACGATTAACGATTTCGAAGTAACAAATTTTTTTTTATAACGATCAGCGTTTAGACGGTACGATATATCGTACAGAAAATTCGTTTTGCGATCGCTTAAGCCTATCTCACACATAGGTAAAATCAGTGAACGACTGTTTACACGGAACGATCGGCGAATCTTTTGCGAACGACGATTTAAGAACATGTTAAAAGATCAAAATGAACGATTTTTCGATCGTTCGCCGCGTTTACACGTACGATTATCGTTCAAATTCGATCGTTATCGCGAAAATTCGCCTGATAATCGTTACGTGTAAACCCAGCATAAGGGTCCATTTACACAGAAAGATTATCTGACAGATTTTCTGCCAAAGATTTGAAGCTAAAGCCAGAAACAGACTATAAACAGTTGATCGTTGCCTTCTACTCCACAAGACAATTATTGGCCGTTACTGTCGATATTGGCCGAATACGGACGATAATAGTTCCGTGTTATAGGGCCTTTAAACCCTGCTGAGACCCCCACAGATCAGGAAAACCAGTCGGAGGAGGCACATGGTAGCACATTTCACTCCTCACCTTACTGCGATCTCCATCCAGGCAGCTCCTGTATAAGTCTATGGAGCCGTCTATGAGACAACTAACCTGCTCGTTCTCCTGAATGTGGGGATCGATGGACCGATGAAAACGTTTCACATGACCCTGCGACCTCTCCTCTCTGTACAAATTAATCCTGATATTCTACATAAAATAACAATTTCTCAGCATCATTGCAATATTACAGTGCTCCAACTATTTTTCCTGGAAATGGATAAATACATTGACAACTGTGTGTGACTACTTCCTTGTGGATGAGGTGTGTCCCCTGCACTGGCTGATAGTTCCAAAACTGATTAGTCAATGTCAGATAGTCTAATGCTGCGATTACACGGAACGATTATTGTGCGAATTTGAACAATAACAATCGAATTTGACCGATAATCGTACATGTAAACGCAGCGAACGATCAAATGACGAGCGAGAAATCAGTCATTTTGATCTTTGAACACGTTCTCAAATCGTCGTTGGTCGTTCGCAAAAAATTCGCAGATCGTTCCGTGTAAAGAGTCGTTCACCGTTTTAACCTATGTGCGAGATAGGCTTAAGCGATCGCAAAATGATCGCAAAGCGATTTTTTCGTAGGTTATATCGTTCCGTCTAAACGCTGATAGTAATAAAAAAAAATCATTACTTCGAAATCGTTAATCGTACGATCGGGCGAATTATCGCTTCGTGTAAACGCAGCATAAGGGCACACCCCTAAATAGTAGAACCCAGTTGTCAACTTGTTCATCGTTTTACAAAACAATGTAAAATGTTAAAGGGGTAGTTCAATATATATATATATATATATTATTTTTTTTATTATTTTTTTTTTTAAATCAATTGGTCCCAGCAAATGCCAGAGATTTGTAATTTACTTCTATAAAGAAAATCTCAAGTCTTCCAGTACTTATCAGCTACTGTATGACCTGCAGGAAGTGGTGTCTTCTTTCCAGTCTGACACAGTGCTCTCTGCTGCCACCTCTGTCCATGTCAGGAACTGTCCAGAGCAGCAGCAAATCCCCATAGAAATGCGACATGGAGAGAAAGGAGCTGCTGCACCTCACACCTATGGCTGACACTAATCCCTCTCGGCTACATTTAAAAACCAACGTCAGGATGTTGGTATATAATTTGATCAAACCATATTGCCCCATGTACCACGTGCAGGTCCCCTGGTTCATACGGGTCCCTACGCTAACTCCACACTGTGTCGGTCAGCGACTGCCAACCCTGCAAAGCGAGCACAAGCAGGGAAGGGAGGCCATAGAATGGCCCTGCAACCCCAATGTCACAGGACCAACCCAAAGGGCCCCCCCCCAAATCCCCATAGAAAACCTCTCCTGCTTTGGACACTTCCTGACATGGACAGAGGTGGCATCAGATAGCCCTATGTCAGACTGGAAAGAATACACCACTTCCATCAGGACATACAGCAGCTGATAAGTACTGGAAGACTTGAAAATTTTTAACAGAAGTAACCTACAAATCTCTTGTACTAGTTGAACTTCCCTTTAAAGAGGATGTACCACCAGGTACATCCTCTTTAATCTGAACCGACGGATCGAACGGCGCCGTCACGCCGCGGTCCCTTTTTTTGGACCGCGGCCTGGTTCCTGTGCACGGAACCGGCCGGTGCTCAAGCACTGGAGGTAGGCCAGCCCGCCTCCAGTGGGAGGGAATTCCCTCCCCTGTATGACGGGCTCCATTAGAATGAACGGCGCCGCGCCTGTTTCATTACAGAGAGAGGGCATGGACAGTAGGGCCCTATTTACAAGTCCGTGGTTCTGTCCTGCAATTGCGGATAAACTGTAGGACCAATAGATTTCATTGGCTTCACTCACACATCTGTGTGGGCCGTTATCTCTGTGAAGCACGGAGCACTACTGAAGAACATTCACAGTGTAGTCCGCAACTGCACTACGGACGTGTGAATGAGGCCTAAGAGTTACCATAGGTAACTCGCTCCATAATGTGCACTGACAGGGTTTTCTGCGGCCGCTAGCCACTGAATAGTGGCCACAGAAAACTGACGTGTCAGTTTCGTGCGGCGCCACAAGGAATCCCGCCGGAGTATATACTACGTGTACACACTCCAGCTTGGATTCCCTCAGATGCAGCACTACGTAAATTCCGTAGTAATAACGGCTGTTTTTACAACGGCCGTGATTACTACTTAACTTATGTAGTGGGAACATGGCCTAAAGCTAAGTTCACACTTTGCGACGGATATATCAAAAGTTTTTAAAAATTCACAGCAGCCAATCACAGCTTAAATTTTACCAGAAATGAAAGCTGAGCTATGACTGGTTGCTACGGGCAACACACTGGGGAATAGTGATCAGTCTTACAGTTACCCATAGCAACCAATCACAGCTCAGCTTTCAAATATTCATGAGCCCTGGTAAAATAGAAGCTGAGCAGTGATTGGTTGCTATGGGCACTATAAACCTTCCCCCTCAGTGTTGCCCATAGCAACCAGTCATAGCTCAGCCTAAATTACTCTGGTAAAATGAAAGCTGAGCTCTGACTGGTTGCTATGGGCAACAAAGACAGATGAGTACATATATAGCCTACCTGGCGTGCCGTATATCACCGACATATAACAGTATATAGCGCCCATAGGCTTCTATGGTTCTAATATGTAGGATATAGTGTGCACAGCACTCATAATACTGGGGTCTGACAGCTGTCACTCACAATGACTGACAGCAGCTGGCACACTGATAAGAGGAGTGATCTGTAACATGATGACGTCACACTACCCAGGGGATGCCCGGGACTGACAGCTGTCAATCACAATGACTGACAGAAGGCATCCAAGCCGCGGCTGCCCCCTGGTGTGGACGCAGAAGACCTGCAGCTATGGCCGGGGCCGTGAATAAACATGTAAGGAGGTTAAGGCCGGGCTGTACCTCATACAAAACCGGAGCAGCTCCCACTATGTCAGCACCGCATTCATACACACGATAGCAACCGGGAACCAACCGTGTTTCATTAAGCTCCGCCCCCCGGCTGGACGTCATGACGTCACGCCGAGAGAGAGAAACTGAAAGTAGAGGAGACGCAGAGTGTGGTGCGAAGCCTCCATGTTGGTTACTGGCAGAGAGGGCAGAGCCGCGTCACAGCCGCCAGTCACCGGGCATAGTAGTGTTCTGTAACAAGCTTACAGGTCTCCATGTGCGTCTTATATGGAAAGAAAGACAACGTTTTATAAGAATAAAAAAAAATGAGGCAACCAGTGGCATGATGGGTGTTGTAGTTTCCAGACTGCTGATTTCCAAGTTGGGGGGGGGGGGGGAGATTTATCAAACATGGTGTAAAGTGAAACTGGCTCAGTTGCCCCTAGCAACCAATCAGATTCCACCTTTCATTTTCCAAAGAGTCTGTGAGGAATGAAGGGTGGAATCTGATTGGTTGCTAGGGGCAACGGAGCCAGTTTCACTCTACACCATGTTTGATAAATATCCCTCGGGGTGCGTTCACACTGGAGAATCCGGGCAGGTAATCCAACGTGTCTGCGCTCTTCCCTGCCCGTGCCATACACTCCATTCTATGGTCCGGCGGATTCCATCGTCCACACAAGGAATTGACATGTCCATACAATGGAGTCTATGGCACGGGCGGAGAGGCATGCGAGAGGCGGAATTCGCTGCTGGTTATCCACCTGGATTCCGTAGTGTGAATGCACACTTATATAGTGATATATTCCCCTCAGATACAGTAAGACGGACTTTCCGTTCAGGCTGCTGGGCAAGCTGAGTGACAACACTCTGGCACCATGGTGGCGACCACTGAGCTGATACTGCATGAAATATACACACACAGTATATCACTGATGCATCCTGGATGTGTAACATGAGTGATTTATCCTTCCTCACGGAGACTGTTACCCAGCTTTCCTAGGCCGCCATATATCTAAACGCTGTCTAAACGCTGATCGTTATAAAAAAACATCGTTCATTCAAAATCGTTAATCGTGCGATCGGGCGAATTATCGCTCTGTGTAAAAGTACCATTAGTGTCGTGACGCCAGTGCTTGTCCAGCATACAGGTGTGATGTTGATACCTGTTTGTTTGTATGGCCGTTAGTGTTCCCCAAATGGTCAGTAACCTGTCGGGTTGTTGCAAGTCCCTTGGGCTCTTCTAACAACAGTCCTGAGTGGCAACTGACCTACCCGGACTATCGGTACCGCCACCCACAGGAGGGGGAATAATGACCCAAGGTGTGCGGTGGTGTGTGTACAGGTGCAGGTGCGAACAGAGATGAGCAGAGTCCTGTGTGTTAGTTTAAAAATATAACAACTTTACCGGAAGTTTTGCAGTTTCACTGTACACGTTTTTACAGAGTTCAGTGCTGAACTTAGTGCTTGAGGTAGGTACTTGAGAAGAGTAGAATAGGAAGTTGTAGTAGTGCTTGTAGAGTAGTGAGTAGAGGAGAGGAGTTTGCCAGAGGAGCCCCAACCCATTGTAGCCTTGTACTCTTTAAGATAACTTTATGAAAGGGGAAGTCCGGACAAAATAAATTTAAGATATGTTATTGCCCAACAAAAGTTAGGAAAATTACTAATGGACACTTATTATGGGAAACGCACCTATAGTCTCTGTTTAGGTCTCTGTAAAGTTGGGTGATGTCACGTCACATACATTGCAAACCCTTGCTGCAGCGGTGGGACAGACTAATAATAATTGTTGGGCAATAACACATTTTAAATTTATTTTGCCCGGACTTCCAGTAAGGGGTAATGGGGCTCCTCAGCTACCACCAATGGATGTGTCGGGTACTGCAGGGCTCCTCAAGTCAACATCTAGTTAAACATCAGCATCCAGTAGCAGAGGAAACAGGCTGCTGCCGCCACTACAGCGCTACTGACAAGCTCCATCTGTAATGTCTATCCCAATGCTAACATGCATTACAGTCTACATTAGAGGAGGCTCAGTATCACTAATGCTCCATGCAGCAGAGATAGCAATATCTGTATTTAGACAATGGCTTGAGCAACTCTGCAGTTCCCAGCACAGCCACTGGTTTCTACAGACGGGCTCCCAACAATAATCGTATATAGGCACGACTGCTTTGGCCACATGACCACCCTGATATAAATGCACGTCATGGAGCCTGGATTCTAACCCCTAAGCCTGTGCAGGTGTCATACTATATGAATAACTTGTCTATGTGTCTGCAGGTGCGTGTCCGTTCAGACATACGCGTTTCCGTGGCTGGTTGTGCAGTCAGGAGGCGATGGGGTGGGACAGACTGACATGTGCGCTGTTAATCAGAGTCCTCTATGATTTCACCCTGAGTCAACACATTAGTCAGGAAACATACAATGGATTGCCAGGCGGCTAAGAAGTCCAGGAGAGCAGAATGTCCCGCTGATCCGGGCTGATCCTGCAGCTCCAGCTCCACATCCTCTCTCATGTCACATGTTATTTTATTGTTGTAGGATTTTCATCAGATGTGAAAAATGATTTAGCAAATGGACGTTGTCCGAGAAATATTATTCCCCCGCAGGGAAATGACTGAGCACAATTGTTTGAGTTGCTTTACTTTATCTATTTAAAATGTGCGTTTGGACAGGATGAAATAACAAATTATGTCGACACGGTAGCTATCCAGAGCTGAGCTAAAGGGAGCCTATAGGATTGAATAAGAATAAGACTTCACGCTGCGAGTTCAAAAAGTGGAACCCTTTAAAGGGGCAAATCTTTTTCTTTCAAATAAACTGGTTTCAGAAAGTTATATAGATTTGTAATTTACTTCTAAAAATATTCAGTCTTCCAGTACTTATCAGCTGCTGTATGTCCTGTAGGACATTTATGTTTTCTTTCCAGTCTGACACAGTGCTCTCTGCTGCCACCTCTGTCCATGTCAGGAACTGTCCAGAGCAGGAGAGGTTTTCTATGATGTTTACTACTGCTCTGGTCAGTTCCTGACATGGACAGAGGTGGCAGCAGAGAGCACTGTGTCTATTTCCTGCAGGGCATACAGCAGCTGATAAGTACGGGAAGACTTGAGATTTTTAAATAGAAGTAATTTACAAATCTATCTAACTTTCTGAAACCAGTTGATATGAAAGAAAAAGATTTTTGTCAGAGTACCCCTTTAGCTTTCTGCTGTTTTGTCTCTCTTTGGATAAGAACTTTATGGTATGGGAATAAAGGAAATGCAGAATAGCTCTCTCCTACCGCCTTGAGAATGTGGCTTGCCCTCCTATTACACGGAGCGATTTTTAACGATTAACGACCATGATAAAACGATCGCAAACGAGATTGTTTATCGTTAACCTGAAATCGTTCACCTTATTACACAGAGCGATGGTCGTTAGTTATGATCATTACTACAATCGTTATTGCGATCGTTACTATGATCGTTTCCTCCATCTGATCCCAGCAAAACAATGGACAATGTGCAATTACACTGAACGATTAGTGAACAAATGCGGAACTACAGCGAATGAATGTGGAATTACAGCGAACGATTAGCGAATGATTAATGATAATTTTAGGTTCAGATCTGAATCAACGATTAATGACATACGAACGATTTTTCGACCGTTGCCTGCAATTACACAGAACGATTATTGTTTAAACGATATAACGATTTTTTGCAGGATAATAAAGCCGTGTAATAGGGCCCTTATATGTCAAACCAAAAAACAAAATACGTGCAAATAGGCATGTTTTCCTTTTGGAGAGATGTTATACATGGCATATCTCCCTGGTCATTGTGCTAAGACTAGAGATGAGCGAACCAGGTTCGGGTTCGAGTCGATCCGAACCCGAACGATCGGCATTTGATTAGCTGGGGCTGCTGAACTTGGATAAAGCTCTAAGGTTGTCTGGAAAACATGGATACAGCCAATGACTATATCCATGATTTCCACATAGCCTTAGGGCTTTATCCAACTTCAGCAGCCACCGCTCATCAAATGCCTAAAGTTCGAGTTCGGATCGACTCCAGCATACTCCAGGTTCGCTCATCTCTAGCTAAGACTCCTAGTTGGAGCAAAACATTGACTTGAAGGGAAAGCCACCTTCTCGAGTATGTAACTAGAAGATCAAGAGACTGAGACGTGGAGTTCAGGAGGATGTAAGTACTAGCTGTAATGGATCAATGACTAGAGACTTTCCTTGCAGGCATAGATAGCAGCTATCCCGGAGTTCTATAGTCTGAAGTAAAAGTTAAAGCAACACAACTTAGTAACCAGTCATTAGGCCACTGAACACTCATGTTTCTGAGTAACTGGTGACCACATTGTGTTATGTTGCTTTAACCTTTTATTTCATAAGAAACAAATAAGTTGGCACTATGGCCTGGGTGTGCACTGTGCCCTACTCTCTGTACTGCACATTCTAAATATACAATCCAAGGAAAGAAAAACTATAGCGGTGAACACCCACTGGGCTTCTTTTTCATGTTATTTTGGTTAAAAGACCCTGATTGAAATAAATGTTAAAATCAGCTTGGAAGATGAGTGCTTCTTTATTCTTTCCATTCCTAGGGTGGGTTCATACTGAGGAATTCTCGTGGATAATGTCCGTGGTATTCCGCTGTCTGTCCGCGCGCCTTTCCGCCGGCTCCATAGACACCATTCTATGGGCCGGCGTATTCAGCTATCCGCCGAAAGAAGTGACATGTCACTTCTTTCGGCATATAGCGGAATACGTCGGCCCATAGAATGGTGTCTATGGAGCCGACTATAAGGCGCGCGGACAGACAGTGTAATACCGCGGACATTATCCACGAGAATTCCTCAGTATAAACCCACCCCTAGAGAGAAATCATCTGCTAGGGAATGAGAGGTCATATACGTGTCTTGCATTCCAGGACCTGTTGGGTTTCAGGCCGGGCCTAATCATCTGGATTGATGAAGTCGCTATAAACAGTGGCCAGACCTGCAGTTGGGTATTGCAGAGTGTTAAGTGGGATTATACATTTCAGGAGAACCCGCCAGGAGCCACCATATACCAGTGTACATGATATACTCAATTTTGAAGAAGAAGCGGAGATGGCGGGCCAATCAGGCCAGCGTCAGTGATGATCGAAGTTCATGGCTGGAGTTTCCTGCTGTTACCAGCAACCTAGCTAGTTCTTTATGACCACCCCTCAATGGATGACTTAGACCTGCCGAGACTTAGGGGCCTATTCCACGGGAGTGATAATCGGCTGAATCGTCCTGATTTGGCCAATTATCGCTCGGTGGAATAGAGAAAACGATCAGCCGATGATCGTGTCATTGGCTGATCGTTTATTTAGGGGCAGACCTAAAATCATCGGTCCCCCACCGCGCATTGCTACAGTGGAATAGTGGCAGGACTTCTCCTCCGCTCCGTCTTCCTCCCCGGGTCCCGCGGCACAGCATCAGCAGCTCCAGAGCGGCCTGAGTGAGCTGTCAGACCGCTCAGCCAATCACTGGCCGGGACCGCCACGGCCAGTGATTGGCTGAGCAGTCTGACAGCTCAGTCAGGCTGCACCGAAGCTGATGCTACACCGCGGGGCCCAGGGAGTAAATTGGAGCGGAGGAGAAGCCCTGCTAGGTAATGTATACTGCAAGGGCTGCAAGGACATCGGGGCCATGGAATAGGCCCAGTAAACGAGCGCCAATCTAGCAGATTGGCGCTCGTTTACATCGTTGATTGGGCCCGTGGAATAGGACCCTTAGGGCCCTATTACAAGGGACGATTATTGTGCGAAAAATCGTTATATTGTTCGAATTTAAACGATAACCATTCTGTGTAATTGCGGGCAACGATCAAAAAATCGTTCGTTCTGAATTACGTTAATAGTTCGCTAATCATTCGCTGTAATTCCTCATTCGTTCGCTCAAGTTCTGCATTTTTTCACTAATCGTTCAGTGTAATTGCACATTGTCCATTGTTTTGGGATCAGAAGGAGTAAACGATCATAGTAGCGATCGCAATAACAACCGTAGTAACAATTGTAACTAACGACCATCGTTCTGTGTGATATGGTGAACGATTTCAGGTTAATGCTGCGTTTACACGTAGCGATTATCGTGCGAATTTGCGCGATAACGATCGAATTCAAACGATAATCGTACGTGTAAATGCAGCGCACAATCAAACGACGAACGAGAAATCGTTCATTTTGATCTTACAACATGTTCTCAAATCGTCGTTTGACGTTCGCAAAAAGTTTACAGATCGTTCCGTGTAAACAGTCGTTCGCCGATTTAACCAATGTGTGAGATAAGCAATTGCAAAACGATCGCAAAACGAATTTTCCGTACGATGTATCGTTCCGTTTAAACGCTGATCGTTCTGAAAAAAAAACTAAACGTTACTCCGACATCGTTAATCGTACGATCGGGGCAATTATCGTTTCGTGTAAACGCAGCATAACGACAAACAATCTCGTTTGCGTTCGTTTATTGTTAGTCGTTAAAAATGGCTCCATGTAATAGGACCCTTACTGTCCTGACTTATCTTTCTTTCTGGTACTGTCTTTGGCTTCTGATTTTGTTCTGACGTAGAGATTTTTTCGATATGTGGTTTGTAAGTTATGTGCTACTTTGGGTCCCAGTTTCCCTGTTGACTTTGCTTTTATCTGCTTCATGTACTTAGTCAGTGTAGGGACCATCACCCATTTGGGTGCAAATACATAGGGCAGATCATCCCAGTAGGTAGGGACATCATATTGGGGTTATCATAGGGCTCAGCTGTTCCTTCCCCACACTCTCTTGTTAGGTGGCCCAGTAGTCCTCAATATTCATAAGAAGCAGAAAACTCCGCCCAGAGCTGCTGATTGGCAGTTATCTATCCATGCTGTGTTTAGGCAGTCAACTGTCAATCAGCAGCTGGAGGGCGGGGAGGGGTGTGACAAGAATCCTATTCTCCTGCATATTAGGAGAACCACTGAATAAAATGATGTCAAGAATACACCGATCTGTTCAGCATTTCTGTCACTAGTTTATGCTGCCCTCATTTAAGGCGGCATTTACCTTCTGACAGATTCCATGTAAATACCAGTGGCTGAAAAAATTGTAAGCAGCCCCGGGGAGTCTGGAAACACATGGATACAGCCTATGGTCTATAGATGTATCCATGTTTTCCTAGATTTCCTATGGCTGCATCCAACTTCTTCAGCCACCGGTATTCAAATGCCGAACAATCAGACTCTAACATGCTCGAGTTGCTCTCATCTCTATTCCATTGGTGCTTTCAATATCTTTACATATTGTAGCTTCTTCGTAAAGGTATCGTTTACAGTCTAGAGTTATCATTGGCCATGCTGTAATTATGTCACCATTTTCCTATGCTGTAGCACATATACCGGGAATCTACTGATGAGAGTATTTACGACTCTCCCAGGGCACCAAAACTTCATACCTGCCTCGAAAACGGATCAAAAAATCCCCTTCTCTATGAAACTTTTGAATTATTACCTTTGCACGAACTGCCTCTAAAACGCCACTGAGATTAATGTGCCAGCCAAAGCAAATAGCCAGTCACTTTCCTTCAAGGGTTTTCTCGCAAAGGACCTTGGTACAAAATGTAAAAGTTCAAGCCTGGGAGATTTATTTATTTTTGAGAATTGTTTATTTTTCTTCGAGCCTCGTTGAAGCTGCTGCGGGGACCGCTCTCTGGTGCCATGCTCTTCTGCGAACCATCAGGAAATGATTTAAATTTGGCATGGGCGACTTATAATTCAAAGCCACGTCTCTAGGTGAGCTCTCGGGGGCACAGCATTCGGAGTTTATAAGTGGACTTAATGTGAGCAAACATTAGCAGGGGATGTGGTCGCTTTTTTTTTTTTTTTTTGCAGGTGTGAAAGCTTGGATCATACCCTCTGTTCCTGGAAACGGTCTTAAAATAGAGCGGCTTCTTTTGTTTGTATACAGATGTACGGGCGCAGAGTCTGTTTATCACATTCTTCTGGCTACAGGGCTGGAGCAAAGGAAGAATCATAGCCAAAGTAATAGGATGTTGCGCACCATTTCTAGTTTCCTCCATACAAATTATGTTTTTATATATATATATATATTTTTTTTTTTTTTTTTTTTTTTTTTTATTAATATTATTTTTTTTAGCAAACAATGTAAAGCTCTATTAATAATAATAATAATAATAATATATATATATATATATATATTTTTTTTTTTAATTAATATTATTTTTTTTGTTAGCAAACAATGCAAAGACACTCATTTTTTAGAAGCTGTGTCCTACTGCGCAGTGGTGCCGATCGGTTGTGCCAATAACTTCCAGTGGCCAAGGTTGGTGGGTATGAGTCTATGAGCATGGCATGTCTAGACTTGGCAATCTTTGGCTACTCTTTCTTGTAGAACCGCTCCTGTATTGAATGGCTGAACTTTATATTTGTACCGGCTACTTTGTAACGTGAATTTTAATGTGATTGGCTGATTCTGAAGACAGCCATATCCGCCATTATAAGAGGGTGTTCTCACATATGCAACCACATTATTTCTGTTTTGTTACTTTATTTCAAAGATCCCTAACCTTTTTTCCACCAGGAACCGACTTCAGGCAAGATCAATTTCCATGGCCTGCCTGAGCCTGTATCAGTCAATTATGATGTTTATAATGTGAATGTAGGCAAAGTATTGCAAACCTCATGCCCTTAGTATTGTAGTTAAAGGGAATCTGTCAGCACCCAGGCCCTACCCAAGGTGCTGTAGTTGGCAGTCCCCTTGTGAGCCTGGTACCTTTTGATAATTTGTTTGTGGACTGAATTATATGCAATCTCATGACTCCTACTGTAATGAAGAGTCAAAGAGGAGTTGTGGAACTGCATTTGTGCTGCACTCTAACACACCTCACCACTGCTCCTCTTCGCCTTTACAAATAATCTCCGCTGCCCGGCCTTCTTCTCCCTTACACTGTCAGCCAGTGTCTCTGATTGCAGATCAGTCCTCTGTAGGCAGTTTATGTCTGAAAGAAACACTCAGATAAAGTTTAATCTCCAAACCCGAATGTGTTGGAGCTGTGGTCTACGGATAAATCACCTGTATAGAGACCAACAACAGGTTTTTTTTTTTTCAGGGTTCGATTCTTCTGATTAAAATTAAATTTAGTTATATATTTTCTCTTTTTTCTCGTTATCGTATTCTTTTAAAAAGAGCAAAAATGTCCCAATCTGGTCCAAATTAGATTTAAAATTAATATTTGTATACGATAATGAGAAATGATAAAAAAAAATAAATTGCTGTATTTCATTCCCATTAGAAAATATTGAAGCAAGAGGAAAAAACTGGTTACTGGTCTCTACACAGATTATTTACCCCTGGACCACGGCTCTAACACATATGAGCTCAGAGATGCAACTATATCTGAGTGTTTCTTTAAAACATAAACTGCCTATAGAGGACTGATCTGCAGAGACACTGGCTGACAGCTGAGCGAGCAGGAGGCTGGGCAGCATTGATTATTCATGAAGAGGAGGAAGGAGTGGTGAGGTGTGCCAGAGTGCAGCCCAACTGCTGAGCCACAACTCCTCATTGACTCTTCATTACAGTAGGAGATGTGAGATTGCACACAAAAGGCACCATTCTCACTAGCAGACTGCCAACTACAGCACACTGTTAGCACCTCAGGTAGGGCCCAGGTGCTGACAGATTCCCTTTAATCCCCATGATGCCCCCAGTATTGCAACTTACCCCCATAAAGCCCTTTGTATTGCAGTTAACCCCCCTCTCCCCTTCCAGGTAACCCCTTGCATTATAGTCAACCCCTATTCCCCCCAAGATGCCCCTAATTTATACCTAATAACAATAATAAACATCCCTCTCACCTTTCCTTGTTCTAGCACTGTCTGCGTCCTTGTCCTACTCCTGCAGTCCATGGTCCACAGGAGAAGGCGTGAGCTGCTTTGGTGTGCAGGAGAAGGAAGTGTACAGGAGTCCCTGCTTCTGAGCGGAAATAAGTCCGACATCCATAGGAAATCACTGGAGCAGTGATTTTCTATGGACATCACACTCATCTCTGCTTATTTGCATAATTATAGTGGGCTGTATCCAGAAGTAGCGTAGGTTTTGGTTGCTATTCAGGGGTGACAGGTTCCCGGTCTTGATTTCCCTTACAGTTGTACTGGTTGGTAAATAGAACACAAACTAACTTTTATAAATTAGTTGGGGAAAAGGCAGGACAGAGGCCGTATATGGTGTTTGAGTACCTAGAGGGGGGATATTGGAAAGTAGGGGTTGAAAAGGATTGGCCCATGATTCAAGCCCTAGGGAAAACATGGAAAACTATGAAAAAGGTGCTGGGATTGGGGTCGGTGTTTGAGTTTACTCCAATTTGGGGGAACATCAGGTTTGAGGAACTGAGGAAGTTGGGAGTGATAAGAAGTCTGGATAACAGAGGCATTAGGAACTTGGGAGATGTTTTCTATAGAGGGCAGGTTAAAGAATGGGAGGTTATTAAGTGTGAATGTGATCTGCCTGAGGCATTGTGGTTTGATTATCTCCATCTAGGGACAGTGTTAAAGAAGTTACATATACTGAAGAATGGGCTCTTTGATTATGATTTCTTGGTTGATCGCATTATGAGACAGAATATTGAGAAAAAGGTGATAGCGCATATTTACGCCCAACTGAAGGGTAGAGAGAAGGTAGAAATAAGAAGCAGGGGGAAATACCAAACATGTTTATTTATTTATTTTTATTTATAACATGGGAAAAGGAGGTGATTCTGACTTTTATTAGGGGAGGGGGCTTTTTATTGATAATAAGTTTTTTGTTTTTTTTTTACACTTACACTAGAAGCCCCCCTGGGGTTAGGGTTATTCCCCCCTGGGGTTAGGGTTATTCCCCCTGGGGTTAGGGTTATTCCGACCTGTCAACTTTGATGCCCGCTAATAGCCGCGGTCCCAGGCTACGAGCGGCACCGGGGACTGCGGGGTTTCAGAGCGCGGCCGCCGCGCAGCCCCACTCTGAACACATGGAGGCGGCCCTAGACGTACGGGTACGTCCAGGGTCGCCTAAGGGTTAATCCCTAGATGACCTGGGACGTACCCATACATCCTGGCGCCACTAGGAGAGTTCAGAGGGGGACTGTGCCGTGATCAAAAAGTGGCATATACGTAATCAAGGTACTGATAGAAAGTACAGATCATGGCGCAAAAAATGACACCTCACACAGCCCCAGAGACCAAAACATAAAAGCGCTATAATGATGGTGATAGAGCGATTTTAAAGGGATTGTCCAGCGAAAATCTTTTTCTTTCAAATCAACTTGTGTCAGAAAGATACACGTGGTACCTTGGTTCAAGAGCAACTTGATTTTAGAGCGTTTTGGTTTAAGAGCTTACAGTTTTTCAAAACTGTGACTTGGTTTAAGAGCATTGCTTTGGTTTAAGAGCTCCTTGTACTGGGTGGGAGGGGGAGTGGGGGAGTGGGGGAGGGGCATGGTCTGCATAGTGGGGTCTACAACACTGGACGCTGACCCAAGAAGTCTCCCTCAACTTCCAAATCATAGCAGATCCACTTCAGGCTGGGGCTTACATAAGGGGACAGGACTGTGGGGGCAATCTCTCCATAGCTGTAACCCCTCTCTCCCCGGACAGAGAGTGCTGCATGTATGTGCCCACATCTGTCCTGCTCATTCCTCCATGCTCCCTGCAGTCTCTGTCAGCCCTTGTGTTTCCCATCCTCTCCATTGCTGTACAGTAACTTATAATATCACATATTCAGCTGTTTCTTAATGTTTGTTTCATTTGTTTTACATGTTATTCAGAATAATAAATCATTATTTTTGGGGTGTGAAACCAATTGTCTGCATTTCTATGATTTCTTATGGGAAAATTTGTTTTGGTTTAAGAGTGGATTTGGATTACAAGCGCGGTCCTGGAACGAATTATGCTCGTAATCTAAGGCATCACTGTAAATAGATTTGTAATTTACTTCTATTAAAAAATGTCAACTCTTCCCATACTTATTAGCTGCTGTATGACCTGCAGGAAATGTTGTTTTATTTCCAGTCTGACACAGTGCTCTCTGCTGACATCTCTGGCCGAGACAGGAACTGTCCAGAGCAGGAGAGGTTTTCTATGGGGATTCATAGAAAACCGAGACAGAGTTCCTGTCTCGGCCAGAGATGTCAGCAGAGAGCACTGTGTCAGACTGAAAATAAAACATTTCCTGCATGACATACAGCAGCTAATAAGTATGGGAAGACTTGAGATTTTTTTTAATAGAAGTAAATCACAAATCTATATAACTTTCTGACACCAGTTGATTTGAAAGAAAAAGATTTTTGCTGGACAACCCCTTTAAGGAACATTTAGGGGAAGATTTATGAAAGGGTGTAAATATACACCTGGTGTAAACTGGTCACAGCAACCAATCACAGCTCCTTTTATATGTTACGAGAGCTGAAAGCTGAGCTGTGATTGGTTCCTGTGGCAGTTTACACCCTTTCATAAATCCCCCCCCTAGTCTTTTTGAAATATTTAAATTTTTTAAAAGCTGTCAAATAAAATAAAAGTTATACAAGTTCCATATCGTTGTAATCGCACCGAATTGCGGAACATAGGTAACAAGTAGGTTTTACCATAGGACGAATGGCGTAAACACAAAACTCGCCCAAATAAAAAAAATATGTTTTATTTCACTGTGTTTATAATTTTTTTTTTGTTTCACAGCATATTTTATGCAAAAAAATGCCTGTTGGGTGTGGCAGTGTTCCTAACAGTGCTCCTGGCTGACGATTACGACGACTAAGGGTGAGTTCCCACTACGGAATATGCGCTGAGAACTTCTCCAGACAGCAGAATCTGTGGGGAGTAGAGATGAGCGAACCGGGTTCGGGTTCGAGTCGATCCGAACCTGAACGTTCGGTTATGATTAGCGGGGGCTGCTGAACTTGGATAAAGCTCTAAGGTTGTCTGGGAAACATGGATACAGCCAATGACTATATCCATGTTTTCCACATAGCCTTAGGGCTTTATCCAAGTTCAGCAGCCACCGCTAATCAAATGCTGAAAGTTCGGGTTCGGATCGACTCGAGCATGCTCC
This sequence comes from Dendropsophus ebraccatus, assembly GCF_027789765.1. Lineage (NCBI taxonomy): Eukaryota > Metazoa > Chordata > Amphibia > Anura > Hylidae > Dendropsophus > Dendropsophus ebraccatus. The sequence goes on along the minus strand of NC_091459.1, from coordinate 138,094,003 downwards.
AGGTTCGCTCATCTCTAGTAGGAAGTTCTCTGTGCGGATTCCGTAGTGTTAATGCACCCTAGGGCTATGTTCACATTACGTATTTTTTTGTAAAACTACCGCTGTTGTTGCACATTGCAACGACGACCGTGCTTATTGCGAAAAAATATGTTACCTTGCCATCTATGCGATCCCAGCCGGAGCGTATACACATGGTATACGCTCTGGCCGGAATCCCTAGAGGCGCCGCAAACAACTGACATGTCAGTTTACTGCGGCCGCTATTCGTTGAATAGCAGCAGCAGAAAACCCCGTCAGTGCACACTATGGAGCGAGTGGCTGCGGCCAGTGGGGAGTTCTGATGCGGGCGCGCATGGATGCGCCCGCATCAGAACTCTGCGGCGCTAAAGATTATCTGGCTGGTACTGCAGTACCGGCCAGGATGATCTTTTCAGAGACCGGCTGTTCTGTGCTCCGGGCCGGAACGGCCGGTCTGATACCCTGTGTAAACATAACCTAACAGTGCGTGACTGGTGCCGAAGAGGAAGGTAAGAGACATACCTTCCTCCCCAGCATCCCAAGTGCTATAGCGATATATCAGCAGGTTAGATTTGTGTAACCTGCTGATAGTTCCCCTTTAAGTTGGCTATGATAAATACTCTATAACGCCGTGCACATTATACTGTTATTTCTAAGCTTTAGGTTCCTTCTTCCTGTATCATGGCAAGCTGTGGCCAGGAGTGGTGCCATTTCTGGATAAAATAAAAACAAATCCCTTATTCTAACCCTGGACGACCCCTTTAAAAACGAATGCAACAGGTGTTCCTAGGCAAACCAAACCCACCTAATAACCAGTGAGGACGGAAACCGTCCGAGAAAACCGCAGTGTCATGTGGCGCGCTGTGGTTTACAGGTTCAGCTGACCCCACCGTCCCTCCTATAATGCTGTGTGTGACCCCAGCCTCGCAGATCCATGAACCCTGCAGTGTATGCCGCTGCTTATTCATCACTGGCAGCGTACAATTACTGTTGGCCGGAGAGAACTGACTAATGCAGAGTTTATGTAGTACAGAAGCTGTGGTTACTTCATGTACCGCTCGCTGCAGGTGTCCTGGAAGCTGTGGTTATTGCATGGAGCAGGGGAAATTCTGTTGTCCTGATTTCATTTTTCCAGAGCCTTTTCATGCCTATTGACATCGTACTGACTAAGGTTGAGTATCACTGTTAGTTTAGTGTATTAAAGCTGGAGAAGTGGACTTACTCACTCTCTGCAAGTCACCATGACCGGGTAATGATTGCCAGCTATTCCCTCTTGTAAGATTGCTGGAGCATTTTCTGTAGGGAACAGCTGGTATCGGTGATATCATGGGTATAAGCGCATTGTCCACAAGGGTCGGAATAGCTCCTCCATGCTTTACACTGCAGCTCTGCTTTACTCACTCATTAAAGGGGTAGTTCAGCCCCAAAAAATGATTTCCAATCAACTGGTACCAGAGAGTTTGTAATTTACTTCACAAAAAAATAATATTTTAAATCAACTGGTCCCAGCAAATGCCAGAGATTTGTAATTTACTTCTTTAAAAAAAAAAAAATCTCCAGTCTTCCAGTACTTATCAGCTGCTGTATGTCCTGCAGGAAGTGGTGTATTCTTTCCAGTCTGACACAGTGCTCTCTGCTGCCACCTCTGTCCATGTCAGGAACTGTACAGAGCAGGAGAGGTTTTCTATGGGGATTTGCTACTGCTCTGGACAGTTCCTGATATGGACAGAGGTGGCAGCAGAGAGCACTGTGTCAGACTGGAATAAATATACACCTCTCCCTGCAGGGCATACAGCAGCTGATAAGTACTGGAAGACTGAAGATTTTTTTTAATCAATGTAAATTCCAAATCTCTGGCATTTTCTTACACCTGTTGATTTTTCACTGGAATACTACTTTAAGATAAACGAATATAGGGATAGTCACCGTGCCCTCAAAAGCATTCAGAGATGTGCTTTGCAGAAATCACATGGACTATAGGAACTTGTAGTCTGGAGGTGACTCATTGACTTCTATGGGAGAGTGTTGTGGGCATGCTCTGTGCAGAGGTCATGATACAGGGAGGGGGAGGGAGTGAGCAGTGTTATTACCTATTACCAATAGCCGCTTCTATGGTGACTCATTGACTTCTATGGGAGAGTGTTGTGGGCATGCTCTGTGCAGAGGTCACTATACAGGGAGGGGGAGGGAGTGAGCAGTGTCATTACCTATTACCAATAGCCGCTTCTATGGTGACTCATTGACTTCTATGGGAGAGTGTTGTGGGCATGCTCTGTGCAGAGGTCACTATACAGGGAGGGGGAGGGAGTGAGCAGTGTCTTTACCTATTACCAATAGCCGCTTCTATGGTGACTCATTGACTTCTATGGGAGAGTGTTGTGGTAATATGGAATATGGAGAATTAGGGGAAAAAGTCTAATTTATGGGGGAGATTTATCAAACACGGTGTAAAGTGAAACTGGCTCAGTCGCCCCTAGCAACCAATCAGATTCCTCCTTTCATTTTCCAAAGAGTCTGTGAGGAATGAAAGGTGGAATCTGATTGGTTGCTAGGGGCGACTAAGTCTCACTTTACACCATGTTTGATAAATCTCCCCTATATGTTTAAACAATATGATAATATTTCTGACAATACATTCCTATACAGAGGAGTCTTATGGCTTAGCGTTCTTCCTTGTGCCCTGAATAGACACCACCCTCTAGTGGTGGATCTTATTACTACAGTCACCTCCTCGGGGGTGCATTCCTGGTGCTGCTTCCCCATCTTGTATAATTGTATTTGGCTTACAGCATCTGGTGTTGGATAATCTTACATTCAGTTTTGGATACAATGTGAAGGTATCATTGCTCCTGAATTCTGTTTTGATTACACAGACAGATTGTATCCCAAGCTGTAATATGGTAATACAATAGCTCAGAAGAATTTTCTGTAATTTAAAGTACAGTAGAAAAATCTATTTGTTCTATCCTTTGAAGTGGGGCATACTGTAAAAATTTTATGTATATATATATGTATATATATATATATATATATATATTTTTTTTTTTATTTATTATTTTTTTTTTTTTAAACAAATACATGGATATATGGCAATGGTTCGAAGAAAAAAAAAATCGTTTGGGCAGTCAATTGATGTCAGTGGCGCTCCCATTACATGGAGGGACATTCAGGCAGCCCCCCACTGCTCTCTGCTCGCTGTCTGTGTGTGTAAAAGCACAGACAGCGAGCAGGGAACAAGGGGGAAGCCCTGACCTGAAAGGTTCCCCTGCTCTCCTCCTCAGACTGGAAAGAATACACTATGTCTTGCAGGACATACAGCAGCTGATAAGTACTAAAAGACTTCAGATTTTTGAGTCCATTACAAATCTCTGGCTCTTTCTGGCATCAGCTGATTTGAAATTCCCTAGCCACCGGATGGAGGATGTGATGTATGATCAGTGGATTGACCACTGGGACCCTCTGAGAATGAGGTCTTGAGTCTCCTGTGGGAAAACTTCATTCATTTTCTATGGGAGTAGTCAGAGATTGCTTGAAGTACATTGCTCAGCCAATTGCGGCTGAGCAGCTGATGACGCGGCGGAGGGGGGGCGGCATGATGGGCTATTTTGTGCTATTAGTGGCACAAAAGACATAAAAAATTGCATATTTTTGTGCAAAATTTTACAAATTTCTTTTACAGTTTTTTTTCCCCCTCCAGAGAACAGATGTAAAACCAATAATAACCCCCCCCCCCCCTTAGTGAGATAGTAGACGGAAACGAAAAAAGAGACAAAAATAAACACCTTGGTATTTGATGAATGACCCTCCTCTCCCCTATTGAGCAGGTTCCCTTACCCCTAAGCCCTTGGCTTTCCCCTCCCATACTCCATGATTTAATAGGACAGATTGGGGTGCCGCATCCTATGTGCTCAGCGCAGACAAGATGATTGATTCCGATTTACTCGGGAGGCTTGGGTCAGGAGGAAGCAATGAATTCCCTATATTTCAGTAGCTTCCCTCCTTCCCAGACTGGCAGGGGAAGCGTTCCAAAAGAATCATTTTATTATGTTTTTAATATCACGTCAGCTTTTGGATGAAGGAGCGAAATAACACTGGGAGGAAATGGACTGACATGATCCCATTTGCACTTGCTGTCAGAATGAATCCAAGTACTATGTCCGTTTAGCGGCCGAGCCAATACAAACAATGCAACACACTGTTTGGAGAAGCCCTGATCATGTATTAGGGTCAGTTTATCTAATGGTGGGCTTCCCAATGGTATGTGCCAAGGATGCAACGGTGCAACATCAATGAGTAGACTGCAGCTTCAGTGCTGTCAATCTGTTGTAACCGCATTGCTCCTTCATTGTCCTAAGGTGGCAATTGGAAGGCTAGAATGCCTGTGTAGATGAGAATGATATACAATAATACCTCTGTTCTCGAATTTAAAGTCCTGCAAAAATTTTTATTAAAGTATTGTATTACCCCCTAAAAGTTATACAAATCCCGAATATAAACTTATTATGGTAAATCCTTATAAAGTGCTTTTTTCCCTGCACTTACTACTGTATCATGGCTTCACTTCCTGGATAAAATGGTGATGTCACTTCCTGGATAACATGGTGATGTCACTTTCTGGATAACATGGAGATGTCACGACCCGACTCCCAGAGCTGTACGGGCTGTGGCTGCTGGAGAGGATGATGGCTGGGGGATACTGAGGGACACAGGGGACTGAAGAGACACTGAGCATCCCTCTGCCATCATCCTCTCCAGCAGCCACAGCCTGCACAGCTCTGGGAGTCGCGTCGTGACATCACCATTTTATCCAGGAAGTGACATCACCATGTTATCTAGGAAGTGACATCCCCATGTTATCCAGGAAGTGACTCACCATGTTATCTAGGAAGTGACATCACCATGTTATCCAGGAAGTGACATCACCTTGTTATCCAGGAAGTGACATCACCATGTTATCCAGGAAGTGACATCACCATGTTATCCAGGAAGTGACATCACCTTGTTATCCAGGAAGTGACATCACCATGTTATCCAGGAAGTGACATCACCATGTTATCCAGGAAGTGACATCACCATGTTATCCAGGAAGTGACATCACCATGTTATCCAGGAAGTGAAGCCTTGATGCAGTAGTAAGTGCAGGGAAAAAAAGCACTTTATAAGCATTTTCCGTAATAATTCTATATTGGTTATTTGTATAACTTTTGGGGGGCAATACAGTACAGTAAAATTTATGCCGGACTTCTCCTTTAATCAGTTCTTGAAGGCTGTTCCGGAACCGAGCAGTTTGAGAACCAATAGGGAACAATGTAAATGTCTTTAATTGTTTTTTTACACTTTTTAAGTCAGGAGCGCCCGGCCCACAGAGTGTATAGACTATCAGTAAGTAGCTGTGCATCTTGCACCAATACTTACTGTAAAGGAGCGGGGATTCCCCTCATTATGACAGGAATCCCCACTCCTTTAAAGTGTGTTCCCCGCAATGGAGACAGAAAGGCAGGAGCAGGCGGCTGTTTGAACTTACCGCACAGCTCTTGCTTCTCCCTGCTGCGGGGAATAGCTCCTCCAGCCTGCCCCATCTGCTGGCACCCATTCCAGGCTTTGAGGTGGGTGCTGGCAGCTGGGGCAGGCTGGAGAAGCTGTTCTCCGCAGCGGGGCTCAAGTTCATTATGAAGGAAATCCCTGCTTTTAAAGGGGAGTTCCCTGCAGCAGAGGCAGAGAGAGAGGCAGGAGCAGACGGCCCGAAGAAGGGTCAAGGGAGCTGGAGCAGGCTGGAGGATCTGTTCCCCGCACTGTGCCACCCACTCCTGCCTCTCTCTTGGCCTCTATTACGGGAAACAGAAAGAACTGTGGTTCTTCAGAGATTCTGGCATACACTGCTAGATTTTGCCTGGCAACACCAGGTTTTTCATTGGGTAGATAGTGACTTTAAAAATAATTTTAAAAAAAAGTGTGGTCAGTACTAAAGTTCTGACTAGGAGGGATGATTCTGTTATGTTGCGGTCCATACTCACCCCCACTCACTCCCATTCTGCCAGCCTCTGCTGATATCCTTCTCCCCACTCAGCCAATCACAAAGCTGAACAGAGGAATGGAGGGAGGGAGCAGCAGGGGAGGGAGGGGTGGTAAGTATGGCTTGTTTATTGTTTTATGCCATGGGGAGGCAGTATGCAAAGTTAAAGATTTATCCGGACAACCTCTATAAGGCAATCTTGTTACAATGTTCAGTATTTGCTATGAGCGTTATAAATAATTTTAATACCACATCAGTTATTCATTGATAGTTTTGCCTGTATGGATCCCACAGTCTATTTTGAGCTTTTTCTATTAATTGACAAGCATGTAACATCCCCATGATCCCCACAGCTGAAGTGGAGCTTCTCACCCCCGGTCCGCACTGGGATTGTACACTGCCTGAAGCCAGGATACTAACTATTCTGCAAATTGTGGAATGAAACAACTTTTGGCTGGAAACGACGACTTGCAGATGTAACTTTGTTGCAGTCAACAGAGTGCAAACTTTACAGCGAGAGAGAGACACTGGGTGTTAAAATGGTTCGCTCCCTACTGTGAATATAGACCTTAAGTGGCTTAACCAGCTGCCACTTCAACAGCTTGACTCTACTAATGAATGTCTAATATTGTTCTGGAACACAGCGATGTTTTCTCTGCATTGTCATAAGAGGGAGATATGAGGCTCCAGCTTCTGCTGAAACTGGACGTGCAAAACACGGACATACAGTATATATTTCATAAGCAAATATCGTATAGCTGGGGGCACAAATACTATATACTGTTGCAGTGAAATGATAGAATCCAGGGATTTGATCAAATCCTGGGAAATGATGGAACGAACAAGCCGTTCCATCATTTCCCTAGGGATTTGCCTTACCCCTTTCAGGGAAATGATGAAAGGAACGATCGAGGAGTCACCCGGCTCTTTGTTTGGGGGCGGAGGTGGACGGGGGAACAGAGCGGCACACCTCCCCGACAGGCATATGGCAGCGGGGGCAGACGGGAAATCCCGGCAGACATATGGCGTCGGAGGCGGACGGGAAGCAGAGCGGCACACCTCCCCGGCAGGCATATGGTGGCGGGGCGGACGGGGGAGCAGATCGGCACACCTCCCTGGCAGGCATATGGTGGTGGGGCGGACGGGGGAGCAGAGCGGACAGGCCGGGGCAGCAGGAGGCATGTCGCAGGGCAGGATGAGGGAAATGAGCGGAACGGAGAGCAAAGAGGCGGCAGAGGCGGACGGGGAGCAGAGCGGACAGGCTGGGGGAGCAGAGAAGCGATACGGTAAGTCAATTCTACTGTATGTCGCAGGGGGAAATGATAGAGTTCATTCCATCATTTACCTGAAAGGGGAAAGCCTTATGCAGGTCCCGGAACGGCAATCCGGCACTGAAGAGGCGCGTGGAGAGAGGAGTCAAGACCATCTGTTATTTTTCAAAGGGTCAATTCTTTGGCGGCAAATATCACTGAGTTTGTGGAACGGACGAAACTGTCCAGCCAGCCCCATAGACTTACCCCAAGAGCTACAGTACCTAGACAGAGATTGCTGCGAGCCGAGGAGTGCACTGTGTTACTTTGCACTTTTACCTGCTCATTTCCCTGATCAGTGAGTGTCTCAGGAGTGAGACCACGTCCGATCAAAACCTTTGACATGTCCCTGTGACACGTCAGAAGTTTTTTATTTTTATTTTTATTACAGGCACTCTTTAAAAAGATTATGTGTGGCTGGGGGTGGTGTGAAATAGTGGTGTAGGCAGGTAAGTACACACACCACCACTATTCTTGCATTGTTATCTGTTTCATCCTAGCTCTGCTGTACCCACACATTTAAAGGAGAAGTTCGACCCTGGCTCAAATTTGACAGGCAGCAGGGGCATGGGTGTCTTTATTTAACTTTCTCCGTGCCTGCGATGCGCCGCGAGACTAGCCCCGGGACACATTTTCCCTGGAAGTTGTGGTGACGTCACCACTCAGGGGAGAATACCTGTCCTGGCTAATGGACAGTCCCCTCAGCCAATCAGTGACTGGAGCGGTTTCCTGCTCCACTCACTGATTGGCTGGGCAGCCAGTCCATCAACTAGGTTGTGATGTCGGCTCTCCTGGAGATCCCGGAGGATGGTGGGATTCCCGGAGCGGCGATCCAGTGTTGGAGAGGCATGAGGCACGAGGAGAGGCCAGACTTATGTGCCGTTACCACATTGTAGAGGTCCTCACGTAGTGTCCGGTTGGGGGGTCGGCCTTTCTCCTGGTGCTGGGATTTTTAAGAAAAACGACTTTTATTGCTGCAGTGGTCTAGACTGTCCGTGTCCTAGGCCTGCAACGCCTCTCTCCCTGCCTCCCTTCAATTTCATCAGCCCCTGGGCTGGATGGAGATGGAGAGAGAGGTGCCACAGGCCTTGGGCACGGACGGTCTAGGCCATGCCAGATTGAATCACCACCCCAGTTTTTCTTCAAAATACCAACACCAAGAGAAAGGCTGACCCCCGAACCGGACACGGTGTGATGACCTCTACAACGCGGTACCAGTGGTTTGGGAGCAACTTGGCTCTAACTCTAATGTCAGTAATGTAATGTCTCCCTCCCCAACTAAACTAATAATAATATTATTAATAATAATAATAATAATAATAAAAATGATAAAAAAAACTAATTCACTGAGAGATTAGAGCTCCCTGTGAAACGTTCTGCCTTGTTAACAAATGAATGCAACCAAAATAATCCATCATCTTCAGACTCGTTTCTGTCGCCCTCTTCCCGGCATACCCCTTCCCCTCCACCTCATGTGTGGCTGGGCTGAAAATACATTTAAATAAGTGCAGAAAACTGCAATGTGAAGAAAGCCATAAAAGGGGATCAAAGGATAACATCCATATGTGAAAGAGCAATTTGAAAAGAAAACAATTTGGTAGGAGCGATGGCTCTCCATCCCCCCATATCCCCGCTGTTTTCACAAAGGCGGCTCGCAGGACCTTACGGAGATCGGCATACGCTTGACTCCGCGCTTCTGGAACCTCACGAACAGATCAGATTGTTTTTCTTGGCCGCTAGTTTTACTCTGAAGCAACATGTCACAGCACTTATCAGCTATATTTCTTACATTCCTGGAAAGAGCTAATTTTCTTTTCTTCATCTGGATTTAATATATTGGACAGGTTTATCAATTTCCATTAAGGTTTACCTGTCACCTATGTATTGGAGGCCAGTTATAAAGAATATTAGAGGCATTTTACAAATTAAAGTATTTATGGATATATAGTACTGTGATAGAGAATGGACCCTTTAAAGGGGTACTCTGGGCTAGGGGTATTTTCCATGTATGGCCAGGGAGGGGGTGGATATATAGACGACGCCCAATTACCTCACTGGTTCCAGCGCCGGGTCCCAGATCGCTCCACCCTGTTCTCCCGTCCCGCTGCCGCTTCCTGGTCTGAGCTGCGGCTTGAGTCTCAAGGCAGCTCAGCCATTTAGCAGCCAAGGCGGGACCCCGCTACGACCGCTGAATAGCTGAGCTGCCTTGAGACATCACGTCTCAAGCCGCACCTCAGACCAGGAACCAACAGCGGGACGGGAGAACAGGGTGGCGCGATCTGGGACCCGGCGCTGGAACCAGGGAGGTAAGTGGGCGTCGTCAATATATCCACCCCCTCCCTGGCCATACATGGAAAATACCCGTAGCCCAGAGTACCCATTTAAGAATAGGGTGATCCTTTCCGTTGATGGCCAATGAAGACATTGCTACAGAGGCATTGTATTGCATTCAGTAGGTCCTTTAAGATGCAGGAGAAGAGAAATGAGGACATAGCCCACACCCAAATACTGGTGGCAGCATCTAGACGATAATAGGGTTGGCAACTCCATTTTGCTTGAAGGGTCTCTTGATTTTAAAGGGAAACTATCAGCTGGTTAGATAAATCTATGTCTCATACCTTCATCCTTGGCATCATTCCCGCACAGTTGTAATATAGTGCTCTGTATGACAAGGCCGCTTGGAACACTGCCCCACCCCCAGAGTGCCGATCCAGCCTGTCCCCAGCCATCCGGCTCCATTGAAAATTACTAGTAGGGGCGGGCCGGTCACGGCTGATCATTGCTCTGGAGGCGGGGCACTGCTCCAAACGGCTTTAATGTACAGAGGACTAAATTGAAACTGTATGGGAACAGTGCTAAGGATGAAGGTGACAGCTACACCTTCCTTCTCAGCGCCCCATGCACTATAGGGAGCTATTAGCAGGTTAGAAACGTCTAACCTGCTGACAGTTCCCCTTAAAATTTTTTTGAAATCTTTCAAATTTCAAATCTTACAAAAAAAGTTCTTTTATTGTAATCTGTTTCTTTTTTCTGATTTGTTATTTTTTTTATGTCACTTTTTGTACATTGTTATGGGGGCTGCCATCTTGCCCGAGCTGCTGTTTTAACAACATTTAATATATATATATATATATATATATATATATATATATATATATATATATATATATATATAGTAGAAAATGTACCCGGCGCTGCCCGGGTATAAAGTTTCAGTGTGTTAATTAGATTTATTCTAAGGTGCCCAGGAGGCCAATCTATGTCCTTGTTTTTTTTGTTTAAGGCGAAATCGCCAGTAGCCCTATATGCCCCTATATACCCGACAGTTCTGCACTGTTTATGTAAATTGTAGCTTATGCACATTAGAAATAAACTAAAAACTTCAAACATCCGTCCTGTATACCTGTAGTGTATAGTTGGGTGGTGCGGGGGCTGTATATCTGTAGTGTATAGTTGAGGGAGGTCCTGTATACCAGTAGTGTATAATTGGTGGGAGGGGGGCTGTATACCTATACTGTATAGTTTGGGAAGTACTGGATACCTGCAGTGTATAGCTGGTAGAGGTCTTGTATGCCTGTAGTATATAGTTCGGGGGTCCTGTATACCTGTAGTGTATATTTTGGGGGTCCTGCGGGCAGCACGGTGGCTCAGTGATTAGCACTGTAGCCTTGCAGCGCTGGGGTCCTGGGTTCAAATCCCACCAAGGGCAACATCTGAAAAGAGTTTGTATGTTCTCTCTGAGTTTGTGTGGGTTTCCTCCGGGTACTCTGGTTTCCTCCCACACTCAAAACATACAGATAGGTGAATTTAGATTGTGAGCCTAATGGGGACAGGGAGCAATAATTGGCAAAAATGTAAAGTGCTGCGGAATCTGTGTGAGCTATACAAATAAAAGCATTATTATTATTATCCTGTGTACCTGTAGTTTATGATTGGTAGAGGTCTTGTATACCTGTAGTGTAAAGTTTGGGGGTCCTGTATACCTGTAGTATAAAGTTGGTGGAAGTGCTGTATACCTATAGTATATAGCTGGTGGAGGTCCTGTATACCTGTAGTGTATAGTTTTGGGCTCCTGTATACCTGTAGTATATAGTTGATTGAGGTCCTGTATATGTGTAGTGTATAGTTTGGGATCCTTTAAACCTGTAGTACAGAGTTGGTGGGGGTGCTGTATACCTGTAGTATATAGTTGATGGCGGTCCTGTATACCTGTAGTGTATAGTTTTGGGGTCCTGTATACCTGTAGTGTATAGTTGGTGGAGGCCCTTTATACCTATAGTGTATAGTTTTGGGGTCCCGTATACCTGTAGTGTAGAGTTTGGGGTCCTGTATACCTGTAGTATATAGTTGGTGGAGGTCCTGTATACCTGTAGTGTATAGTTTTAGGGTCCTGTATACCTGTAGTGTATAGTTTGAGGGTCCTGTATACCTGTAGTATATAGTTGGTGGAGTTTCTGTATACCTGTAGTGTATAGTTTTGGGGTCCTGTATACCTGTAGTGTATAGTTTGGGGTCCTGTATACCTGTAGTATAGAGTTGGTGGGGGTGCTGTATACCTGTAGTGTATAGTATTGGGTTGCTGCATACCTGTAGTGTATAGTTTGGGGTCCTGTATACCTGTAGTATATAGTTGATGGAGGTCCTGTATACCTGTAGTGTATACTTTTGGGGTCCTGAATACCTGTAGTATATAGTTGGTGGAGGTCCTGTATACCTGTAGTGTATAGTTTTGGGGTCCTGTATACTTGGAGCGTTCTGTAGTATATAGTTCGGGGGTCCTGTATACCTGTACTGTATAGTTTGAGGCTTCTGTATACCTGTAGTGGAGGTGCTGTATACCTGTATTATAGAGTTGGTGGAGGTCCTGTATACCTGTAGTGTATAGTTTTGGGTCCTGTATACCTGTAGTATAAAGTTGGTGGGGGTGCTGTATACCTGTAGTATATACAGTAGTTGGTGGAGGTCCTGTATACCTGTAGTGTATAGTTTGGGGTCCTGTATACCTGTCATATATAGTTGGTGGAGGTCCCGTGCACCTGTAGTGTATAGTTTTGGGGTCCTGTATACCTGTAGTGTCCTGTATACCTGCAGGGTCGTATTTACCATTAGGGACTCGTGGTCTGCCTAGGGCAGCACCTTGCATGGGGGCAGCACCAGGGAGCAGGGGGTAGGAAACAACTTTTAATTTTTAATTTTTTTTTCTAGTCTTCCACCTCCTGTTCAGACTTGCCAGAAAATCTAGTGTCTTTTCGGGTCTGGTATGGCAGTGTCATCTAGTCACAGTATGGCGGTATTGGTCAGGTCTGGTATAGCGGTGTTATCCAGTCACAGTGTGGCGGTATTGTCAGGTCTGGTATGAAAGTGTTATCCAGTCACAGTGTGTCTGTATTGGTCAGGTCTGGTATGGCGGTGTTATCCAGTCACAGTATGGTGGTATTGGTCAGGTCTGGTATGGCGGTGTTATCCAGTCACAGTGTGGTGGTATTGGTCAGGTCTGGCGGTGTTATACAGTCACAGTGTGGTGGTATTGGTCAGGTCTGGTATGGCGGTGTTATCCAGTCACAGTATGGTGGTATTGGTCAGGTCTGGTATGACAGTGTTATCCAGTCACAGTGTGGCGGTATTGGTCAGGTCTGGTATGGCGGTGTTATCCAGTCACAGTATGACGGTATTGGTCAGGTCTGATATGGTATGGCGGTGTTATCCAGTCACAGTATGGTGGTATTGGTCAGGTCTGGTATGACAGTGTTATACAGTCACAGTGTGGCGGCATTGGTTAGGTCTGGTGGGCAGTGTTATTCAGTCACAGTATGGCGGTATTGGTCAGGTCTGGTATGGCAGTATTGGTCAGGCCTGGTGTGGCGGTGTTAAATGTGACCTCTGGAGCTATTACCTACCAGTCTTATCATGATGCTAATTAGTGAGTAAAGATGGGGCGTCCTCAGGTTCAGCACTTAGGGCAGCAGCAGCTGGTAATTCTGCCCTGTATACATGTGCTGTATAGATGGAGTAGAGGGCCCTGTATACATGTGCTGTATAGATGGAGTAGGGGGTCCTGTAAACATGTACTGTATAGATGGAGTAGGGGGTCTACCAGTTATTTCTGTGGATGTTGTGAGGCAGCTGGCCCTTGCAACCACAGCCCCCTGTGAAAATGAAAGCAGTATTGGTTGCTAAGGCTCCCAACTGCCATTCACTGCTGGGCAGCTGCAGCTAATTATATCACCTGTGTGTGCAGTGTGGAGATTTTCCCATTCATCTCTATGGGGCGCTCTTCTGCATCCCCTCCTGTACATCTGGCAAGGACGGGACCTTCGCTCTAACCTTCCCGGGCACCCAATGTATCTGTGTTTTTCCAAAAAAACATGAACAATGAACAAATAAACATTGCATTGCTTGAGAAGAGGTCGACAGAGAGTTGGCTTAGTGATGTGCAAATAAAAAAAAATACAAAAGATCAGACTGACACTATAAAAAGTAATTTTAACAGCATTTAATGAAATGCTTTGCAGTATGGCGCATGGACATAGACGTCAATGGACAGAGTCTGTCCCCTTGAGATGAATGTGAAACATTACTGAGCGCGCTCTGTGACCTGTGAAGAGGTCATTCCACAGGGAGACGCTATTGTCTCTTATATCTTCTGGTGTCACATGACGCTACAATGCTGTACAGATCACTTTACAGCAGTCTCCTCTTATCACCATGGACACAACAGGAAGTCTCAGCTTAGTTTTAGCCCCAGTGGTGAAAATGAAAACTACAAGATATCAGGAATATTTTATAATATAGATAGAAAAATAGAAAATTAGAAAAAATGACACCAAAAATTATTTAAAAAATATGTATAACATAAAAACATTGTTTAATCTATAAGTCATTTTCTGATGACACTGTCCCTTTAAACTTTCTGCAGTAATATTATTTAGTCTTGTAGTTTTTGCCATCAATTTCTTGTGACTGGGAAACCCCTTTTGTCAGCCCACGGCCTGATTTTGGGTTGTGTGGGGTGAGCACAGTAGATAGGATAGCCACTGGTGATCTAACAGTCTGGAGGGGGGGGGAGGGGGGGAGCTGGGGCAAGAGAGATCTCTGATTTCAGCTGCAATGTTTTACTGGGATTAAAGGGGTAGTTTACAAAAAAGTTTTCTTTCAAATCAACTGGTCCCACCAAGTGCCAGAGATTTGTAATTTACTGCTATTGAAAAATCCCATGGTACTTATCAGCTGCTGTATGTCCTGCAGGAAATGGTGCATTCTTTCCAATCTGACACATTGCTCTCTGCTGCCACTTCTGTCTGTATCTGGAACTGTCCAGGGCAGTAGCAAATCCTCATAGAAAACCTCTCCTGCTCTCCAGACTGGAAAGAATACACCACTTCCTGCAGGACATACAGCAGATGATAAGTACTGGAAGACTTGAGACTTTTTAATAGAAGTAAATTACAAATCTCTGGCACTTACTGTCACCAGTTGATTTAAAAGAATTTTTCTTTTTCTTTTTTTTTTGTGAACTTCCCCTTTAACAGACGGCACTCTTCTGTGTATGGGGTATGCTCAGCGCTAAACTCTATTCCCAACATCTTGATGTGATAGACAATCAATATTGGGAGGCGGGTTAGTCCATAAACAGGATGCAGTAAGCCTTTCCCTAATAGTTTATGTAGTATTAGGGTAAATTCACACGGGCGGATCCGCAGCGGATACAGCCCCTGTGAATTCCAATGTAATTACATACTGGCAGTGGGATTGTCATTCCGCTACCAGTAAGTAAGTCCCGGCCCCATTAACCCCCGCCACCCTTGATAATACATTACCGGCAGCGTGATCCGGCCGCATCTGAGGCTCCCAGAGGTCCTGCGCAGCCAATCAGTGACTGCAGCGGGGCCCTGCACTGATGCGGCCGGATCGCGCTGCCGGTAATGTATTATCAAGGGTGGCGGGGGATAATGGGGCCGGGACTTACATACTGGTAGCGGAATGACAATCCCACTGCCAGTATGTAGCTACATTGGAAAAGAAGAAATATTAAGAAAATAATCCCAGCACAGTATGTTGGCGCTGTTCGATTAAAAAAAAATAAAAATGTTTTTCACGGTGAGATATTCACACTTCTACCTCCTGTCACTTTGGGAACATCGTTACTGGCTTGAGGGGGGCAGCTTTGCTTGATCACCTGTGCTATCCCCTGGTTTGTGGACACCCTCTCCTGGTGCTATATCCTTCCGCTGACCTTGAGTCCTTCCTGCTATAATCACAGCGTCACCAGTTATGACCCTAAGTGCAAAATCAACAGGAAGGTACCTGAAGCCGTGTGCCCTCTCCCTGACTTTCCTGCTGTATTCCTTAATACTTTACCTCTTAAATTTGGTTGTAAAAATATTTATTTTTATGTAAACACAAGCAACTATTTTGGAATGTACTTTGGGCTCCGGGCCCCTCCGGTTTCCTTCCTGTACAGCTTTTTTTTTTTTTTGTCGCTTTTATTTTTTTTTTCTATTGACATTCTCTTACTTCTTTCCAAAATCTGCATCTGTGCTGTGTGATCCTTGGGTGTGAACTTGACTGGTGCTGGACTATGCCCAATGCCAACATCTCACACAGAGATCCTGATGCTCACTTCATCCTTTCCTCTCCCGACTTATTCTCCATCCAGGACCCGGCAGGGATAATGAAGATCTTTATCACAGATTATTTCAACTTTTCTAAGTGCAAAAATTAGAAACTTAATTGGAAAAATAACTATTTTAAAGGGACCTGACACTTAGGCTACAACTACTGACGTCACTTTAATTTCCTGTTCGATCACCACTTTTTTCTGGTTATTTGGTTGGTAAATCCTAATCTAACATACCCTATTACGGTTTCTGACTTACCGTCATTTAAAATATTTTTGCAGAAATCAATAGTACAAGCGATTTTAAAAAACTGTGTAATAGGTTTTATTAGGCAAAAAAATCCTCATTCTGTACTGTAAAATCTGTTTCCCAGCCTACCCCTCACTTTTTATCAGTTTATTATCAGGCAAAGCCCTCTTCATTACAGAGAAGCAAAGTGAAGACGGGTTCTGCTGTGTCCATTGTAACCTATGAAGGGGGAGGGGTCGAGGGGGATGAGTGAGCAGGAAGACGAGACAAGCAGCTCTACAGTTTGGAGACTGTCTGGCAGGGGCGTATCTAGGATTAATGGAACCTCATAGAAAAAACTGTACAGCCCCCCCCCCCCCTTCCATATGCAAAACACAAAGTACTGCATGTATATACTCGGTGATGTGGCCAAAATCTTAAATCTCTTGTCTCCAGAGGCAGAAGCAGCTACAAAAGTGACAGAGAGACAATGGTCGATTGTTCTGTCAGTCCACTTTATTTAGCTATAAGGGCCCATTAGGAGCTCTTATGGTTAAATACATAGGTGCAGTAGTGGACTACCTTCTGCTTAACCCCTTATGTACTGCAGTGTGTAAGTGACCCAAAGTTCACTTACATGCTGCAACACAAAAAAAAGAGTTAAAAAGGAAGACAGCTTTGTGGCTGGTGCACTGATAACCCCTGACCTCTTTCATGGAGATCCACACATTTTCCTACTTGATTGCAGCAGCCAGAGAACAGAGGTCAGGGATTATCAGAGCAGTGAAGCAAAGATCTCCTTGTCCTCCGCATATTAACCCTTTTTTATGTTGCAGCATGTAAGTGAACACTGTGCCACTTACACACAGCATTACATAAGGGGTTAAGCAGAAGGACACAGAAGACTCTTATCTTCCTTGTGCATCCCCAGGTCCCTTCCCTGCATGGGCCACATAGCAACTGCCTACCCTGCCTCTATGGTAGTTATGCCACTGCTGTCTGGGCACATAATACCCTGGATTCACAGGTCAGAAAAATCAGTGCTGGTCTGGGAACTTGGTGAGAGAAGATTGCAGGACGTAGTGTTTTGCAGAGCTGCCTTTTTTCTTCTCTGTGCTCACTCATCCCCCTTGGCAGTAGTATGGGGCTGAGGGGGATGGGGTAGTTACATACATATCAAGGGTTTTGTTAGCATGATAAAAGTTTCAGGACATTAATTATTTTCAGAAACATTAATGGGAAATTATATATTTGAATACCCCAGCAAGTAATAGGTGGGGGAGCCTATCTTTTAGGCTACATCCGGAACATAGCCACCATCTTAAACCACCATATTGGAGCAAGAGCAAATGTTTTTTTTCTGATAGAAAGGTGGTCATGTAGCATATAAAAAAAAACAGGAATTGTCTCAGAAATTGACTTTCGAAATCAGATATGCAATATCTTTTATGGTTTAAAAGTCACAGAAATCTGCTCTGTGTTCAGCACCATGAACAACACATTGAACATGTCAAAAAGCTGTGTTCAAGGTTGTTGTTGCAACTTTCACTGTCTTCTTTCATATGACCACCTTCCCATTTAAAAAACTTTCTCTTAAAATCCAATATGGCGGCTTTCAAGATGGTAGCCTAGCCATGTTTTGCACAGGCTAAAAGATAGGTCCCGTCACTCATAGCCCTGGGAGAAGTACTCGGGTATGTTCTTCACTCCCCTGGAGAAAGGCTCCATAGATGTATAAGGCAGCAGACTAGGCGAAGAGCATAGCCGGCCATGCACTGCATGTTGTCTCATGTGCTGGGTATTTGGATACAGGATAGGACTGCAAACTGAAGCAGCTCTGGGTGAAGGAACGTCTAGCTACATCTCAATATCCTGGACTGTGACATAATGCCAGCTCACTTCTTCCAGGTAGTTATGTCCCCTTGGTTTACATCCAAGGATTTTCCATAATGTTTTTGACATGCAGATGCTCAATAAGTTCCACAACATTTTTATTTATCTATGATTGAAATACGGCAATGACTTCCAGACCTGAGTCGACGTTGCGCCTGTTTTTGTTGCTAAATGACTGCATTGATTTAGTACGGTATAGCGCTGATTTACAAGCATCCAGTATGTAACAAAACCTCAGATTCCCTGAAAAATGTTTTTTCCCTTCCTTAAGTTCCACTACATGGGCTCGGAATTGATCTTGTACAGTTGTTATTCCTGGCAATGGTTCCGCTTGAGTTCTGGCCATTTAGGTGCAAATGATTTTATGCAGTTCCTATCTAGGGGCTGTTGGATGCAGATCAGCTGATCCTCTGGAGGGCTTCCAGATATAGCAAACTATTGATTTAGCATTGCTTGGGGTATTTCGTATGGATAAGAAGACTGAATATAGACTGACATATGGAGATCAGTGCCTTGTGGGTCATTTAATTTAATCCGGACATCTTTAGAGAAGTAAAAAATAAAAAATCTTATAAAAAAAATTTCATATTGTTTAAATCATGTTTGTATATTATTCATTCTTAAAATATTTTTTGGTGTATTTTTTTTCTAATTTTCCATGTATATTTTAAGATAATTCTGAAATATTGCAGTTTTCATTCTCGCCACTAAGCCTTGAAGTTATTGTCTACCCCTCTCCATATCAGGAGTTATCAGCACCGTTCTTAAGTTTATATTCTGAACTTTTCATATCTTACTGTATAAAGGATTTCTTAGTGGTCTCAAAAATGTATGTTATCGCTGGTGGACAATGCCATCTAGGCCCTGCCCCCTCCGCGACATACACTGAATGGGTCTGAGCTGAGGCCTAGGCCCTGCCCCTTCTGTGACCTCAGAACTGGAGGATTTAGGTAAGCTCACATTATGTTGGCCAAACACCACACCTTCTTCTTCCCGAAGAATCACAATCTCTTCATAGGTCACAGAGCATGCCTAAAAAATTCTCCTATTGTGTCTTGCTGTAATTAGCGATTAGACGAAGGGTTTGTGCAGTAATGTGAAACAGAAAAGTTAAAAACAAGAATGAAAAATACAATACAATTTGTTAATTCTACATTAGGACATGACAGGGATAACTATTTAGTATTATTGAGACGGGTTCATGGCCGCTAAGTTCATTTGTTAAACTTATTTATAGAATACATAGTACTATGTACCATTTACTACAATGAGTGCTTTCTTTGCCAATTAAAATCATTGTGCTGCATTGTGCATGGATTATTGGGAATTTTCCCACGCCAATTAAGGTATTTTACAGTCAATCAGAGCTCTGAATGGGGGGATTTTCAAATATATTAGAGTCTCTAACAGTAACTGCAACATTTTAAAGACTATAAACACTTATTATGCAGATATACATGATGCTGCTAAAAGAGTCACTGTCATTACATTTTTTTTTTTTTTTTTTGCGGAAATCAATAGTCCAGGCGATTTTAAGAAACTTTGTAATTGGGTTTATTAGACAAATAGGCCATTATCTGCATGTAAAAACTATTTTCCCAGGTCCCCCCCCTCCTCTCCTTTCTGTCATCCACTGCTCAGAATCAGGAAATCTCGACAGTTTTTTCGTCAGTCGTATCTGTTTGTTCTGTGAAGAGGGGAGGGGGGAGGAGGAAGGAGCGAGATTAGCGGGCAGCAGAGAGCAGAGAACAAAGGATAACACAGCGGGGAGCTATTCACAGTGCTATTCAGAGGTTAGAGAGGTCAGTGGTGATGGCAGAGGAGAGAGCCCGTGATGTAAATTAACTCTTTGTTGTCCTGTTTTGCTGCCTCTACTTTCTCTCTTCATAGGAAAACCATGAAGACAGGGGGGAGAGCTTCAAGCTGCTTTTTCATGATAAAAATTCATTTTTCGGCTAACAAAGCCAATTACAAAGTTTCTTAAAATTGCCTGTACTACTGATTTCTGCAATAAAAATTTTAACAACAGTGACACTTTAAGGTTTCTACCGCATCAAAAGCTGCTATAGAAAAAATAGAAAATTAGAACATGGAAAATTACTTATTCAGAATCACAAGGTGGTCAGTTGAACACTATACTCGTTAGAGCATGCTCGCGCAACAATATTAATCAGTTTAATCAGAAAATGTAAGTGATTTATCTTGGATGCCAAGAATAGGGAACACAATAGGGAGTTACACTAAGGATAATGGGGGCCACTTACTAAGAAGTCTAATTTGTGTGACTATTCTTATGAGGATTGGTGTATATTAAAATGTGCAAATGATACATTAGGCGCTAGTCCCAGATTATGCGAACTTTTAGGTGAATACTCAAATAGGCAGATTAAAAAAAAAAGTTGCATCTAAAAATATTCACCCGTCAACCCGTCGGATACTGGTTCCGAAACAGAACTTAGACCAAAAATGGGCGAAAAATCCAATTATTCACCTAAAAATAGGCGCAAAATCAAAATTAATAAATTTCTCAATATGTTCTAAAATAGTCAATTATTTGTGCCAAATTTACTATGTGTTTTGTACACCTTTTATGCCTCCTTTGATGTGATTTCAAACACGTCTGAAGAAAAAAAATGGCTAAATGGAACTGTAAAATATACCAAGCCTGCAGAGGGCATGGGCAAAATTTGAGGGAAATTTTGGTGTTCTTGTCAGCAAGTTTGACTACTTACCAAAATATGGTGAAAACAAGGGCATATATAGCATAGAGGTCAACCATGCAGCTGTAATGGCACCCTTGAAGTTAGGGGGCTCCATCCTGGATGGACCATCCTAATTTTTTTCAGGTTTGCAAGAACCTGTGCTGGACCCCCTGTCCACACGAGCTGCATTACTATTAAGCAAGCGGGAGAGGAATGGCTCATGGTGTTCTCTATGCTGACATGACATTATATTTTCTTATAATTTACAGTCTGGCATGGAGCACCTAATATATTTTTTATGGATTCTGTATATAGTCTTTGTAAATGTGATAGGAACTTAGCAGTCTGTAGTTGTCATAGTATGAACCCGTGTTCATTTTTATTTTATTTTTTTAGAATATTTCTTTTTTGCAAGATATATATATGTACAAAGTTATTGTACAACTAGCAGTAACAACTACAAATAACATGCATGTCTTTAGTAGCATCATACTATTACAGCCGTCATAATACAGAGTTTCCATGGACATCATGTTCAGTATATCTGTACATTTGATTACGCTCAATTTTTTCCAGATTTTTTTTTTTTACGAAAAAAATAAAAATAAAAAATTCCTGTGTCATTTACCAGTTTTAT
This sequence comes from Dendropsophus ebraccatus, assembly GCF_027789765.1. Taxonomy (NCBI): domain Eukaryota; kingdom Metazoa; phylum Chordata; class Amphibia; order Anura; family Hylidae; genus Dendropsophus; species Dendropsophus ebraccatus. Next base: position 138,072,584 of record NC_091459.1, on the reverse strand, counting down.
TAATGCCATTTCCGTGAAACAAGGCTGTCCGCAGCCAATTTGGAAGGGAATAAGTAGATGGCGTCTCTCCATGCATGTTGTCATTTGTTTGTGCACATTTTGAATAATTTGTCTCTGACAGAAACGTAACTTCAAAGTTTCAGATGATTTTATTATTGGTTTACCTTGGTTCACAAGGTAAACTTGTACAGTTTTCCAGCAGGCAATCTGAAATCTATCCGGCAACAGATTGCTTGTTAATTATTATACGAGTAATGTGCCAGGCTGTTTTATGGGACCTTCTTTTTGACTTTTTTTTGTTTTGTTTTTCTAACCTTAGTCACATGACCCACCTATCAGTAAAAACGCTAATCCCTAATCCCAAAAAGATTTTAAACAAATCTGTTATTGGATCCATTGGTTTTCAGTAAGGCGTATGGCATTGGTTAAAGGTATGTCCACATTTTATATGAAGCAGATTTTGTGGCATATATCGACAAGGAGAATGGAATATCCACATATACCAGAGTGCGCCCTTGCCAGATCCACTTCAAGGTACGTTATGTTCCAACAACGTCTTTCTTTGGGGATAAACGAGCGTCGGTCAGCTAGATTGGCGCTTGTTTTTGGTGCCTTTACATTGCATGTCATATTGAGCGACTAGGCTGCATGAACGATCGTTGTTTCATTCATGCAGCCCTGGAAACTGACAACACCAATATGTATAGAATATGTACCATATATATGTGCTGTCAGTTTCCAGATCACAAACAGTGCATACTTACCACCCATGCTGCTTGTGATAAGGCATCTTTCTCTCCGGTCCTCTGGCCGATGGCTGTATCTTTAAACCCCACCTCCTCTGGCTGTCAATCTTTCTGGAGGAGGCAGGGCCTGAACTTAGAGCACCCGCTGAAGGACTGGAGAGCCAGGTGCTAGATCTCAAGCAGCTCTGAAGGTAAGTATGCACTGCTTGTGATCTGGAAACTGACAGCACAAATAGATGCATAACCAGTGCTGTCAGTTTCCCTTTATCTGTCACACATAACTCTTGTTAAAACATGAATCTGTGCGCCCGATAACAATACATTTTAAAGCCTGCTCAAAAGATTGGGTGTTTTCCCCCCTTCCTCCCCTGATTACTGTCACTTTTACACAGGCCGATTGTTAGCCGCAGGAGCATCTCTAGCAATATTGGGCACTTCTGCCCAGGGCTCCGCTATGTGCATGAGGCCTTTTTCAGTGTTATGTAAAGGCAAAGCACTCTCGGTTTCTGTTTTCCATGTAGCTGTGCACCTGATCAGTCAAATACTCTGCCAATTTCTTCTAATTTCTCCCAGGAAAGCCAGGATTTGGGGGAACACATGTAGAAGTGTCCAGCAGCTGCAAGTCCCATAATTCAGCAATGAGCGGGATATCCTCCTGATAACGGAGGTTGCCAGCATCATTCCCACCTGAGCCGTTACAGCCCTCTAATAGACAGCGCTGACAGTCACTGCTGGATTGAGTGTTGATATCTTAAGTGCTATGTTGTAACAAGTGCTGCGCTGCACTAATAAAGTGTTTAGAGGTTGTAAGTGAAGACGGAGCCATTCCTATGTGTGACCTCTCGCGCACTAACGTTGTTTATTCTTAGAAATATTACATGGACCCCTGCAAATGTTTGTATATGTTACTAATAGTCCAACATTGTCCCTTTGGGTTCAACTGGTTAGAAACACAGAAGTTTAGGAAAATAATAGATCTAAATAGGAACAATAAAAACAGTTATCATTAGCCAGAGCGGACAATATGGACAGGATATCATGTCTATATGAGACTTGTCTATGTTACTGTATGCCTCCCACCAGTGGTTTTTAAAGGGTTTTTTCAAGAAGGTTAATGGCCCATTAGGCCCATGGCGAATCCAAGTGGATAAGATCAGTCAGGATTTGTTATACAAAGTACAAATGTCTTGGCTCATCTTATAATGGAAACCATGTTGCTGGTGTTTATAGAGCTTCCTCCTCCTCTCTCGTCACTAATGTGAAGAAAACAGTGTATGCACCATAGAAACAGCCCACACAACTTGTAATAATAGGATAATAGGCTACAGACAACTTATGGTCCACCAGGGTAGACATCCTTTTCCTTAACCCTTGGTGACAGGTGTAACAATATGGATCCACGACAGTGAGTGATGGCGAAGCCGTAATAGGGAGCGGAGTCTAAGGGGCTGCTGGTCTTCACCAGAGCCCACAACAAGGCAGGATGGGCTTGCTGTGGCGGTGAGCCCCCCAGATCACTACCTCTGGTTTGACTTGCTTGCAGTGGTAGGTGAGGTGCAGCTGGAGGCAACGTTGACGGGCCAGTGGCAGGGAACGGAACAACATAGAGGGAACGCTGTCAGGAACATGGCAGGATAGGCTTAAATGGGTCAGATGTATAGAAGGAACCCGGCACTCACCAGATGAATAAGAGATTATTTATTCAGCACAATATGCATCAAATTAGGCGTTTCGGCCAGACATGGCCTTTATCAGCAAGCTGGCCGAAACGCATACTCAATGTAACGTGATGCATATTGCACTGAATAAACAAGCTCATATTCATCTGGTGAGTGCCGAGTTCCTTCTATACGTTCTGCTGGATCTCTCCACTTCTTGCACCTCTAAACAGCGGATTGCCGTCTTCCTACTCTCTTTAATGGGTCAGAGACACAAGCCATAGTAATTAGGGAAGCTCATAGAGGCTCCCACAAAGGAGCCATGACAAGACTGGCTTTATATGCACACGTTAAATCTGACTGCGGGAATGCCCACGTCGGCAAAAAGAAAACAGACAGGGAGTGGGGACTGGTAAGATGCTCCAAGAAAGGGATGAACTGTGAGTGGAGCCTAGCCCTGGCATTAGAATCAAGTCTGGTAACAGAGGGGATATTGGCCCACTTCCGCTGCATAGAGCATTTGCATATTAGAAAACAATGGCGGGAAACCGGATGGCGGTTATAGAGCGGGCTGATTTGCACATTAGAAACCGATGGTGGAAACCCGGTAGCAGTCATAGAGTGGCCCAATTTGCATATTAAAAACCAATGGCGGAAACCCGGTAGCAGTCATAAAGTGGCCCGGTTTGCACATTAGAAACCGATGGTGGAAACCCGGTAGCAGTCATAAAGTGGCCCGGTTTGCACATTAGAAACCGATGGTGGAAACCCGGTAGCAGTCATAGAATGGCCCAATTTGCATATTAGAAACCAATAGTGGAAACCCGGTAGCAGTCATAAAGTGGCCCGGTTTGCACATTAGAAACCGATGACGAGAACCTGACGGCGGTTTAAAAAAAATGGACCACACCATCGGTATGTATGCGCCAATGCCGACAAGGTAGTATGACATTTTTTTCCCCTTAATTAAAGTGGTACATTCAATTTCATGTTTATCAAAAATGCAAGATACCCCTTAACACCAAAATGTTAACACTTTAACCCCATGAACCTGACTGGAGCCAAGAGCACACAATAAAAGGAAAATGTGACTGTAGAGAGTTTGTATAGGATGAAGTCACTGCTGTGAAATCTCACTCTCCGCAGCGCTTTCCAGCTACCTCACTCCTCATTCTTCCCAACAGGCTAGTTAACTTATCTGAAGGAGCCTCACACCTGAACGTATTTACTTTGCGATCTCTGTATCACCGTGCCAAACATCTGCCAGGCTCAGACAGTTGCCCTGCTTGGTGAGTGCAGGAGTCGAGTCTGATTTCTCAATATTTTTAACCTTTCCAATGACTGTATTTCCTCCCCTTCTCTCTATAATATTGTGCCATCATTTGGCATCTTCGCTGGATCCTTCCCAATAAATGATGACTTAAAAGGAGATTTTTTTGTAATTATTATTTTTTTTTTTTTAAAGTTAGCAGGAAGTGTGTCAAGTTCTTTCCAGATGTAAATAAGACCATGAAAGGATTGAAAAGAAGGTTCTCAAGAAAAAAAAACCTTAAAATGAAGATGATATCATATTCGAAGTTTATTAACACAAAACAGAGATGCGGTCAGGTGGAGACTTAATTACGGAAAGAAATGTGGACGACTTCATGGAAGTGAGACGGTTAAACCACATCTAGCTAACGTTAGGCCGGGGCTTGGGTTACACACACAATGACTCACACGTGAAATGAAAGAGGTGGATAATTAGGAGGATGAAATGAAATGCTTCAATGGAATCTCATCATAAAAGTACCATTATATGCTCTCGCAAGAGATGGGAAAATATAGTGTGACTTCCCCATTGTATAACAATCCCCCTAGTTTAGTAAATTCATGCCAGCCGTCGTTTGGACGCAAGCTGGTGCTAACTAGTTGCACATTGAGTTTTATGGGTTCTAGATGTCTTGTCTTGATTGTCCGTCTTCTCCCGCTGGAGATAATGCAGAGCACTTGAGAACAGGATGGCTTATTCTGGTTACCAGGAGGTTAGAGCCCATAACATGTAACGGAACACTATACAATCTATGACTTATCTAAGAAATGGAAAAGACTGATCTAGTCTACAGGTAAACACTTCTTCTGGCTTGCCATAAATCCCTAGTCATGTTCTAAGGCCTTTTATCAATGACTTGAAGGGCGGGACGTCACTCCAGTCACTGATTGGCTGGGTGGGCTGTCCATCAGCCGGGACAGGTGTCGTGACATCATCGCAACTTGGGGGAAAATGCCTTCTAGTGGGGATCCCAGAGCCTGTCAAGAGCACATCGCAGGCACGGGGAGAAGTAAGCAATGCTTCATTGTTATGTTCTCCCCTGCCCCTGCCCTTGTCATAGGTCTGTTTCGGGTGGTAGCCCGGGGCCCTGGGCCCCCCAAACAGACATACTTTCACTGGTGTATTATCTCCAGGCTACAGTTTTGCCATGATTTGCATAAAAATTGCTGCTTTTTACCACAATTTTGTACAAATTAGGGAAAAACTGCAGACAATGCAGTAACATTAGAGAACATACTGAAGGACCTTATCATGTGACAATGATGTCACCACAGGTCCTTTACAGACTGCATTATGGAAGAAAAAAACTAAAGCTAGTGCCGCCATAGTTACATTGGGTTGGGGGGGCCCAAGCTTGGTGAACAGAACGGGGCCCATGGTAAAGTTAATCCACCCCTGCCTGCCCCTGCTGCCTGTTACATAGTGAAAATGGCCGTAATTCTCCTTTAAGGAGTCCAATAGACCGTATTACTATTATTGGACAGGACTTTAGCATGGAAACATCAGCGATTTCAATCAATAAATTACAAATTATACTGAATCTTTTCCCATAAAGACATATATCAGTCCAGCTCCTTCTGCTCTATAAAATTATGCTTTTAGCTTAAGTAACACTTTCATGGTGGGGTTCCCTTTAAGTGCCCCATTTTTGACTGCAAACCCTGGCGAGTGACATCATCAGCTGTACCAGCCCTTTCCCTTCGCTGCTTTGCACTTTTTGACTGTGCGGTTCTATCAGGACTATAGGACTTTTTTTTTACTTTTATAGTTGTGTGAACACGGCTATAGGCGTTGGAATTTTTTAGTTGCTTTAGTAGATATACAGTAGTCATATGACATGACCCTCACTCTTAAATTCTATTACTGCTTTGACTGACGTCCAACCTGCCAATGTCAGTTTTTTTCCCCTGACTTGTTCGATAATATCTCCATGCGTGGGAACCTTGTTGTTAGATTTCCAGACCTATCTGCCCCAATGGTTTTACTCTACTATTACTATACGCTTCGCTGAATTTTTCATGCCAACAAATTATTTGAAATGCTATGTGTTAAATATTCAGTCAAGAGTGACAAGCCATTTGCACAGTTTCCGCCATGCCTCTATGACTTTTGGGGACTTATGCCAACATGTCTGCTTTGAATCACAGTCTCTTTTCTATATTTTATCAGTTTTGTGTATCATCCTTTATAAGATATCAGCTGGAGTTTTTTATTGTTATGAAAGTTTACCTAATATTTTTTTTCTAATAAATTCTGTTCTTTTTTTTACATTTTTCAAAAATATAGAAAGGAATGTAATGTTAAAAATCATGCTACCTGTAGCAACCACTAGAGGGAGCTCACCTAAATAGATCTGTACAGCTCCCATTGAATGTAATAAGTCTGTATTCATTTAACTCAAAAGCTCCCCCTAGTGACAGAGCTCCAGAGACAAAAACTTGTTAACTATTACTGTTGCTATAAAAGGAACTTAGAAATCTCTATCAGGAAATTCAAATATGCAAATGTGAGATGTAAAATAAACCAACAAAAAAGTTACTATTTAAAAGAAACATTAAAAAAACAACAGATACACTTAGAGTCTTATACACGTCAGATCTATATACACGGAGACTGTCATTGTGGCTTCATACTATAGAACTATATGTAATCTGTGTTCCATGTAAGGTGCTTAGTATGACATGTATTATGGAGATCACAAAACTCCACTATGGGCAGTAGCGTTATAGCGAATATGTCCGGGTGCACACTCAGCTGGCTACATCACCTGTAAATGTATCCAAGAAATTCAAAAAGTAGCAGCATTCCAATGGGGAAAAAAAATCACATCTTCATTCGGCACATTGGAACAATTATCATGTGAGAATTTGTCACACATTGAAATGCTGCTACTTTTAAAATGTCATGTATTATAGAGATAATATTCCAAGGAGAATCCTGTAATGGCTTGTGGTCAAGTGCGTTATCCCCTACCTGCACACCGTGTGTTGGTCTGATTACTCTCCTACTCTTTTTTTTTTTTTTTTTTGGTGTGCTTGTCTTCTAGCATCTTCTCACCTGTGATGGACAGTCCTCCTGGGGGATTTGGCTCCCTCTAGTGGCAGGCATACGCCTGTTCACCTATATTTATAGGCTCAGCACACAAATTCTGGTGAATTCTAGGCTGATCACCTGAGGATATATATAGCCATCACCTCCAGACCTATGTGCTCAGTTCTTGGTGTGTTTCAGTCACCAACCACGTCTGTGCTCCCAGGCTATGTGCCATTTCCTAGCGACCTTCTAGCCATTTGGATCTCATTACATAGCTAGTTCTCTGCTCAGCTCCAGTCTGAACTACGTCTTCCCATTGCATTTTGGTGTTCAGTGGCGGAAGAGGAGCATGTGATCCCGGGCTCCAGTACTCTTACATTTCTTCTGTGATAGTCACTGGGTATCTTCGTTGAGGGTAGCGACCTGGGAATTTCCCGCAGCAAAGCCCATCCTGCCTTGTGGTGGGCTCTTGTGAAAACCAGGGGCTCCTTAGGCTTCGCTCCTTGAAGAAGGTACATCAGCACTCCTCGGGGATCCAGGGGATCCATCTTATCGTGCCTGGTCCATCCATTACAAATACAGAAACAGCATCACACTTATCTGTTTGCTGTATCTGGTATTGCATTTTAGCCCCCTTTGATTGAATATACCAGTAGCAGACACAGCCAATGGACAAGGGAGGTTCTGTTTGTTGAAGAACTTATAGAACTTGGGGAACTTAATAAAATCCTGGACAACCCCTATCATTTATTTTCTTACAGAAGTCGACAGTAATAAATTAAAATAAAATAAAAATTAAAGGGGTACTCTGGCGAAAATATTTTTCTTTCAAATCAACTGATTTCAGAAAGTTATATAGATTTTTAATTTACTTCTATTTAAAAATCTCAAGTCTTCCAGTACTTATCAGCTGCTGTATGTCCTGTAGGAAGTGGTGCATTCTTTCCAGTCTGACAGCGCTCTCTGCTGCCACCTCTGTCCATGTCAGGAACTGTCCAGAGCAGGAGAGGTTTTCTATGGGGATTTGCTGCTGCTCTGGACAGTTCCTGACATGGACAGAGGTGGCAGCAGAGAGCACTGTGTCAGAATAGAAAGAAAACACCACTTCCTGAAAGGCATACAGCAGCTGATAAGATTTTAAAATAGAAATAAATTACAAATCTATATAACTTTTTGAAACCAGTTGATTTAAAAGAAATTATTTTTTGCCGGAATACCGCTTTAACCCCTAGACGAGCCAGGGCGTATAGTTACGCCATGGAAGTCTGTCCCCAGACGACCTAGGGCGTAACTGTACGCCCTGGGTGTTCCTCCCGCTATGAAGCGTGTTCCGGAGCGGAACGCGCTTCATAGCAGGTGGGGGCCGGCTGCAATCAGCAGCCGGGACCTCACCGGTAATGACACGCTGCAGCGATCGCGCTGCCGCGTGTCATTAACTCCTTAAACGCCGCGATCGCGGCGCGACCGCGGCGTTTAAGTGTAAGTGACAGGGGGAGTCCCCTGTCACTTACCAATCGGGACTCCTGCAGTGTGACTGCGGGGGTCCCGATCGGTAAAACTGACCGCCGGAGGTCTCTTACCTGCCTCCGTGCGGTCCGATCGGCGATCTGCTGCACTGAGCCTGCACAGGCAGGCTCAATGAGCAGATCGCCGATAACACTGATCAATGCTATGCCTATGGCATAGCAATGATCAGTGTAAAAATCCAAGTAGTGTATGTACAAGTCCCTCAAAGGGACTTCAAATGTGTAAAAAAAAAAAAGTTAAAAACACTAACACACAACCCCAAAACCCCTCCCCCAATAAAAGTTGAAATCACCCCCCTTTCCCATTATATAAATAAAACATATAAAAATAAATAAACAAATAAACATATAATATACCGTAGCGTGCGTAATTGTCCGATCTATTAAAATATAACAAGCGTCATTGCGAACGGTAAACGGCGTGCACGAAAAGAGGGAAAAAAGTGCGGGGATTACCGATTTTATGTTACATTATATATAAAAAATTTTTTATAAAAAGTGATCAAAACATCCGATCTTCACAAATATGGTATTAATAAAAACTAGAGATCATGGCGGAATAAATGACACCCCATACAGCCCCGTAGGTGAAAAAATAAAACCGTTATAAGCGTCACAATAGTCCCATTTTATTTATAATTAATTGCCAAAAAAAAGGATTTCATTTAAAAAAAATATATAACATTAGAGAATCTGTGTAACCTGCATATGGTTGTGTTCGGACTGACCTATAGAGTAATAGTATCATGTCGCTGTTACCATATACTGCATTACGTAGACACAGGAATCCCCCAAACGTTACCATATTGCATTCTTTTTTGCGATTTCACCAATTTATATCTTCATAAATAATATATTTGGGATTCCATCATACATGTTATGAGAGAATGAAAGACGCCATTACACAGTACAACTATTCCTGTAACAAATAAGCCATTACATGGCCTTGTAGATAAAAAACTGAAAGTGCTGGAGCTCTTAGAAGGGGAGGAGGGAAAAACGAAAACACTAAGATCAAAATTTGCGCGGTCCACTGGGTCATTTTGGGCCTGGTCCTCAAAGGGTTAAAAGAAGAAAGTCCTCATTTACCCTGCTAGTTGCACACTGCTCTTAGGATACAATAAATAAACATGGCTCTTGTGCAAGTGTCTCCAGGCGGCACGTTGTTGCCAACCTTCTCTTATGTTGTAGGGAAATGTTTATGTTTGTCTCATCAAGATGTGAATAATCACTAGAATTTGCCTTGATTTTTAATTATAATTCATTTATCCTTCAATCTAAAGTCTTCAATGGAAACAAAGAAACAGATGCAGAGCAGATTGAGATTTCGAGGAAGCGTGCACGTCTTTACAATAATTCTAGGTATGATTCACCCCAAACAGGTTGTTATTCATTAATTATGCGATCGGCAAAACAATATGTAAAAAAAAAAATTGGCAAATGGAAATGGAAACTTTTGTATTTAACTAATGAATAATTCTAGTCGTTTGGCCGTAACAATAACGTTTAAGGACAAATGACAAATGAGGTCTTGCACAATTCTTCCTGTTGCTGAGTATGTTTTTTGAAGCCACCTTGCCCTTAATTCTGTTGTGTACCTCTAGTTCAACAAAATCAGCCAGGATCTTATCAATAAGCAATAACCCCTTCTGTAATTGAGGATCTGATCACTATAGGTTGAGTACCTGCAAGAGAAATATAGTATGGTACCCACTCCAATGAATGGACATCTATTTGGTAAACTGTCCCTTTGAGTGGGAGCCCTTCCTTTCTTGGACTTTGCATTGTAGCTAATAGAAAGGCACCTCCCACAGGTGTCTCTCGATAAAACACACAAACAGTGGTTATCCTCATGGGTCAAAAATAATCTAACTGGGGGGCAGGAAATAGACCCATAAAAAAAGGTTAGACACACTGGGGGACATCTACTGTTGCTGCACCACTGGTGTACTTCAGGGAGAAGGCACAGATTAACCCCTTCTCCCTGGCGTATGCCTGCCATATCTCCCAGTCGCCCGATGGGCGGGGGGCGTTAAAAGTGGGGAACTTGCACCTCTTAGTGAATCCGGCGGGGCAATTGGGGTTGGGGCCTTATTTAAAGTGACTGTACCACCAGGCCCAGGCTGAAGCACTGGAGGCAGACCGACCCACCCTTAGTGGGAGGAAACCCCACCCCTCTATGATAGGGTTCCATTGATTCTAATCGAGTCACGTCATGGAGGGGCTGGAGTTTCTTCCCACTTAGGCTGGGTCGGCCCGCCTCCAGTGCTTCAGTCTGGGCCTGGTGGTACAGTCACTTTAAGTCCCCCATAATTTCTATATACACTTTCTATGATATACATCTACAGTAACAAAAGGCACCCTGTAAAAGCGTGCACCAGACCGCTGCACTGGCTGAAAAAGAGAGAGGTCCTGAGTGGACCACTCCCCAGTCATATGCCAAATACAGCATGTTTTGCCTTTGTGAACACACTCTTAAAGGGGTTTTCTGTGACAAAACACCACAGCTGCTGTTCTGATGGCTCCCAGTCCTGGATGCTCTCTGCTTTCTGTAAAGTTTTATTTTTATACAAAATGCCCTCTCAGCCAATCATTGCCTAACACAGGTCACTGTTCTGGGCAGTCATTGGCTGAGCAGGTTTTTAAAGTAGTGATTGTGGCATCCAAACAGTCTGGACATGCGGCATTGATAGCCCAGTATATCAGCTGGCAGTCCTGCGATTTAATCAGTGCCAACTGGTTGTCACAGCGGTATGAGGCCTATGCTGTGCCTACCATAACTGCTCTGCCAATACAGTTTGTCCATAGCAGAGCGCCAATATAATAGATCAATGCAATGCATTCCATCGATTTAAGTAGGCAATTATTTTCTTAAAAAAAACAAAAAAAGCATTCCCATAATAAAAATTTAATTGACACCCTTTCCCCATTTTTTAAGCCAAAAAATGTAAAAAAATAAAAAAATAATCAAAATAAAATAAATAAGCAATGCCTGTTATTCCTTCCGAATTAATAGTTAAAGGGAACCTGTCACCCCCCGTGTCGGGGTGAAGGCTGCCCGAGCCCCCGCTAGAGCCCCGGATACTTACCCCATCTGGCCAAGTCCCGTTCCTGAAGCTGGTCCCGGGGCGGAGATATCCCCGTCTGAAGCCCAGCACGCTAACTGCAGAAATAAGCCCAACGCCCATAGAGAATGAATGGAGACGTCATTCTCTATGGGCGTCGGATTCACCTCAGCAGCGCGAGCTGGGCTTCAGATGGGGATTTCTCCGTCTCGGGACCAGCTCCAGGAACGGGACTTGGCCAGATGGGGTAAGTATCCGGGGCTCTAGCGGGGGGTCAAACAGCCTTCACCCCGGCACAGGGGATGACAGGTTCCCTTTAAACTATTAAATTCCAAGCAAATAAAAATACTGAAGTCCAAAATTGCTGATTTGGGGTCACATCAGATACCAGAAAAAAAGGTAGATAAATAAAAAAATTATAGGGATCAGAATATGTTTTTTTTTTCTTCTTTCCAATTTTAGTTCTTTTTCATAATAAAACTAAAGTTACCCCATTCTGACATGTTGGAATTGTACTGACCCATAGAATAAACGTATCATGTCAATTTTATCAAATAGTGAATTCAATTTTTGCCCTTCATACAACATTTTCCTGGCTTCAGATTACATTGTAGAGTGAAGTGAAGAGTACCCGTAATAACCTTTTTTGTAAAAATTTATCCCTCTCACAACTGTCCGTGGAAAGATGTTATGGTTCTTAAAAGGAACGATAGGAGAAAATGTAAGCCAAAAATCGATACTGGGAGGAGGAAGTGTTTAACCCTTAAAGGACCGGGCCAATTTCAATTTTTGCGTTTTCGTTTTTTCCTCCTTGTGCTTAAAAGGCCATAGCACTTGCATTTTTTCACCTAGAAACCCACATGAGCCCTTATTTTTTGCGCCACTAATTGTACTTTGCAATGACAGGCTGAATTTTTGCATAAAGCACACTGCGAAACCAGGAAAAAATTCAAAGTGTGGTGAAATTGAAAAAAAAAAAATGCATTTCTTTTATTTTTTTTTTCCCGTTTTTACGCCATTCACCCTGGGGTAAAACTGACTTGTTATATATGTTCCACAAGTTGTTCTGATTACGATGATATGTAACATGTATAACTTTTATTGTATCTGATGACCGGTAAAAAATTCAAACCATTGTTAACATAAATATGTTCCCTAAAATCGCTCCATTCCCAAGGTTAATAGCGCTTTTATCCTTTGGTCTATGGGGCTGCGTCAGGTGTCATTTTTTGCACCATGATGTGTTCTTTGTATCGCTACCTTGATTGCGCATATACGACTTTTTGATCGCTTTTTATAAAAATTTTTCTGGATTTGATGCGACCAAAAATGCACAATTTTGCACTTTGGAATTTTTTTGCGCTTACGCCATTTACCGTGCGAGATTGGGAATATGATAAATTAATAGTTCGGGCGATTACGCACGCGGCGATACCAAACATGTTTGTTTATTTATTTATTTATTTTTATTTATAACCTGGGAAAAGGGGGGGTGATTCTGACTTTTATTAGGGGAGGGGGCTTTTTACTAATAATAACACTTTTATTTTAACTTTTACACATATACTGGAAGCCCCCCTGGGGTTAGGGTTATTCCAACTGGGGTTAGGGTTATTCCCCCTGGGGTTAGGGTTATTCCCCCTGGGGGACTTTTAGTATAAGTGCACTGATCTCTCATTGAGATCTGTACTGCATAGATATGCAGCACAGATCCATGAGAGAGGCACATCGATTGCTTCCGGCTACTGCAGCCGGAAGCAATCGAGTGCCGAGCCGGGATCAGCGATCCTCCCCACTAGACACCAGGGAACGGCTGCATTCGGTAATCGGATGCAGCTGTCAACTTTGACAGCTGCATCCGATTACTGTATTAGCTGGCTCGGCGATCAGACCGTGGCCGCTAATAGCCGCGGTCCAGGGCTATGAGCGGCACCCGGGACCGCGGCAGTTCAGAGCGCGGCTGCCGCGCGGCCCCGCTCTAAACTCGGGGAGGTGGCCCTGGACATACGGGTACGCCCAGGGTCGCCTAAGGGTTAAAGGGCTAACAATCCTCTACCACTTGTATGCAGGCCTATGTGTTTCCATGGTTACAGAGCCCTGTGTAGTCCCATCAGTCATATATACTTCTTGCCAATGTAAGCTTATAAGGAGAAGACAGGTAAAAGGTAATATGACTGTAGGAACAGACTACACAAGGGTTGTTATAGTCTGTTACCATGGAAACACATAGGCCTGCATAGGAGCTATAGACACAAAATGGTAGGAGTTGCTAAAACAGTAAAGGCCTATGTTTGATGCCTATGCCTCGATGTTTCAGGGGAAGCAAACACCAACCTGTCAGGTCAGTAATCGCTTCCCTCTGGTTCCCTGTTCGCTGCATGTGCTATTACACACACAGAAAACGAAGAGCAGCGGCAGGGGCCCCGACCAAAGGATCGTTCAGGCAGCCCAATGAAGTCAGTGACAGTCTGCTGCCGCCGCTCCTGTAACACAGAGTGATGCACAGCACACCATCGCTGCACACATCGTGGCCTTTCAACATGCGCTATTAGGCTATGTTCGCATTACGTAAGAGACCGGCCGTTCCGTAACCCGGCCAGGTCACGGAACGGTCGGTCAATGCAAAGATCATACCGGCTGGTACTAAAGTACCACTAAAGTTCACTGAATTGCAGCCGCAGAAAACTGACATGTCAGTTCTTTGCGGCGCCGCATGGGAACACTGCCTATTCTTCTATGGAATCCCAGACGGAGCGTATACACATAGTATATACTCCGGCCGGGATCCCATAGAAGAATAGGCAGTGTTCCACACCATACAAAGTACGGCCGTTGTTCATACTTTTACGCTGTGTGAACATAGCCTGACACTAAACAATTATCAGCCTGAACGGTCGGTAATCGGCCAAGTTAGGCTGATAATCGCTCAGTGTAATAGGGCTTTGAAACCTCAGTTGTTTCAATTCCACTTCATGTTACAGACACCATTTACATCATATAATTGTTTATTATATTTCTCTCTCCTTTCATTCTTATTTATATGGATAGTTCACGAAAAAAAATTCTTTTAAATGAACCAGTGGCAGAAAGTGCCAAAGATTTGTAAATTACTTTTATAAAAAAAAAAATCTCAAGTCTTCCAGTACTTATCAGCTGCTGTATGTCCAGCAGAAAGTGGTGTAGTCTTTCCAGTCTGGAGAGCAGAATACATTTTCTATGGGGATTTGCTGCTGCTCTGGACAGTTCCTGACATGGACAGAGGTGGTAGCAGAGAGCACTGTGTCAGACTGGAGAGAAAACATAACTTCCTGCAGGACATACAGCAACTGATAAGTACTGGAAGACTTGAGTTTTTAATAGGAGTAAATTACAAATCTTTCGCACTTTCTGAAAACAGTTGATTTGAAAGAAAAATCTCTTTTTGGTGAACTACCCCTTTAATTGCATTTTGTTTTTCAGTCATTTGCTTTAGATGTCATATTATATAATTATTATATTATTTAATATTTTCCAGTTTTTCCTTCACAAGCCCCAGAAGAAAAAAAATTATATTTAGTGCAGGAAATCCAATAATTTCACTATTTTACCCATTTTGAAGCTTTTTCTTGTCCTTTGTGTAACCACAGAATAGTTCTGTCCGTGTTTGTTTAGAATCATTGTACTATCTATAGCGTTCGTTCTGTGTTCGTATTTACACAGGTTTTCCAGATTTTTAAGGCTCATAAATTTTAGGTTATATCCGGTAGTTAGATATTTGGGTTGGATCGAAATCCTTTCTTCCCTGAGACCATATTGCTATGAGTATGAATATCATACTAGATTTCTGCTACATGGGTATTTCTATTTTGTTCTATCCCAGTATTAGGCAATGTTCACACGCTGTCTATTTGGTTGTTTGATGCCAAATAACAACCATTATATTATATGACAACCCTTTTTTGACAGTGTGTGAACATTACCTCATACTGTAGCGGCTTTATTGTTGTACATAGGGGCAGTATTATAGCAGTTATATTCTTGTATATAGGAGCAGTATTATAGTAGTTATATTCATGTATATAGGAGCAGTATTATAGTAGTTATATTCTTGTATATAGGGAGCAGTATTATAGTAGTTATATTCTTGTATATAGGGAGCAGTATTATAGTAGTTATATTCTTGTATATAGGGGCAGTATTATAGTAGTTATATTCTTGTATATAGGGGGCAGTATTATAGTAGTTATATTCCTGTATATATGGGAGGCAGTATTATAGCAGTTATATTCTTGTATATAGGAGCAGTATTATAGTAGTTATATTCTTGTATATAGGAGCAGTATTATAGCAGTTATATTCTTGTATATAGGAGCAGTATTATAGTAGTTATATTCTTGTATATAGGAGCAGTATTATAGCAGTTATATTCTTGTATATAGGAGCAGTATTATAGCAGTTATATTCTTGTATATAGGAGCAGTATTATAGTAGTTATGGTTCAGGGAAGAAAAAGAGTGCTGCACCTCACACCTATGGCTGATACTAGTACCTCTCGGCTGCATAAAAAACATCAGAATTTTGTATGTGAATTGATCAAGCCACACTGCCCCATGTACCTGGTGCAGGTATCTGATACACATGGGTCCCTACACTAAGTCCACACTGTGCCAGTCAGCGACCACCACCCCCGCAGGCGTGCACAGTCAGGGAAGGGAGGCCATGGAACGGCCCTGCAACCCCCATGCCACAGGACCAGACCCAAAAATGCGACACCAAAACCAAGCCAGCACCACCGGCGGAGGAAGCTGCCCCCAAACAGCACAAGTCTGGATAAAGTATTGCACTCACCATAGCTATCAAAGAAAGAATGGGACAGACAGGAGGGATTAAAACCATGAGCACTCAGGTGTCTCCTGCTAATTGCGGTCATGTGGGTCTCACCAGGAGGAGTGCAAAACACGGAGAAAAGAGAAACAAAATACGGTTCAGGGAAGAAAAAGAGTGCTGCACCTCACACCTATGGCTGATACTAGTACCTCTCGGCTGCATAAAAAACATCAGAATTTTGTATGTGAATTGATCAAGCCACACTGCCCCATGTACCGCGTGCAGGTATCTGATACACATGGGTCCCTACACTAAGTCCACACTGTGCCAGTCAGCGACCACCACCCCCGCAGGCGTGCACAGTCAGGGAAGGGAGGCCATGGAACGGCCCTGCAACCCCCATGCCACAGGACCAGACCCAAAAATGCGACACCAAAACCAAGCCAGCACCACCGGCGGAGGAAGCTGCCCCCAAACAGCACAAGTCTGGATAAAGTATTGCACTCACCATAGCTATCAAAGAAAGAATGGGACAGACAGGAGGGATTAAAACCATGAGCACTCAGGTGTCTCCTGCTAATTGCGGTCATGTGGGTCTCACCAGGAGGAGTGCAAAACACGGAGAAAAGAGAAACAAAATACGGTTCAGGGAAGAAAAAGAGTGCTGCACCTCACACCTATGGCTGATACTAGTACCTCTCGGCTGCATAAAAAACATCAGAATTTTGTATGTGAATTGATCAAGCCACACTGCCCCATGTACCGCGTGCAGGTATCTGATACACATGGGTCCCTACACTAAGTCCACACTGTGCCAGTCAGCGACCACCACCCCCGCAGGCGTGCACAGTCAGGGAAGGGAGGCCATGGAACGGCCCTGCAACCCCCATGCCACAGGACCAGACCCAAAAATGCGACACCAAAACCAAGCCAGCACCACCGGCGGAGGAAGCTGCCCCCAAACAGCACAAGTCTGGATAAAGTATTGCACTCACCATAGCTATCAAAGAAAGAATGGGACAGACAGGAGGGATTAAAACCATGAGCACTCAGGTGTCTCCTGCTAATTGCGGTCATGTGGGTCTCACCAGGAGGAGTGCAAAACACGGAGAAAAGAGAAACAAAATACGGTTCAGGGAAGAAAAAGAGTGCTGCACCTCACACCTATGGCTGATACTAGTACCTCTCGGCTGCATAAAAAACATCAGAATTTTGTATGTGAATTGATCAAGCCACACTGCCCCATGTACCGCGTGCAGGTATCTGATACACATGGGTCCCTACACTAAGTCCACACTGTGCCAGTCAGCGACCACCACCCCCGCAGGCGTGCACAGTCAGGGAAGGGAGGCCATGGAACGGCCCTGCAACCCCCATGCCACAGGACCAGACCCAAAAATGCGACACCAAAACCAAGCCAGCACCACCGGCGGAGGAAGCTGCCCCCAAACAGCACAAGTCTGGATAAAGTATTGCACTCACCATAGCTATCAAAGAAAGAATGGGACAGACAGGAGGGATTAAAACCATGAGCACTCAGGTGTCTCCTGCTAATTGCGGTCATGTGGGTCTCACCAGAAGAAGTGCAAAACACGGAGAAAAGAGAAACAAAATACGGTTCAGGGAAGAAAAAGAGTGCTGCACCTCACACCTATGCACGATGGTACATGGGGCAGTATGGCTTGATCAATTCATACACAAAATTCTGATGTGTTTTTTATTTAGCCTAGGGGCACTAGTATCAGCCATAGGTGTGAGGTGCAGCGCTCTTTTTCTTCCGTGAACCGCATTTTGTTTCTCTCTTTTCCCAGTGTTTTGCACTCCTCCTGGTGAGACCCACATGGCCGCAATTAGCAGGAGACACCTGAGTGCACATGGTTTTAATCCCTCCTGTCTTTTCCCATTCTGTCTGCAGCAGCTATGGTGAGCGCAATACCTCATCCAGACTTGTGCTGTTTGGGGACGACCTTCTCCGCCGGCGGTGCTGGCCGGGTTCTGGTGTGGTGTTTTTGGGTCTGGTCCTGTGGCATGGGTGTCGCAGGGCCGTCCCATGGCCCCCGTTCCCTGACTGTGCGCGCCTGCGGGGTTGGTGGCCACTGACTGGCACGGTGTGGACTTAGTGTAGGGACCCATGTGTATCAGATACCTGCACGATGGTACATGGGGCAGTATGGCTTGATCAATTCATACACAAAATTCTGATGTGTTTTTTATTTAGCCTAGCGGCACTAGTATCAGCCATAGGTGTGAGGTGCAGCACTCTTTTTCTTCCCTGAACCGCATTTTGTTTCTCTCTTTTCTCCGTGTTTTGCACTCCTCCTGGTGAGACCCACATGACCGCAATTAGCAGGAGACACCTGAGTGCACATGGTTTTAATCCCTCCTGTCTTTTCCCATTCTGTCTGCAGCAGCTATGGTGAGCGCAATACCTCATCCAGACTTGTGCTGTTTGGGGGCGACCTTCTCCACCGGCGGTGCTGGCCGGGTTCTGGTGTGGTGTTTTTGGGTCTGGTCCTGTGGCATGGGGGTCGCAGGGCCGTCCCATGGCCCCCGTTCCCTGACTGTGCGCGCCTGCGGGGTTGGTGGCCACTGACTGGCACGGTGTGGACTTAGTGTAGGGACCCATGTGTATCAGATACCGGCACGAGGTACATGGGGCAGTATGGCTTGATCAATTCATACACAAAATTCTGATGTGTTTTTTATTTAGCCTAGGGGCACTAGTATCAGCCATAGGTGTGAGGTGCAGCGCTCTTTTTCTTCCGTGAACCGCATTATAGTAGTTATATTCCTGTATATAGGAGCAGTATTATAGTAGGTATATTCCTGTATATATGGGAGGCAGTATTATAGTAGTTATATTCTTGTATATAGGAGCAGTATTATAGTAGTTATATTCTTGTATATAGGAGCAGTATTATAGTAGTTATATTCCTGTATATAGGGGGCAGTATTATAGTAGTTATACTCCTGTATATAGGAGGCAGTATTATAGTAGTTATATCCCTGTATATAGGAGCAGTATTATAGTAGTTATATTCTTGTATATAGGGGCAGTGTATGTGTATACACTCCGGCTGGGATTCCATAGAAGGCAGCGTTGCACAAGTTCTGTAGTAATCACGGCCGTTGTTTAAATTGGCAACAACAGCCGTGATTATTACGTAGCTTACGTAGTGTGAACATAGCCTAATGTTGTAAAAGCATGCTGGGAGTTGTAGTTTCAGAACACCTGTAGAGGGACAAGTTGGATACACATCATTATACAGATACACATCTTATTTAATGAACTGCGGACAATACATTTAAATGTATTTAAATACAATAAACATCGCCACCTAGTGTATATTGGCAGTATAGCATTACATGTAAGAGGACAATAGTTTCACATTTTAGGCTTTTAGAGGAAATGTTCTTTTCACTCACCTGAAGATGCACTAGATCAGAACTATATTAAGTAGTACTCATAAAAGGCGTCTATAAAAAAAATTCCTATAAAAGAAAAAGTTGTGAAAACCAGATTGAAGATTGTGATACTCAGGACTTGCTGGAACTTGTAGTCTCCCAATAGCCATAGGCTGAAGACCACTGTCTAACTGGGATATATTGTTTAACCCCTTGAAGGGCTTGTCTTAGTAAAGAAAATGGAGCTGCTGCGACCATTAGATGGTAGCTATAGCTCCTGGCACCCAAAATATGTCTCATTAAAAAGGCACTATATATATATACACATATACAGTATATATATATATATATATATATATATATATATATATATATACATTTTTTTAAATGAAATAAACAGGGGATGTGATCGCAAACAGTTTTGCAATATACTCACTTTATTTTTTACGTTTTCTATGCGCGCACACACGGAAAGACATCTGTTCATCATTCAGGTTGTATATTAACTGAGGGAGGTTAACTTTTGCTAATTATTTTATTAACTCTGCTCTGAGGCTATGTTCACACATAACATTTATTAGCACTAAAATGCAACAAATTGCGCAATCCATGGCAAAATGTTAAACGTTATGTGTGAACCTAGCCTAGCCTTTGTTATACAACAATTCAGTCAGTATAATGTCACTGTAGTTACAGAGGTTTTGATGCTGTGTGACAGGAGAGCCGACCACACAATGCGAGCAAACTGAGGATTCACTGCTACTGAATGCGGATGTGCGGTAGCTGCACACATGCACAGTGAAGACTTGTACCGCTCCATGTGCGCTTAGGAATGACAGTCAATCGTACCAAGCCATGTCTGTGAGCTCACAAAGGACGGGCACTTCCTGTGTTTGGTCTCTTTTTTTCAATATTGAAAAGACCAAATATCATCACGGAGGGACCATGGACTGAAGTTTGACAGGAAGGGAGACACCTAGTGGCCATATTGTATTACATTACTTTAAACATTGAAAACATAAAAAATTATCTTGCAAAACTGCTTTTGATCACAGCCCCTGTTGATTTCTTTTTGTGACAGTGTCCCTTTAAGAGATAAATTGCTGGGGCAGTAGTTCTCCCTGATCCTGGCTGTTAGTTGGGATTATTACAGTCATTCTCCTGCTGATGTCAGACATTCCTACAGAATCATAATGAGTTCCCTTACCTTCTCCTAGTGTTGTAGGAAAGGGTTAAACTTCTTTGGAATCATTGCAGAACTCTGTATACTTATATACTGTATATACATGTTACCCATAAGTCCATCTGCATCAGACATTTGGATCAGCGTACAAATAGGTCATCCCTGCGCCCGTGTCCGGCCAAATTAGTTAATTTCTTTCAGCAACAAAATAACATTCCAGTGAGGCGCAGGTGCCACATCTGAACAGACGCCAAAGACAATAAAGAAAATATCGCATAGTGAAAGCGTTACACTGCAGGAGATCACGGGTCACTTTTAATTACTTAACCTACTTAAAGGGACTGGGAGATGGATATGACAGTAACGTCTCTGAGATATACACTGTATATAGTAAAAGATCTGTAGTTTAACATACAATAGTCCAGCATCTATCTATCTATCTATCTATCTATCTATCTATCTATCTATCTATCTATCTCCTATCTATCTATCTATCTATCTATCTATCTATCTATCTATCTATCTATCTCCTATCTATCTATCTCCTATTTATCTATCTCCTATCTATCTATCTATCTATCTATCTATCTATCTATCTATCTATCTCCTATCTATCTATCTATCTATCTATCTATCTATCTATCTATCTATCTCCTATCTATCTATCTATCTATCTATCTCCTATCTATCTATCTATCTATCTATCTATCTATCTATCTATCTCCTATCTATCTATCTATCTCCTATCTATCTATCTATCTATCTATCTATCTATCTATCTCCTATCTATCTATCTATCTATCTATCTATCTATCTATCTATCTCCTATCTATCTATCTATCTATCTATCTCCTATCTATCTATCTCCTATCTATCTATCATCTATCTATCTATCTATCTATCTATCTATCTATCTATCTATCTCCTATCTATCTATCTATCTATCTATCTATCTATCTATCTATCTATCTATCTCCTATCTATCTATCTATCTATCTCCTATCTATCTATCTATCTATCTATCTATCTATCTCCTATCTATCTATCTATCTATCTATCTATCTATCTATCTATCTCCTATTTATCTATCTCCTATCTATCTATCTATCTATCTATCTATCTATCTCCTATCTATCTCTAATCTATCTATCTATCTCCTATCTATCTATCTATCTATCTATCTATCTATCTATCTATCTATCTATCTATCTCCTATCTATCTATCTATCTATCTATCTATCTATCTATCTATCTCCTATCTATCTATCTATCTATCTCCTATCTATCTATCTATCTATCTATCTATCTATCTATCTATCTATCTATCTATCTCCTATCTATCTATCTATCTATCTATCTATCTATCTATCTCCTATCTACTGTATCTATCTATCTATCTATCTATCTATCTATCTATCTATCTATCTATCTATCTATTTATCTATCTCTCTCTCTCTCTCTCTCTCTCTCTCTCTCTCTCTCTCTATCTATCTATCTATCTATCTATCTATCTATATCTTGTGTGATAGTCTCTGTAACCTGGCTGACACTGGTCTATAACAAAGTCTCTGGTAGGTTTATATAGGATAGGTTCCTATCTGGGTCTGTCGGCAGTAATTTGGTGTTACATGTGATCACTATGTATATCAGCATCCTCATTACTCCGCGGAGAACACAACTCCCCTCAGGTGCTGAGCTGAATGGCTGCTATTATTATTATATGACAGCCTTTCAATGCTTTAGGCTGAAGATAATTGTAAATTTCCAGATTTTTCTACATTTTGATCAGTACCACATGATGCTCATGTACGTCCTGTCTCATACGTTTACGCAGAACAACCCTTACATTACAATAAGCAGAGCTGAATAATGGTACATGGGCCCTAAGTTTAAACAGATCCTGTGCGGCTGTGCCGGCGATTACAGATCCTATCTGCTGCGGAACAATCTGCTTCTCATCATATCCAAAGGTAATCCTTTTCATATTTAATGTCTCAACCCATACGTTGTTTGCTGGTGCAAATAATAATATCGCATTCAATAGTAATTCTCCAACATGGTACCCGGATCGTCTGAAAATATTACCCATAGGTGGGATACTCTACCTACAAAAAAAAAAAAAAATGCAAATTTTTTTTTCATTTTGATCCAATGTAAACTCCAAATTAGAGAGCTTATCCGCACCTATAAATAATATAAAAGAATAAGGCATACCTTACCCCCCAGATAAATAAATAAGAAGACACCAGACCTTGAGGGAGGGAATAAAACTTAGGCCACAGCCTATATTTATAAATAATATTGAGGGTGCGTTCACACTTACCGAATCCGCAGTGTATTTTCCGCAGCGGAACCGCAGCAGATTTGATGGTGCAGATTTGATGCTGTGTTAAGTTATTTAAATGAAATCTGCTGCGGATCTGCTGCGGATCCGCAGCAGAAAATACGCTGCGGATCCGGTAAGTGTGAACGTACCCTCAATCAATAAAAAACTTTATTACTAAAATAAACTAAAAAAAACAAAGGGGGGGGCATCTATCAATAAAGCATCCCTGGTGTATGCCCTGCTCGCCTAATGGTGGTGTGGTGTCCCACCACGGGTGTCGCTACTGGTTACTCCCTTCGCAAAAGTCGGTACTTAAAAGAGTAAGTGGTAATGTAGCAGTACCAAAGTTTTACCACTAGATGTCATTGTTATAAGTATTTGTATCCAGATATTGCATAGCTTTAGGAACTAAAGGGTTATTGTTTTCTTATGTACTACATGGATCTGTAACCACTTCACATTTTCTGAGGAGAGAGGAGCTAATATCACACTCTTAACCCTTCCCCTGCTGCCTATTCCTTCACGTTAACCTCACCCTAATGGTCCAGGGTTAACCATTACTCGCCTATCCAATCCAGTGCAGAAACTTTGCTGGGTACCGAGTCTTGGTGTACTCCAAGCCAACACATAACTACTATAGGGATGGTAGCCATATACCACTGGCATCATGGCTACCATGACCTATGGTAGCAATGATTTCAGTGGTACAATATGTGAGTTTTTTTTAAAGGATACATAACCTTTTTAACCTATCAAGAAAGCAGAATATCCAGAATAAACCCACAGAAACAAAGGGGGCACATATAACCCCCAAGCAGATGGCAGATTATAACCCAGGACCCCAGGAGTGTATGAAAACAGGGCTAACCACTGATCAATACAGATGCTGCAATACTGTGCCATCTGGAAACCCCATAGGATGGCTTTGGCTGTATCGCCATAAAGACTGGCAAAGACTGTGTGGCACCATATTGGCCCATGCACATGGCTTTGGGAATTTTCATGTGGCATAACAATAAGTCACTAGGCTCCAATGCAAAATCTATATCAGAGCACAAGGACCTTTGGGCCCCTTAGGTACCAGGATAGAGCTGATTTATCTATTCATGAACTGCATGGGACTCTCTCCTAAAATATGGGATTTTCTTCTTGTGATTTTCAGATTCCATCTTATGGAATGGTTGATCTTGCTAAGCATAGTATAATATACTATATATGCATTGTGTTGTTTGGGTCATGGCTGGGCCTGAACTTGTGGGCTTATGGCACACAGCCATAACTTCTCGGAATCAACAATGAGGGTTAATAGGCCCAGATTGATGGATGCGTCTTTTAACAACCCCAAGACTCAAATTAGGGATTTATCTGCTATGAGGCGAGTTGAGTATCTCGCCTCAGGTGGCAGATTGCAGAACCTCTGAGCGAGCATCTTCCTCTACACCTCTTGTCTCTCTCACTCTGTACTGGTGGCTCCAATGACCCCCATGACTAATAAATGGTTTCTGGACACAAGTCAGTCAGCCTGGGAACACAGTCATTATTTGGTAACTTTACGACTATTATATAGAGGTATACAGTACACTTTGTTGTTACCGATATATTTTATGCACACAAGAGAGAGAGTTTATGAGATATTTGTGTACCCCCCTTTAAAAACATAGAGACAAAGAGGCTCCATATTGACCCATAGATGGGACCAATTTATTATATTTTGGGATTTGCGAAACCTGGGTAACAAGAGATAGGTCCGCCATTACAGCCTCCATGGGGTTCTTTCTTAGACTCCTGAACAACTCTTCTCCCTAGTTTTACAACATTATTGGAGCCAGATATGTATGGCCGCATAACAATATTTGTTATTCTTAAGTATAAGAAATCTGGGTGACATCCCAAGCCAGAGCCGTACTGGCAGCCATATTGGTTTTCAGCCAACTTTCCTGGAAAGCGATATTCCTATTAATCGGCCAAAAGGATTTTTAACAACTTGACAGAATAAAAGATTCTAAAGAGCGAATTTTGTATTTGACTTTTTTTTTTCTTTTTATTCTCTTTTAGGAAATATTCAAAGTAAGTTGGGACTGTTTAACATGTCGGGCGATGTCTATGGAAATCAATGTCTTTTATATGAACATGATGCCGGCAAACACTGGAAGTGATGCCCATAGCGACTAATCTTTTCACTGTATCTGTTTATAGATCTTATTTCAAAAATTAAAAGCTGAATTCTAATTGTTTTTTTGTGGGAAAAACCTGAAAACATGAGAATTCTGGGAAAAATTAAAAGCTGGGATCTGATTGGTTGTTTGGGAAACGCCTGCAGTTCTTGATTTAACAATGACTGATTTTTATGGCATTGGTACAATATTAAAATAGAAACATTTTGGGGGAACAAATACCTTATCATTAATTCTTATTAGATTTAGTTGTTTTTTTGTGTGTGTGTAAGGGGGGGGGATGAGTGGAGCATTAAGTTTGCCATTGTTTTCAGTTTTGCACTAGTCAGCATAAATTACACATTACAATTATTTTCCAAGTTTAATTCTAAAAAAAAAACTCAAAAAGTATAAGCTGAGCGAGTATGATGTAGCAGGGCTGAGTGTGTATGGTGCTGCAGGAATGGGTGCGTATGATGCAGCAGGGCTGGGTGTGTATGATTACATTATTGGCTTACATTTGTATATGCATTAGGCTGGCACAACCTCTCTGTCCTTCCTCCCCACCCTCCTCATCATTAGGAATACTCCAGGCAGATTGTTTCCTATTCCCCACCTGTGTGTATAATGAACATGGGCTGGATCGTTAATACACCTGTGCAAAGCTCAAACAGCAGTAAATGTTCCTGGATTATTCCTAATGCTGAGGAGGGTGGGGAGGAAGGACAGAGAGGTGGTGCCAGCCTAATGCATTTACAAATGTAAGCCCCGGCCGTTAGACACAGCGCTGTAGGATTAAAAGTTGTTATTAGGACAATAACTGCATCACCTGCCGAACGGACCCCAGGACAGATCTTGGATTAAAAGCCGCTATCCGAAGGTACAAGTGGTTTGGGGGGGGGGGGGGGGGGGGGGGGGACAGGTTATGGGTACAGAGTCGCTTTAAAGAGGTGATACAGTAACATGATTGCTTTAATACAGGAGTACAGGGCACTTATGTAATACAGTATTTAAGCCTGTCCATCGTCCATCAGTATTGTGCTGACAGTCAGCTTATTAGCAGGGCCTAGTGGCTCACATACATGGCAGACATGGCAGCTTTGTTTGGCCCTCAGCTTATATAACCCCCTACCGTAGCAATACCAACATAGAGAGCTAAACCACAACCACACCACAAAAACACTCAAAAATGCAGGAATTTTTTACGATAAATTACCCCAGCGTTTCACTTACAGCTTTACGCCAAATTTAAGGAAAAAGAAAAAAAAAATGCAAAACTTACCAAGAAACCATATTGGATGAGCTGCAGAAATGATAAGATAATTAAAAAGCGGTTATAAAATGCTTAAAGGGGCTCACCAAAAAATTCTGAAGCCCCTCCCTCTAAGTCAGTTAAAGATTTAAAGGGGCTATCCAGCGCTACAAAAACATGGCCACTTTCTTTAAGAGACAACATGACTTTTGTCTCCAGTTCAGGTGCGATTTGCAATTGGGCTCCATTCACTTCAATGGAACTGAGCAGCAAATCCCCGCCCCAAGCTGGAGACAAGAGTGGTGTCTCTGGAAGAAAGTGGCCATGTTTTTGTAGCGCTGGATAACCCCTTTAAGATGGGTAAAGAGGATTACCATGGCATTGTATGTGTCAGCACCACGGACAGCAGAGAGGATTATAATGCACCTGAGACCAGCGTATTGTTGTAGAAGGAATAATCCCCATACAGAGAGCATGCAATCCATAGTCTAGAAAGCAGCAGAGTCATTTGTTTGCTAAGTAGTCAGCTAATTCATTCTGTAGTATATAACCTTTTAGTACATCCTCATGTCATTGTGTTGTTGTTTTTACTTCATTTATTTTTTTTTTTGTATTTGATTCATACAAAAAAACTGTCATTTTTGGCATTACATCTTATGTCTATGTGCACGTATAGGGGGAGATTTATCAAACATGGTGTAAAGTGAAACAGGCTCAGTTGCCCCTAGCAACCAATCAGATTCCACCTTTCATTTTCCAAAGCGTCTGTGAGGAATGAAAGGTGGAATCTGATTGGTTGCTAGGGGCAACTGAGCCAGTTTCACTTTACACCATGTTTGATAAATCTTCCCCACAGTATTTTTGTTAGTCTTTTTATTAACCAAAACACGGGCAGAAGCAGTCATGCTGCGGGGGTCCTGATCACTTGTGCCGACGGGTGGGGGTAAGTCACTTACCTCTGTCCTGTCTGATCGGCCTGAGTCTGCTCTCAGGCAGGCTTTATACATAGATCGCCGATAACACTGATCTATGCTATGCTATGGTATAGCATAGATCAGATGCATGTATTACAGTGAAAAAAAGTGTAAAAAAAAAAAAAGGATGTAAAAAAGCCATTATAACCCCTCCTCCCAATAAAAATTTCAAAGACCCCCTTGCCCATTATAAAAATATTTTTAAAAAGAAATAAATTACATATTACATAGCGTAGCCTGTCGAATTGTCTGATCTATTATAACATTATTGTTCCTGCACAAAGAACGGCGTAAACGGGGGAAAAAAAACACGCCAGTTATATATCAGAAAAAAATAATAAAAAGCGATCTAAATTTTCCTGTTACACAAATATGATATTAATAAAAATTAGAGATCATGGCACAAAAAATGACACAGCAACCAGCCCTGTAGTTGGAAAAATAAAAGCGCTATGGCTCTTAGAAGGCGGAGGAGGAACATTGCATTAATTTGACCAGGACATTCGTGCATCAAAGGGCTCTGTCTTGAAGGGGTTAATGACAACCGCTGTTCGAGAAACAGCCGCCGTTATTAATTGACATGATCATTCTTTTGCACAGCCGCACCAAAAAACAACTGTTGTCGGCGCGGAGTGTGCATCGTACAGCGGGCATTGTCTTGATTTCAACGCAATACCGCACAGGTTGAAAAGAACGGATACTGTTTTTATTGAAAACAGTGGCCGTTCTTTTTTTTTAAATTATTGTGTGTGAACATACCCTTACACTGATTATGTTCACGTTTTGGATGGCTCGTGAATAGAGATGAGCGAATTTATGGTATGGACGAAGCAAAGCGCTTCGTTGGCTCACCGGTGGCCTTAATAGCAGGCTGCATATAAACTCTGTGCCGCTCCAGGTGCCTGGAAAAGCTTGATCTTTTCCCAGTTTCTCAGGACTGGTTCCAGCTTTTCCAGTCATCCGGAACAGTTCTAAAGCAGCGGGCTCACCAGTGGCCTTATTAGCCAGCTGCTTTAAAACTCATTGCCGCTTCACTCCAGGTGCCTGTAAAAGCTGGATCTTTTCCCAGTTTCCCAGGACTGGATCCAGCTTTCCCAGTTATCTGGAGCGAAGTGGTAAAGAGTTCAAAGGCAGCTGGTTCTCCAGTGGCCTTTTTAGCCGTCTGTCTTTAAACTCTGTGTCTTTTCACTCTGGGTACCTTGAAAAGTTGGATCTTTTCCCAGTTTCCCAGGATTGGATTCAGCTTTTCCAGTCATCGAGAGCGGAACGGCACAGAATTCAAAGGCAGCTGGCTCACCGGTGGCCTTTTTAGCTGTCTGCCTTTAAACTCTGTGTCTCTTCACTCCGGGTGCCTGGAAAAGCTAGATCTTTTCCCAGTTTCCCAGGATTGGATCCAGCTTTTCCAGTCATCCGGAGCAGAACAGCACAGAGTTCAAAGTCAGCTGGCTGATGAGGCGATCGGTGAGCCAATGAAGCTCTTCGCTTTGTGTATACTGTAAATTCGCTCATCTCTACTCGTGTACAATAGATCTATAATCTATCACTATAATAATACTGTAATAATAGAATATCAGCGCTAGTAAGCGATGCCGACTACAATATAATAAAGCTAGATGACAGTTGTTTTATTGAAGACATGATGAACACTTTGTATACAAGCGTTCCTCTTTCGTATGAACCTCTGCCAGCTATCCTCCCGTCTCCTATCTCCGGCCTATACCGTTCTGCAACAGATTTTTTTAATTTAGGAGACATTAAAACGTCAAAACACTTGTGTTCACCAACTTTTAATTATCTGGTCGTAAGTCAAACAAACAGCAACACTCTTCTCCGCTGCTCCTCTATTCAGATACATCTAGAATACAAATGTAAGGAAGATTAAATCAAGGATATAAGACAGTGAGTGCTCCTTCTTAGGCTGGGTTCACACTGCGTTTTTGCAATCCGTTTTTTGCAAAAAACTGATGAAAAAACGGATGCATTTGTGTCCATCCGTTTTGAGCTGTTTTTCCATTGACTTCCATTGTAAAAAAAACGGATCAAAACATCCGTTTTTTTTGACGGACACAAAAACGTAGCTGACACTACTTTTGTGTCCGTTAAAAAAAACTGATCCACTTTTATCCGTTTTTTTTTACAATGGAAGTCAATGGAAAAACTGATCAAAACGGATGCACACTAATGCATCCGTTTTTTGCAAAAAAACTGATGAAAAAAACTAATTGCAAAAACGCAGTGTGGACCTGTCCTACAGACAGCTCTGCTTTCATATCCAACAGGCAATGACTGTTACTGGTGCCTGCCGAGGAGCAAACTCAAAGACCCTCTTCTGGCCCTTAATGGTTGCCCGCCACCTGGAAGCGATTGCTTTTCATATCACTTGTCTACCTAAAGGGAGATATTACTGTAAATTACTTATATTTAAGAATCTCAAGTCTTCCAGTACTTATCAGCTGCTGTATGTCCTACAGGAAGTGGTGTATTCTTTCCAGTCTGACACAGTGCTCTCTGCTGCCACCTCTGTCCATGTCAGAAAATATCATGGACAGAGCAGGAGAGGTTTTCTATGGGGATTTGCTGCTGCTCTGGACAGTTCCTGACATGGACAGAGGTGGCAGCAGAGAGCACTGTGTCACACTGGAGAGAATACAGAATACATTCTTGCAGGGAAGTTGGGGAAGTTTCCCAGGACTGGATCCAGCTTTTCCAAGCACGCAGGGAGGAACGGCACTGAGTTAAAAGGTAGCCGGCCGATGAGTGGACTGCAGAGATAACAAAGCACTTCACTTCATGATTACTGTATTACTCACAGTCCAAATCACCCCCTTCTATCACCGCATCTCTATCATCACACCAAAACTGTGCTGATTATTATTCTGATATATCCTTAGGCTATGTTCACACAACGTAAGAGACCGGCCGTTCAGTGAGGCCGGTCTCTGAAAAGCTCATCCCGGCCGATACTGCAGTGTTTGGGGCACCGCTAGGGATCCTGGCCGGAGTAACGTATATATTCTCGTAATGATCTTGGCCGTTCTACAACAGCCGTGGTTTTACGATAATATACGTTGTGTGAACATAACCTTAGGGTACTATTACACAAAGCGATTTTTTGACGATTAACGATAAACAAACTCAAACGACCGCTATGGCGCACGACCTGAAATCGTTCACCCAATTACACGGAACGATGATCGCTACTTATGATCGTTATTGCGTTTGTCCTGTCGTCGCCGCTACTGCGAATGACGTCTTATTACATGTGAACAATTTGCGAACGATCAACGATAAAAATTGGTCCAAATTCTATTAAATTTAATATTTAATCGTCGTCTGCTATTAAACTAAACAATTGAACGATTTAATGATTTTTCGAACAATAATTGTTCCATGTAATACCACCCTTACAATGGTTGCCATTCTTAGTGAATATTTCCATGTTATTTTCTTTCTCCTCCCTGGGCCGTGCATGTCATGATTCGAGGTAAGCATCTGGTCTTTGTTGCTATATAAGTTGATGTTTCTGAGAAATTCTGCAAATACTTAGAGCTTTCAGGCGGTAGATATAGCTTCTTCTCTTTTATACTTTTGACTCCCTCCCTGCTGAGAGGATGGGGCTCCTACACAGTGCCCCCTACTGGATGGGGCTCCTACACAGTGCCCCCTACTGGATGGGGCTCCTACACAGTGCCCCCTACTGGATGGGGCTCCTACACAGTGCCCCCTACTGGATGGGGCTCCTACACAGTGCCCCCTACTGGATGGGGCTCCTACACAGTGCCCCCTACTGGATCACTCTACGACTCACTGTTTGCTGAAAGCAGTGGACACTAGGGTATAGTTATATAATTTCTCTGGGCCGCACGGACCGGACACTTTAAAGGGAATGTGTCATCAGAAAATTACTTTAATTTTAGATTAAACATATTTTTTAAGAATTTTTGGTGACATTTTTTTTTAATTTCCCATTTTTCTCTCTATATTATAAAATAATCCTGAGATCTTGCAGTTTTTATTCTAACCACTGGGGCTAAATCTAAGCTGAATGACCTCTTCTCAGGTCACAGAGCGCGCTCAGTAATGTCTCTCATTTATCCCAAGGGGACAGAGTCTGTCTATTGTCGTCTATGTCCATGAATCTTGCTTTAAAGCATGTCAGTAAATGCTGTAAAAAAAAAAGATGGAAGCCCCTATAACAATGTACAAAAAGTGAAATAAAAAATATTAGGCAGAAAATAGAAATAAAAGAATGATTTTAGTATCTGACTCTAATCAGTAAAAGAAAATTTTGGTGACAAATTCCCTTTAAGGACACAGTTACATCATAATATTTCATACTTTCTAGGTCCACATAAGGAAGGCATAGCTTGAACCTAGCCCAGCCTCTCCTTCAGAAGTTTTTGTAGTGGGAGTTGACTCAAGGAGAGGGAGAAACTAGGATGTCTATTTTTTTTTATTTTTTTTTAATTCTAAGTTTTATTACATTTTTAGTTTATTATTTAATTGTATTAAAGAAGTTACAAACAGCACCTGCAAACATAAAATAACAATTGGGTATAATATTCTAACAGGAACGAAGGTACAAAAGGGATAAACACAATACAGCAAGCAAAATCATGTAAATCTTACGTTATGGATTTAAGCAAAGGGGGAGGGGGATTTACCCTAAACATTGTGGTAGGGTCAGAAGTCAGCTGCAGCCCAAGATAGATCAAGGAGGGCGGAGCCTACTTGAAGGGAAAGGCAGCAGCAAGGGTTTGGACAGTGGGGAGGAGCAATGAGATATTTAGGGCTTCAAGGTTCTGTACCTGTATCTTATAGTCGGCTGAAACATCCAATTGGTGAAACAACCAATTGTCTGCTGGCTGTAAGAGTTAAAGGGGTTAATCCGTGCTGGGGTCATTTTTATTGTACGACCGGGGAGGGGGTGAATATAGAAGCCGCCGGTCACTTACCTCCCCGGTTCCAGCGCCGGGTCCTGGATCGCGCTGCCCCGTTCTCCCGTCCGGCCGCTGCTTCCTGGTCTGAGCTGCGGCTTGAGACGTAACGTCTGTTTTGTGCTTTAAAGGGGTAGTCCACCAAAAAAAAAATTCTTTCAAATCAACTGCTGCCATGAAGTGCCAGAGATTTGTAATTTACTTCTATTAAAAAATCTCAAGCCTTCCAGTACTTATCAGCTGCTGTATGCCCAACAGGAAGTTGTATTATTTCCAGTCTGGAGAGCAGGAGAGGTTTTCTATGGGGATTTGCTCCTGCTTTGGACAGTTCCTGACATGGACAGAGGAGGCAACAGAGAGCACTGGGTCAGACAGGAAAGAAAACACCACTTCCTGCTGAACACACAGCAGCTGATAAGTAGTGGAAGACTTGAGATTTTTTAATAGAAGAGAATTACAAATCTCTGGCACTTTATGGCACCAGTTGATTTGAAAGAAAACATTTTTTGGTGGACTACCCCTTTAAGACTAAAGGCAGGTTCACACGTCTGTAATTTCTGTGCACAATTCATTTGAATGGCCCTGTTAACACCCCTGTATGTGTTTTACGAGATGTGTTCCATGCTGCAAAAAAATGGGGGCCAACCCTAGT
Organism: Dendropsophus ebraccatus; assembly: GCF_027789765.1. NCBI lineage: Eukaryota > Metazoa > Chordata > Amphibia > Anura > Hylidae > Dendropsophus > Dendropsophus ebraccatus. The sequence continues at coordinate 138,039,556 of NC_091459.1, read as the reverse complement.
ATGGATCACCAGTCACCTATGAACGGATCCATGCGGGTCTGAGGCAATGGAAAGCCCTACCGACATGTGAACCAGGCCTGATACAGGATTTCTGGCTTCAGTTTATGGATAATCACTAAACACGGTCATTATCCTTCTCTCATTTAAGTTTTATTTCACTTATAATCATTGGGGGAGATTTATCAAACATGGTGTAAAGTGAGACTGGCTCAGTTGCCCCTAGCAACCAATCAGATTCCACCTTTCATTTTTCAAAGTGTCTGTGAGGAATGAAAGGTGGAATCTGATTGGTTGCTAGGGGCAACTGAGGCAGTCTCACTTTACACCGTGTTTGATAAATCTCCCCCTTTATAGTCTTGAGTGAATAGACAGACTATTACTCCCGCCGGCCTATTCCTGCTCCCAGGGTTCTGTATTCTCCTCCCAGACTTGTACTCGCATCACATTTAACACATAAAAATGACTAGAACGGGCTCATAGCTAATCTATCTGTCTCCCACTCATTCTCCTATCCTTAAATCTACATAAAAAGTTAGCAAATTTACATTTTACAATCCAGGAATAATCTCGTATAATTTCCTTTAATTGTTTCAACTTGTGTTTTTCGGGATTTCAAAGGCACCGGGGAAACTTGTGGCTTCAGCCACCTGCTATTCCTGCTCTGACGCTGCCAAGACTGAGCATAAAATAACGCGCAAGGAAATACACAAACATTTCTATTCAGCTATTACAAAAATGAAAGGAATTAGCTTATTAGTAGGGGAATTTGCATCTTTCCTGTTTTCGTTTATTCCAAATTTAAAGGGGTACTACAGCAAAAATGTTTTTCTTTCGAAACAACTGGTTTCAGAAAGTTATATGAATTGGTAAATCGCTTCTATTTAAAAATCTCAAGTCTTCCAGTACTTATCAGCTGCTGTATGTCCTGCAGATAGTGGTGTTTTCTTATCAGTCTCTGCTGCCACCTCTGTCCATGTCAGGAACTGTCCACAGTAGTAGAAAATCCTCATAGAAAACCTCTCCTGCTCTGGACAGTTTCTGACATGGACAGAGGTGGCAGCAGAGAGCACTGTGTCAGACTGGAAAGAATACACCACTTCCTGCAGGATATACAGCAGCTGATAAGTACTGGAAGACTTGAGATTTTTAAATAGAAGTACATTACAAATCTATATAACTTTGTGAAACCAGATGATTTGAAAGAAAATCATTTTTGCTGGACCCTGGTCCCTTTAAGGGGGATATTTATCAATGCTCTCACTAGAAAACAACGCTCTCAATCTGCATAATGTTCTAATTTTAGCAGGAAAAACAGGTAAAGCTGTATATATATATATATCTATATATCTATATATACAGTATATTGTGCCTAATGTGTTCTAGTCACCTAGGGGTTGGCTTGTCTGGCAAATAATAACCACATAGGGTCAGTAGGTTCACACTCCAGTGAAGATCGCCAAACCCAGGAATTACCTGCCCTACCCAATGGGTTCTTCTCCATATTTAGTCTTCAAATCTGATGTTCAGGTGGACCAGTTCGGGTAGTCAGTAAGGATAAGTTAACAAAAATGCCTAGCTGCATTCCAGGACCCGTCCAGGGCTTCAGGCTGGGCCTGGTTATCTAAAACTACAACTGTCTTTCTACCCCTGCAGTTAGGAATTGTATAGAACTCATGGAACTAAAATTAAAAGGAGAATTCCCAGGGCATAGATACAGTAGGAGATAGATAGATAGATAGGAGATAGATAGGAGATGATAGATAGATAGATAGATAGATAGATAGATAGATAGATAGATAGATAGATAGGAGATGATAGATAGATAGATAGATAGATAGATAGATAGATAGATAGATAGGAGATAGATAGATAGATAGATAGATAGATAGATAGATAGATAGATAGGAGATAGATAGGAGATAGATAGATAGATAGATAGATAGATAGATAGATAGGAGATGGATAGGAGATAGATAGATAGATAGATAGATAGATAGATAGATAGATAGATAGGAGATAGATAGATAGATAGATAGATAGATAGATAGATAGGAGATAGATAGATAGATAGATAGATAGATAGATAGATAGATAGATAGATAGGAGATAGATAGATAGATAGATAGATAGATAGATAGGAGATAGATAGATAGATAGATAGATAGATAGATAGATAGATAGATAGGAGATAGATAGATAGATAGATAGATAGATAGATAGGAGATAGATAGATAGGAGATAGATAGATAGATAGATAGATAGGAGATAGATAGATAGATAGATAGGAGATAGATAGATAGATAGATAGATAGATAGATAGATAGATAGGAGATAGATAGATAGATAGATAGGAGATAGATAGATAGATAGATAGATAGATAGGAGATAGATAGATAGGAGATAGATAGGAGATAGATAGATAGATAGAAAGATAGATAGATAGATAGATAGATAGGAGATAGATAGATAGATAGATAGATAGATAGATAGATAGGAGATAGATAGATAGATAGATAGATAGGAGATAGATAGATAGATAGATAGATAGATAGATAGGAGATAGATAGACAGATAGATAGATAGATAGGAGATAGATAGATAGATAGATAGGAGATAGATAGATAGATAGATAGGAGATAGATAGATAGATAGATAGATAGGAGATAGATAGATAGATAGATAGATAGATAGATAGATAGATAGATAGATAGAAGATAGATAGATAGGAGATAGATAGATAGGAGATAGATAGATAGATAGATAGGAGATAGATAGATAGATAGATAGATAGATAGATAGATAGATAGATAGGAGATAGATAGATAGATAGATAGGAGATAGATAGATAGATAGATAGATAGATAGATAGGAGATAGATAGATAGATAGATAGATAGATAGATAGATAGATAGATAGGAGATAGATAGATAGATAGATAGATAGATAGATAGATAGATAGATAGAAGATAGATAGATAGGAGATAGATAGGAGATAGATAGATAGATAGATAGATAGATAGGAGATAGATAGATAGATAGATAGATAGATAGATAGGAGATAGATAGATAGATAGATAGATAGATAGATAGGAGATAGATAGATAGATAGATAGATAGATAGATAGGAGATAGATAGATAGATAGATAGATAGATAGGAGATAGATAGATAGATAGATAGAAGATAGATAGATAGGAGATAGATAGATAGATAGATAGATAGATAGGAGATAGATAGATAGATAGATAGGAGATAGATAGATAGATAGATAGATAGATAGATAGATAGATAGGAGATAGATAGATAGATAGATAGATAGGAGATAGATAGATAGATAGATAGATAGGAGATAGATAGATAGGAGATAGATAGGAGATAGATAGATAGATAGAAAGATAGATAGATAGATAGATAGGAGATAGATAGATAGATAGATAGATAGATAGATAGATAGATAGATAGGAGATAGATAGATAGATAGATAGATAGATAGATAGATAGGAGATAGATAGATAGATAGATAGATAGATAGATAGATAGATAGGAGATAGATAGATAGATAGATAGATAGATAGGAGATAGATAGATAGATAGATAGATAGGAGATAGATAGATAGATAGATAGGAGATAGATAGATAGATAGATAGGAGATAGATAGATAGATAGATAGATAGATAGATAGATAGATAGATAGATAGATAGAAGATAGATAGATAGGAGATAGATAGATAGATAGGAGATAGATAGATAGATAGATAGGAGATAGATAGATAGATAGATAGATAGATAGATAGATAGGAGATAGATAGATAGATAGATAGATAGGAGATAGATAGATAGATAGATAGATAGATAGATAGGAGATAGATAGATAGATAGATAGATAGGAGATAGATAGATAGATAGATAGATAGATAGATAGAAGATAGATAGATAGGAGATAGATAGGAGATAGATAGATAGATAGATAGATAGATAGATAGATAGATAGATAGGAGATAGATAGATAGATAGATAGATAGATAGATAGATAGATAGGAGATAGATAGATAGATAGATAGATAGATAGATAGATAGGAGATAGATAGATAGATAGATAGATAGATAGATAGATAGATAGATATAGAGGTACCTAATGACAGATTGTGACTAGGTGTCCTTGACCATTTCTAATATTTCTATTCATCTCTGGAATCTCTTTTCCTATCTCATTGTCTTCTCTTACTTCCTATATTGTTACCTGATATCTTATACCACAAAAATGTTTTTTTTTCTTCCTGAATCATGTGACATGAAAGTTGTAATAGATCTCAGTGATAATAGACGCCATGTGGCGGTAATGGCCGGGTACATTGTCCTTGATCCCAGTCCTCTATATAATCAGACTATGTGGCGCACCTGTACAAACACGTCTCCCGGTGATGCCACACTCACATTCCTCTATCAGGAGTCACATTTCAGAACCCTCTCAGGTTGGAGCGCTGCTTAGTATGAAGCATTTCCTGAGGCTCCTCTGATGGATGGCAGAATAAGGAGCTTTCACTCATTAACCTTCATATTTCTATAATGTAATAAATGTGGGTAATCCGCAGATGTTGGGGGCGGCTTTATCAGCGTGCCCATTAATCATCCTCTATAAGCCATCCCTTGTAGATGAGGGAGCCAGCACTTTATTAGATGCACATGGCACGGCCGGCTATCGGGTATCACCTGCGCCCCCCGAGCCCTGACAGGTAATCACAGGGACACCGCTGATTTATGTATTTGTAAACAGCGACATATTTGGTGCACGTTACTCATGCATCATTCATAGGAACGTCGTGTGACTGTATATGAGCCGGAGGAAAATACTTGTGGACGACAAAACACGTTTTACAGAAATGCTAATTCTATATTTATTTGCCCTAATAGTGTTTTTTGTTTTCTTTACTCTGAAAAGCTTTTATATCCTATCTATCTATCTATCTATCTATCTATCTATCTCTATCTATCTATCTATCTATCTATCTATCTATCTATCTATCTATCTATCTCCTATCTATCTATCTATCTATCTCCTATCTCCTATCTATCTATCTATCTATCTATCTATCTATCTATCTATCTATCTATCTATCTATCTCCTATCTATCTATCTATCTATCTCCTATCTATCTATCTCCTGTCTATCTCCTATCTATCTATCTATCTATCTATCTATCTATCTATCTATCTATCTATCTCCTATCTATCTATCTCTCTCTCTCTCTATCTATCTATCTCCTATCTATCTATCTATCTATCTATCTATCTATCTCCTATCTATCTCCTATCTATCTATCTATCTATCTATCTATCTATCTATCTATCTATCTATCTTCTATCTATCTATTATCTATCTATCTATCTATCTATCTATCTATCTCCTATCTATCTATCTCCTATCTATCTATCTATCTATCTATCTCCTATCTATCTATCTATCTATCTATCTATCTATCTATCTATCTATCTATCTCCTATCTATCTATCTCCTATCTATCTATCTCCTATCTATCTATCTCCTATCTATCTATCTATCTATCTATCTATCTATCTATCTCCTATCTATCTATCTCTCTCTCTCTATCTATCTCCTATCTATCTATCTATCTATCTATCTATCTATCTATCTATCTATCTATCTATCTATCTATCTATCTCCTATCTATCTATCTCCTATCTATCTCCTATCTATCTATCTATCTATCTATCTATCTATCTATCTATCTCCTATCTATCTCCTATCTATCTATCTATCTATCTATCTATCTATCTATCTATCTATCTCCTATCTATCTATCTTCTATCTATCTATTATCTATCTATCTATCTATCTATCTATCTATCTATCTCCTATCTATCTATCTATCTATCTATCTATCTATCTATCTATCTATCTATCTATCGCCTATCTATCTGTCTGTCTGTCTGTCTATCTATCTATCTATCTATCTATCTATCTATCTAACAAAACACAACAATCACTGAACTCAGGGAGAACAGTGAAAAATTCCAATGGAGTACTCACTTACGAGTCTCCATTGATTGTCCCATACAAAATTTGAATATGCAAAAAAGGGGTCCGTGGAGCCTCAGTTACGAGTCTCAAAACACGGGAATAGCCAGATATCCCTCTCTCCAGAGAAGGAAGCCCATTGCCAAGGGGTGCCTCCTATCTACCTATCTATCTATCTATCTATCTATCTATCTATCTATCTATCTATCTATCTCCTATCTATCTATCTATCTATCTATCTATCTATCTATCTATCTCTTATCTACCTCCTATCTATCTATCTATCTATCTATCTATCTCCTATCTATCTATCTATCTATCTATCTATCTATCTATCTATCTATCTATCTCTTATCTACCTCCTATCTATCTATCTATCTATCTACCTACCTATCTATCTATCTATCTATCTATCTATATAGAACAGATATTGAGAGTTCTGCACATAGGCTCTGTTCATAAGGAGTAAAAATGGCGTAAGTCTCTGCCGCGGAATCCCGCCAGTCTCTGTTTTATAATGGCAGTCTATGGGAGGCTCGCACTGAACAATGGACATGTTCATTCCTCAGCACAGAGATCATCCCGGCCGGTACTGCAGATAATCTTTTCGGCCACAGTGTTCTGATGCGGGCGCATCCGTGCGCGCCTGCATCAGAACTCCTCACACCACATAATGGAGCGTGTGGCCAGAGCGTCTCGCTTCATAGTGTGCGCTGACATGGTTTTCTACGGCCACTATTCATTGAATAGCGGCCACACAAAACTGACATGTCAGTTGTTTGCGGCGCCACTAGGGGTCCCATAGACACCTGGCCAACGTATTCTCTCATATTTACTATGGCCGTTGTTGCAATCGGGAACAACGGCCGTAGAAATATGAAAAAATACGTAATTGGCTTAGACCTTCAAACCATGACCTGACCCATTGGGCTCCAGTGATTGTATTAGAGGGAATGTGTCATCAGAAAATAACTTATTGTATAAGTTTTTAAAGAATTTTTGGTGCCTTTTTCCCTATTTTTCCATTTTTCTCTCTATATTATAAAATAATCCTGATATCTTGCAGTTCTCATTCTCACCACTGGGGCTAAAACTAAGCTGAGACTTCCTGTTGTATCTGTAGTGATAAGAGGAGGCTGCTGTAAAGTGATCTGTACAGCATTGCGGCGTCATGTGACACCAGTAGAAGAGACAGTAGCAGCTCCCAGTTAAATGACCTCTTCACAGGTCACAGAGTGCGCTCAATAATGTCTCACACTCATCTCCAAGGGACAGAGTGTGTCTTTTGTCTTCTATGTCCATGAGTCTCACTGTAAAGTATGACGCTAAATGCTGTTAAGAACAGCCCAGGCAAAATGGCCGCCCCCATAACTATGTACAAAAAGTGAAATAATAAATTACAGTAAGAAAATAGAAACAAATTAGAAAAAAAGAAAAATTTTTGTATCGCTAATAAGTAAAAGAAAATTTAGGTGACACATTCCCTTTAATACCAGCTATTCCTTCATAGTTGATCTCCTGGATGGACACGTGAGAATATACATTGGTGGGAATACCCCGCTAGAGGTCAGAGCCCCTTTAAGTTGGAGTCTGTTATGATGAAATACACTCTGCATACGGTTACACAGTATGTGCCTGGGAATGGATGAGATTGCATTTGTGAAACAGAGCAGCCCAGACATTTTTATGTATGTAGCTGCCAGGATGAAAAGAATATCCTAGAAATATGCGTCTGATAGCTATCACCAGATAAGAGGAGAAGGAGATGTACAGTGAAATACATAGGCCATATGGAAGGAATATCACTGGCACTGTCAGTCACACGCTGGTATTTGGCTCCTTCTCCAGCATACGTCATACCCTGTCTATACTGGGGATGTATGACAGACATGAACAAGTAGCTGCTAATGTTCCTCAGGAACAGCGCCACCCCAGTTCATAGGTGATGCCTGGTATTACATCTTTACCTCATTATCTCTAGTCTTTCAGTACTTATCAGCTGCTGTATGTCCTGCAGATAGTGGTGTTTTCTTATTAGTCTTAAATAGTGCTCTCTGCTGCCACCTCTGTCCATGTCAGGAACTGTCCAGAGCAGCAGCAAATCCTCATAGAAAACCTCTCCTGCTCTGGACAGTTCCTGACATGGACAGAGGTGGCAGCAGAGAGCACTGTGTCAGACTGGAATGAATACACCACTTCCTGCAGGACATACAGTAGCTGATAAATACTGGAAGATTTGGGATTTTTAAATAGAAGTAATTTACAAATCTGTGTAACTTTCTGGCGCTGATTGATTTGAAATCATTTACTACTATGGCGAAAATCTTTTTCTTTCAAATCAACTGGTGTGAGAAAGTTATATAGATTTGTAATTTACTTCTATTAAAAAAATTCTAGTCTTTTAGTACTTATCAGCTGCTGTACGTCCTGCAGGAAGTGGTGTATTCTTTCCAGTCTGACACAGTGCTCTCTGCTGCCACCTCTGTCCATGTCAGGAATTGTCCAGAGCAGGAGAGGTTTTCTATGGGGATTTGCTGCTGCTCTGGACAGTTCCTGACATGGACAGAGGTGGCAGCAGAGAGCACTGTGTCAGACTGGAGAGAATGCACCCCTTCCTTCAAGACATACAGCAGCTGATAAGTACTGGAAGACTGAAGATTTTTAAGTAGAAAGAAATTGCAAATCTATATAACTTTCTGACACCAGTTGATTTAAATGAAATTTTTTTTTTCCGGAGTACCCCTTTAACAACTTCCTTCAAGGCTTTGCTTTGTACTGAACCTTTCACTGTATTCCAGCATTCCAGTCCGTTGAGGATCACATGTGAAAGGGACAAGTGCTTTGGTTCCATTTCAGCTCTTTGGGTGGCTTGGGACCTCGTACAATGTGCTTAACATATTGCTATTATTTATTACTCCTCCATTCAGGTTTGGATATCAGCCTGTTCTATTGGTTGGAAATAGGAAATAGTCTGTCATGGTCGGGAATTATTCCTTGCTTAAGTTCACATCCACTTCACATGCCCTAAGGAAAGGTACGAGGATTAATAAAGGGAAGAAGGAATGTGGAATATGTGAGGACAAACCTCCATGGGTCCAGAGCTACTATTCACTGGGATTGTGCAACACCCTCCTGTATACCTACTGGGGCAGATCGGCTAATACGGGAGTACCTGGATGGTGGCATGGGGGTGACTATGTGCTCTATGCACCCTCCTGTATACCTACTGGGGCAGATCGGCTAATACAGGGGTACCTGGATGGAGGCATGGGGGTGACTATGTGCTCTATGCACCCTCCTGTATACCTACTGGGGCAGATCGGCTAATACAGGGGTACCTGGATGGTGGCATGGGGGTGACTATGTGCTCTATGCACCCTCCTGTATACCTACTGGGGCAGATCGACTAATACGGGAGTACCTGGATGGAGGCATGGGGGTGACTATGGGCTCTATTCACCCTCCTGTATACCTACTGGGGCAGATCGACTAATACAGGGGTATCTGGATGGAGGCATGGGGGTGACTATGGGCTCTATTCACCCTCCTGTATACCTACTGGGGCAGATCGACTAATACGGGAGTACCTGGATGGAGGCATGGGGGTGACTATGGGCTCTATTCACCCTCCTGTATACCTACTGGGGCAGATCGGCTAATACAGGGGTACCTGGATGGAGGCATGGGGGTGATGATGTGCTTTATGCACCCTCCTGTATACCTACTGGGGCAGATCGACTAATACGGGAGTACCTGGATGGTGGCATGAACGTGACTATGTGCTCTATGCACCCTCCTGTATACCTACTGGGGCAGATCGGCTAATACAGGGGTACCTGGATGGAGGCATGGGGGTGACTATGGGCTGTATGCACCCTCCTGTACATCTACTGGGGCAGATCGACTAATACAGGGGTACCTGGATGGTGGCATGGGGGTGATGATGTGCTTTATGCACCCTCCTGTATACCTACTGGGGCAGATCGACTAATACGGGGGTATCTGGATGGTGGCATGGGGGTGATGATGTGCTTTATGCACCCTCCTGTATACCTACTGGGGCAGAACGACTAATACAGGGGTACCTGGATGGAGGCATGGGGGTGATGATGTGCTTTATGCACCCTCCTGTATACCTACTGGGGCAGATTGGCTAATACGGGGGTACCTGGATGGAGGCATGGGGGTGACTATGGGCTCTATGCACCCTCCTGTATACCTACTGGGGCAGATTGGCTAATACGGGGGTATCTGGATGGTGGCATGGGGGTGATGGTGTGCTCTATGCAGCGACCTCCCTTGAAGTAAATAGAAACTTAAAAGGGTCCTCCAATTAAAACGTACTTATTGACAGGATAGGCGACAAGTAAAAGATAGCTGGGGGGTCCGATCTCCATACCCCTTCATTTTAAATAGAGCAGTGGGTTGGCACTTGGCGTTTCTCTATTCATTCTCTATGGTGCCGAGTGCTGTACTTGGTTCTCTCCGGTGGCTCCTTCCCTACGGAGGTCGGACCCCCTGCAATCTCTTACTTGTCCTGTATCCTGTGGATAGGGGACATGTATGTTTCATTCAGAGAACCTCTTTAAAGCAGATCATTTTTGTTTTGTAGGTTTCATCTGGGTCCTCCAATGTTCTGATACGGTCCAGAGACAGACTTGGTTTCCTTCAGCTACAATTACGGTTCCAGAATGCTGACACTGTTAGAGAGCTGTTAGGTCAGGGAGACAAATGGTTCCTTTCATATTGCTTCTGTAGTGTCAGAGAGGCGTTGATCTAGAACAGGAATGGGGAACCTTCAGCCCTCCAGCTGTTGCCAAACTACAATTCCCATCATGCCTGGGCAGCTGAAGCTACACAAAAGCCACAGAAGCTAGGAACTGATAAAGATAGAGCAAAGTTGCAGTTAGCCTAGGAACTCTATCTCGCAGCACGGTTGTCAGCAGGGATCCCTCAGCATTCCGCTCATCCCAGGGAACAGGTCTTGGGCTGTGTCAGCCAAATCTAGTGGGCATAAGGTGGTGTGAAGACTACTCAAAGGTCAATACACAGGCACAGGTGTTCTCTTCTTCTTCTTTTAAATATTCTTACCATATCCTCCCACATCCAGGCAGAGCACAGTACTACTTAGGTTGAGACCCTCACGACATCCTCCTCTCTGCTACTCTGCTTCTCTGAATCACTCCACAAGCTACTCAGTTGGCACGACTATACCTCATACATTCCTATGGCAGATTCGGTTGCTATATGGCCCAGTGTTTGTCTACAAGTATTATCAAGTGTATTATCCAGTGCTTTATCACGAGAAACGTCATAATTGTGTATCCTGCTGCAAGCAAGTACCCTTTCTAGTAAAGAGACTAATACTGAACTCTCCGAAAATTTTTAGTAACAATGGGGGAGATTTATCAAACATGGTGTAAAGTGAAACTGGCTCAGTTGCCCCTAGCAACCAATCAGATTCCACCTTTCATTCCTCACAGACTCTTTGGAAAATGAAAGGTGGAATCTGATTGGTTGCTAGGGGCAACTGAGCAAGTTTCACTTCCCACCATGTTTGATAAATCTCCCCCTATATGTTAGACTTGTCATTCTCTGTTCTACCGGCGTATTACAATCTTCTATGACTGCTGAACTGAGTAGCAGGAGACAAGGCAGCCCCAACAGAAAACAGAAGATGAAAGCTGATTTATGACGGCACGGAGTCACAGTCTCTAATAGCGAAAAGTCAGCAGCTGGAAAAAATAAAGATCAGAAGAGTATTATCCACAGTAACTAAAACTTTTAAACATTACTTTTCCCTAATAGATTAAGAAAACATATTTAAAAAATGCTCCTGTGTCTAGATATGACTGCTAGATACTTGTTATGGAGCCCCAGGGCTACTTCTATTTCTTTCCAGAATGCCCACTTAAAGGGGTACTCCAGCGAAAATCTTTTTCTTTCAAATCAACTGGCTTCAGAAATTTATATAGATTTGTGATTTACTTCTATTATAAAATCTCCAGTCTTTCAGTATTTATCAGCTGCTGTATGTCCTGCAGGAAGTGGTGTATTCTTTCCAGTCTGACACAGTGCTCTCTGCTGCCACCTCTGTCCATGTCAGGAACTGTTCAGAGTAGCAGCAAATCCACATTAAAAACCTCTCCTGCTCTTGACGGTTCCTGTCTCGGACTACCAAGCCTGACAGTCTCTGGACTCGTTTGGCAAAAGGTGGTCTTCTTCTTCTGTTCACTTAACCGTGAGTACGAGGATTTCTTCTATCCCGGCAGAGTACTGCACTATTTAGGCAAGGTCCTCAAGACGTGACAAGTGCCCCAGTGAAGACACCAGAGCCCCCCGGCTGTATACCATCTCAGCAGCCCCGGCCACGTCACTTACATGGCTCTTTACAGAACTCTCATAGACTCAATGTAGAGAGACCTACAGGTAAGCCTGCCCACCTCTCTATAGAAGTCAATGCAATCACGTAAATCCATCATTTGGGAATCTTCACTTTCAGCTATTATATTGTGTTACCTTCCTAATTCATCATGAATTTGCAGAATCTTCAGTTCGTGTCTTTGCAATAAACCCCAAGTGTGAAGGGGTTGGACCGCCAGCTGCAGCGATGATGCGTCCTTCAGTATTGGCGGCTGAGCTCCACCGTAACGTTGCTAACACATAGATGCGGCGCTGTCATCACATGGAAATGCGGCCTTCTTTCCAAAATAAAATGGAGAATATCCTGGCCAAGCTAAATAATGACATTCAGATTAGCGTTATACTGTGTTTTCTAAATGACCTCATACAAAAGTCCAAAATTCTCAGCAGGTACAACCTGCAACTGGAGAACCCCAATGCAAAGCTTCATGGTGCCAATGTCAATAAAGCCAATGCTGACGTCTCCAGTGTCCGCTAAATGACATTATGTTTTCATTTACCATTCTCACTGGCATCACCCCCGGCCATGGAACGTCACAAAGTCACTCTTTTCTGCTTTATTTTTACTGTTTATCCATTTCTTTTGGGAAGTAAACCAAGTCACTAAATCATCTTCTATTCTCTCCTATGGAAAAGTGTAGTAGTGGGTATGCTGTGTGACCTTGAACATAGTCAGCTAGCATTAAAGGGGAACTATCAGCATGTTTCACAAATCTAACCTGCTGATAGCTTCCTAGTGGACATGGGGTGCTGAAGAGGAAGGTATGTCTCTTACCTTTATTGTCAGCACCTTTCCCGTCTGCCCCCTCCAATCTGGGGTCGGATTGCCGTGCTAGAAGTGGGGCTACGGCCTTTGGCTGGCCCACCACTTCTAATGATTATCACTGGAAGGGGCCGACCCGGGGTTGGGGATCAGGGGCTTGGAGGGGCAGTAGCCATGACCTGGTGCTCCTAACAGCTTACCAGGCACAACTAAAAGCATGGGAACGGCGTCAAGGAGGAAGGTAAGAGACATATGTGGTGTCCCACCACGGGTGTTTCTAGTCTGAACACCTGTCGCAAAAGCCTTGTACTCTTGTACTCTTGGTGATGAAGTTGTATATGAGTTTCGCCACCATTTGTCACTATGTATAACATTGTATGTTGCACAGTTGTAGTCACTACCGGGTTACTGTCTTGTTATGTGATTCTGTACCAATGAGAGATGCTCTTTTCCTTCTACCTATGTCTATTCTCCTTTCTTTACACACTCTCTTCTCCACCACTCACAGGGATTTTTACACACCCTGAAGGAAGTAGTCACTTGGGAAGAGAAAGTGTAGCGTCACTTAGTTTAGTTTCCCTCTGATTCTCCGAGGAGTAGGACACACACAGATCAGGCATCCCTGCTCAACTTAGCCAGGGCCTGGCTCTGCCAGGTTCCCTGTACAGGAATGACCCTCTGTGGTAGCAGACAGACACACGTGTATGGAGAACACAGAGACTTTCTTTTTACAAGCTATACCTACAGACATCATGCAGTGCTAAGTAACTAAAAGAAGACAAGTTAGAGATCACCCCAGCCTACGCCAAGAACCTCTCTAAACAGAGCAGGGCGGTATCCTAGATAGAGGAACTGACCCGGATAGAGCAAAGCAACTGTAACCAAGGTCTACGAACTCTATCTCGCAGCGCAGGTGACAACGGATAATTTCGGACACTTAGCTCAGCTCAGGTTACCAAGACTGGGGCTTGTGTCACCCCCGTAGGATGGGTAACCCGACACTGCAGGGCAGAAGGTGTCTATAGCGACAGTAAGGTCGTAACATAAGCAGAAGTATTCTTCTCTCAATTATTTTTTATTCAAGTATTTCTTCTCTTAAGTTCCGGCAGAGCACATTACTACTTTGGGTTGGGGCTCTCTCCCGATATACTCCTCTAAACTCTACTACTCTTCTCAACTCTCAACTGAACCAGCACTGCTACTCTACCTCAACACTTAAGTATGTCTCAGCACAGATTCAGTGAGCTCAAGTTTGTATCTCAGAAGTCACCTAGTGAACAGCTATCCTGTATTGTAAAGAGACTTTCAGTAAAAATCACTTTATTTATTCTACTGGCACTTGCACCAGCACCTACACACAGGCTACACCATCCTTGGGTCATTTTCCCCTTTCTGTGGGTGGCGGTACCGTCAGTCCGGGTGGGTCATCTCTCAACTCTGTACCACCATGATAAGAGCTCAAGGGACCCATAACAACCTGGGAGGTCACTGACCATTGGGGATCTGTATAGCCAGCCACTAAACCGTTCTTTTTCTTGTTCCATTGACTTTAATGCATATGATTGCAGAATGAATGGAAAGCAACAACCGTTCTTTTCAGTATTATTTTTACAATAGGCTATCAACGTCCACACCTGCAGGACCACCAGAGTCAACGGATGAGGCATAGGTCCTTTCTGTGGCAAGGTAGTCCATTTACTGTAGTAGGAACCCTTCCACATTCGTCCATGCCAGTGTCTTTTTACCCAACGTGCAGAAGTTAAAGAGGATGTACCACCTGGTACATCCTCTTTAACCTAAACCCACTGATCGAACAGCGCCGGCACGGGGAATCTGGTGCCGCGGTCCGTTTTTCGGACCAAGGCCCCGTTCGTGTGCATGGCGCTGTTCTATGCACCAGAACCGGCCGGTGCTCAAGCACTGGAGGCGGGCCAGGCCGCCCCCAGTGGGAGGGAATTCCCGCCCCTGTATGACGCGGCTCCCTTAGAATGTATGGAACCGCGTCATACAGGGGAGGGAATTCCCTCCCACTCGGGGCGGCCCGGCCCGCCTCCAGTGCTTGAGCACCGGCCGGTTCCGGTGCATAGAACGGCACTGTGCACAGGAATGGGGCCTCGGTCCGAAAAACGGACCGTGGCACCGGCTTCCCCGTGCCAGCGCCGTTCGATCAGTGGGTTTAGGTTAAAGAGGATGTACCAGGTGGTACATCCTCTTTAAACCAGCTTGGTATATTGGGAGATTTCAGCTGTGAAGCTTTCAGAATAGTGAATGCAGCTTTGTACTATAATACAGGCTGTAACTTTATAGTTCCTCCACATTTTCTGTCCAGCAGTTCTATAAGTGAATGATGTAGGAAGGCGAACGCTCTCTTTACCTATGGACAGTCTTCACGCTTCTACTGGATGAATATTGTATTTGACGTAGATTTACCCAGTACATTTGTGATGTCGTGTGTGGCCCTGGTGTTATCTCCATGGGGAACACTCGCCTGGGCTTGCTCCCAATTTTTGTGACCATTTTGCAGGTGCACAGCCCTCTGTAGACCCTTCCCCGCAGCTTATAACAGATCAGTTTATTCCTCACCAGCATCCCCTCCTATAGGCCCTGGATGTTTTAGCACTTCTCATAGATCGCACTGTTTGTATTGGTACTGGGCCAGGATTGGGAAGGCTTTTCTGTGGCTGAATGAGGACTCCATTAAAAGCGTTTTATATGGTCCATCCCTCGTTTCATATGGTTTATAGAAAACATCAAGTCATTATAGGACAGCTGAATATTGATTTCATGTATATAATGGTACAATCCTGGAATAATAGGGCGACCGCAGATAACCTCTAGTCAATTTAAGATACTGCTGCACCTAATATAGTATCACAGCAATAATATGAAGGGGTTGAATATTTATTTAAAGGGATATTCCCATCCCAACGTATATAGTCATACTTGTCAAGTAAAAACTTTATTTGCAAATACATTTAGCAAACTTGCCTCCATCTCTGGTAGATTTTTACAGGGGCTGCAATATGGCCTGGGCTGTTTTTAACAGCATTTAGTGACATGCTTTACAGCAAGACTCGTGGACATAGAAGTCAATGGACAGAGTCTGTCCCCATGAGATGAATGTGAAACATTACTGAGCGCGCTCTGTGACCTTTAAAGAGGTCATTCCACAGGAAGCTGCTATTGTCTCCTCTATCTACTGGTGTCACATGACGCTGCAATGCTGTACAGATCACTTTACAGCAGCCTCCTCTTATCACCACAGACACAACAGGAAGTCTCAGCTTAGTTTTAGCTTCAGTGGTGAGAATGAAAACTGCAAGATATCAGTAATATTTTATAATATAGAAAGAAAAATGGAAAATTAGGAAAAATGTCACCACAAATTCTTAAAAAATATGATTCACCTAAAAACAAATATTAAACATTAAGTCATTTTCTGATGACACATTCTATTTAAAGGGGATGTCTGAGGGCATGGGGACCTTTCGGCATTGTATTATTAGTATTACAGAAGCTATATACAAAGCAGTGCTGTTAGTTAAAGGGGTATGCTAGAGAAAAACATTTTTTCAAATCAACTGGTGTCAGAATGTTATACAGGTTGGTAAATCACTTGTAATTAAAAAAAAAAACTTAGAAAGTGATGTATTCTCTCCAGTCTGACACAGTGCTCTCTGCTGCCACCTCTGTCCATGTCAGGAACTGTCCAGAGCAGGAGAGGTTTTCTATGGGGATTTGCTGCTGCTCTGAACAGTTCCTGACATGGACAGAGGTGGCAGCAGAGAGCACTGTGTCAGACTGGAAAGAATACACCACTTCCTAATTTCTTCAGGTAGCAAGAAAAGAGGCAGAGGGCACAGAGCATTATGTGACTGGAGTATAAGATCACGTTGGGTTTGTTTAATGTCTGTAACGTGAATCGGGAGGAGTTACTGTTTCAGCTGAATGATCCTCAGTGGATGCTGATAATCTCCAAAGCTTTTCTTTAAACCAATTCTGAACAAACTTTTTGAGTAGAAAGTGTAACATACTGTACAGATTGCAGTGTTGCCAAATCATCTGTATAATGATAAGTGACATGTCTATATTATACAGGTGGAGGAGATAATGAAGTCCAGGTAAGGCATACATATGAACTGCATTAGCCACAGAACCCATAAAATGTGGATGTTCCAGTTATTACAGCCCCGGTAACCCTGGATGAACCTGTCTGGGAAAGAATGGGATTCATGTGGGGTGAGGTAAGTTATACGGTGGACATTACCGAATAGACAACTATGACTAGGGACAACTGTACGGATATATTTGTGCATTTATCTGCTTCTAGTTTCTTTATTGCCTTTCTGTCTATATATTATTGAAACTGTATAGATGAATGCTGCGGTCTCCCAGGGGATCATACAAACAGCAATAGCACAATGAATCTAGATGTGTATCATCCGCAGGGGCAGACTTGTGGTTGGCTCTTGTATGGACCTTTAAGAAGGGTTATCCAGCGCTACAAAAACATGGCCACTTTCCCCCTCTCTTGTCTCCAGACTGGGTGGGGTTTCAAACTCAGTTGCCTTGAAGTAAATGGAGCTTAATTGCAAACCGTACCTGACCTGGAGACAAGAGTGGGGGGAAAAGTGGCCATGTTTTTGTAGCGCTGGATAACCCCTTTAACCCTTTGAGGACCAGGCCCAAAATGACCCAGTGGACCGCGCAAATTTTGATCTTAGTGTTTTCGTTTTTCCCTCCTCCCCTTCTAAGAGCTCTAGCACTCTCAGTTTTCTATCTACAAGCCATGTAATGGCTTATTTGTTACAGGAATAGTTGTACTGTGTAATGGCGTCATTCATTTTACCATAACATGTATGACGGAATCCCAAATATATTATTTATGAAGATATAAACTGGTGAAATCGTAAAAAAGAATGCAATATGGTAACGTTTGGGGGGTTCCTGTGTCTACGTAATGCACTATATGGTAACAGCGACATGATACCATTATTCTATAGGTCAGTCCGAACACAACCATATGCAGGTTACACAGATTCTCTAATGTTAAATTTTTTTTTTTAATGAAATCCTTTTTTTTTGCCAATTCATTATTAATAAAATAGCCCTATTGTGACGCTTATAACGGTTTTATTTCTTCACCTACGGGGCTGTATGGGGTGTCATTTTTTCCACCATGATCTCTAGTTTTTATTAATACCATATTTGTGAAGATTGGCCGTTTTGATCACTTTTTATTAATTTATTTTTATATATAATGTAACATCAAATCGGTAATCCGCTCACTTTTTTTCCCCTCTTTTCGTGTACGCCATTCGCCAATCGCAATGATGCTTGTTATATTTTAATAGATCGGACAATTATGCACGCTACGGTATATTATATGTTTATTTATTTATTTTTATATGTTTTATTTATATAATGGGATAAGGGGGTGATTTCAACTTTTATTGGGGGAGGGGCTTTGGGGCAGTGTATTGGTTTTTTTAACTCTTTTTTTTTTTACACATTAGAAGTCCCTTTGGGGGACTTGTACATACAATAGTATGATTGTACACACTGATCACTGCTATGCCATAGGCATAGCATTGATCAGTGTGATCGGCGCTCTGCTCATTGAGCCTGCCTGTGCAGGCTCAGTGTAGCAGATTGCCGATTGGACCGCACGGAGGCAGGTGAGAGACCTCCGGTGGTCTGATACAGCGATCGGGACCCCCGCAATCACACTGCGGGGGTCCCGATCGCTAAGTGACAGGGGACTCCACCTGTCACTTGCACTTAAATGCCGCGGCGTTTAAGGGGTTAATGACATGCGGCAGCGCTATCGCTGCAGCATGTCATTACCGGTGAGGTCCCGGCTGCTCACTGCACCCGCCCCCCACCTCCTATGAAGCGCCCTCTGCTCCGGAGCGCTCTTCATAGCGGGAGAACCACCCATGACGTACAGTTACGTCATGGGTCGTCTGGTGACGGACTTCCATGACGTAACCCTACGTCCAGGGTAGTCTAAGGGTTAATGCTTTATGCTGTTAGTAAAGTTTTTTTAGTAATACTTGGATTGGACATTACTGGACGACCAACCAATGTGTATGGAGGTTCCCAACCAACAGATGATATTGGGGAAGAGATGGATTCAGCATGTCGGACTTCAACTGCCCGCTCTTTTGTTTTTTGAGGAGATTTAGAAAGCCACCATCAGAGCTGTCTGTCAGGGGCTAACCTCTCTTCGGCATTTGAATACCGGTGGCTGAAGACGTTGGAAGCATCAAACTTCTTCAGCCACCGGTATCCAAATGCTGAACAATCGGACACGAGCATGCGCTAGTTGCACTGGTCTCTATTCTGAGCACATTAAGGGGAAACTATCAGCAAGTTAGACGAATCAAACCTGCTGATAGTTGCCTATTTTGCAGGAGACGCAGAGGAGGAAGATATGTCTCTTACCTTCATCCTCGGCGCCGTTCCGGTGGAGGTAAGACTGTTAGGAGCATAGGGGCACCCGTTAGGAGCACTGCCCGCCCCAATAGCACCGATCCACCCCTGGCCAGCCCAACCCTTTATAATTATAATCAACGGAGTGGGCCGGCTGGGGGCGGCTGGTGCTTCTAACTAGAGATGATCAAACAGGGCCGAGGTTCAGGTTCGTACGAACCCAAACCATCGGCATTTGACTCCCGCTGCCTTCCTGTTCTGTGGGGAAGGTGGAGACCGGAACGGCGCTAAGGAGGAAGGTAAGAGACATATCTTCCTCCTTAGTGTCTCCTGTGCAGTAGGGACATATCAGCAGGTTAGATTTGTCGATTTAGATAGATTAGATTTGTTACATTTAGCCATACTTTATGTGTATCACGCCCATATCGACCAATCAGATCTCTTCACGTTATTATTCATGGTATTAATGAAACCTGGATTACAATTGTTTAATAAGAATAAATACCTGTTTATTTAGTACAAAATGGTGGTCTTCCCATGTGTACCCTTATGACTATACATTGAGGTGGGCACTTTCAGGAAAGCACTGTGTTTTTATCCATTTGACGCCTATAAATGACCCTTGCACATACTATAACTGTGCGGAAGCAGATGGCAGGTGTGGCTGTGGAAATATAAGTGAAGATCATAAATATGATACATGGCTATGAACGTGTTATATATGGAAGAACGGCCATGCCGAACAAAGTGGGTGGCTGCCTGTTATTCTATATAAAATACTGGCTAATTAAAAAGAAGGTATCATATCCGCCTGAGAGTATTGCATTTGGCCACCAAGCCATGGCACGGCTCCTCTTCACAAGAGGCAATAACTTACTTTATGCATAGTCATTTTATAACTCTCTGTAGTTGAACATTTTCTATTGAGAGCGCATACACCACAGTGGATTCCTTGTTGTGTGGCATATGTGTCAGACAGTCCTCTTGGCATGACACCTTCTTATAATAATACACCTGTGTAGAATTTACACAAAAATATGGTATTTCCAGAAATCCCAGCAGCAAAAGCAGCTTTGGGGCAAAGTAAGGGCAGAGCACCCAAGATGTCCGACAACGGTTATTCTAGGAGAAATTCTGATATGAAAAGGAGGTACAGCGACTTCTTAATATTACTATGTACTAATATAGCTGACAAAGCATGCTGTCATTTAAAGTTTAAAGGGGTTATCCACCTAAGAGCGAAAAAATTAAATGCTAATAAATTACTCACCATGTCCCCCTGAGTATTTTGAGCCGTCTTCTGTCTTTCTAGCTGCTGCCGTTCTCTAGTTACAAGTTTTTCTAAAAGCCGATCTATATCCAAGATAGGAAACTACATTTCCCATCATGCATCTCCCTGATTGGTCCATTTGCGTACTCACCCCCTTAGCTTTCTTTCCTGCCCTCTGCTGTCATTACTATTGCACAGTAAACACAGGACTGTTTTTTCACTGATTTTGCATCACATCACCCCAATATGTATTCCAGACTAGCTGATGATGTAGCAGAGCTGATGCGCGCATGGTGTAGCTACAGTATATGCTGCATAATGGGCATGGGTGGGGTGTAGTGTAGGTTTAGATCTCTGCTTGCTGACTGTAAATGAAAACCTTCTAGTTCCATCCAGACTCTAAGAACATCTATAACACTTACAATATGCAGAGCTGTGACACAAAGACAGGTACATATGCCGGCATTCACTGACAGCAAGCAGAGATAGTACTGTAACTTTTCATATTAGAAGACCTAGGCTCAGGGACACATGTAAGTCTATGGAAGCAGCACAGGTGCATGGAGATGATGCAGATGATGTCTCCTGGTGATTGGGTTACCAAGTCAATAGAGATCTAATCCGCACCCCAGAGAATCGATCACATGTCCTGTGACTACAAAGGGAGGGGGAAAGAGGGAACTGAGCATGGTCAGAGTGGACCGAGAGTAGGGGATTTTAGACAATAGCCGATAATGATGAGAAAAAAAAACAGGGAAAGGGTCCAAGATATACTGATACTACTCATAGACTACATAAAATTTGTACGTGACACCTATATTGTCATGTAACATTCACATTAGAAAAAATATTTTAATAATAATACTAACATTTCAATAGTCTGTTTTTCCCATAGTAACTATCTTTGCAGAACCAAATGAGGCCTCTGCGTTGGGAATCGGCTGCTCACATTGTAGTAAAGGCATCTAGGGGTCACTCGGCTATAACTGGCGGAGTTTCTGTTTGTCTAAAAAGTAAATTTGATTTTGTGGGTAAATACATTATTTTCAGCAAAGTCAAATGGAAAATGAATATTTGGTCCACTGCTACCTGCCAAACTTTAGAAACCCAATGGCAGCAATCCTCCAGCAGGAGCGTGCCAAGTTACAGTGCTCCTAGCCATTTGGGCTTATATATATAACAATAAATTGGATGTTGATAACAATGTGACTCTGGGATTGACATTTTGCATATAATCCATCAATCCAGTGTATGTCAATCCTAAAAAATGAGACTGTGGGGGGATCGCTGCTTGAATTTCCCGCCATCAGCTACGGTCGGCGTCTTTGGATCTCCCTTCCGGGTTCCAATGAACTCAATTTTGTTCTGCAGGAAGACGTAGAAGAGGAGGAAGAAGATCAGGACCGCCAGCCGCTCTGACAACAACACAAAATGTTGCGGGAGAAGAGGACGTGTTCAACAGTTATCAGGTATGTATGCTTTCTTTCACTTCCGGGGGGGAGAAAGGGGGGGAACAGTGTAAAACACCAGAGTTCTCCTTTAAGATTTACTATCCATCCTAATACCAATGTTGTTAAGGTTTTAGGTGGAGAGGTCAGACCAGTCATTGATAGAGATGGGATTTCTGTTACGGGAAGACTATGAATGCACTAGAGATGATGCATTGCCGACTGGCAACCCTGTCCCTATGTGTCCCTATCAGTATTCCCCACTATGAGCTACAGTGGAGAGGTGCACCAGCTCTGGTGAACCCAACGCTACATATAAAAACAAATACATGGTTGACCATTCACATGGTTTCCTGAGGCTGATGACTAAGAGATTCAACTGGAGCCATGATGATTAGATGACATGTTGTGGAGATGTAAATTTTTAAAGAGACTGCCTTTTGCTGCCCTATGAAGGGGGCCCCGAGTAAAACCTTGCCTTCCATTTCTTTGTTGGTTACGTACACCTGACAAAACCTCTGTTAATCACAGTGGGCACATGCTTAGTAGTCCGCAATACTCATGAACCACCAGTGGGTTCTGTATGGCCAGCACTGATAGAAGACTGACATTCATTGGTAGATAGGTGGGCAGCAGCTCATGAATATCGTTAACTACTGAGCACGCACTCAGTGAATAGTCCGCCATACACATAAAGCATGGCCAAATGTAACAAATATAATCTATCTAAATCGACAAATCTAACCTGCTGATATGTCCCTACTGCACAGGAGATACTAAGGAGGAAGATATGTCTCTTAAGATATGTCTCTTACCTTCCTCCTTAGCGCCGTTCCGGTGCAGTAAGTAGTTTAGACTGTAAGACCGTTAGGAGTAGAGATGATCAAACCAGACCGAGGTTCAGGTTCGTACGAACCCAAACCATCGGCATTTTACTCCCTCTGCCTTCCTGTTCCGTGGGGAAAGTGGAGACAGCCCGAGTACCGTCTGTAAAACAGGCATACACCCTTTTACCTAGGCTGTATCCCTGTTTTCCAGGCAGTACTCGGGCTTGCTCCACCTTCCCCACGGAACGGGAAGGCATCGGGAATCAAATGACGAAGGTTCGAGTTCGACCCTAACAATTCCCGATGTTCGATCAACTCTAGTCACGACCCGGTTGATAGATGCCCCATTCAGCCAGTCTATTAGTGGGACGGGACACCTTTGCAGCCACTGATCGGCTGATGGGGCATCCATCAGTCGAGCCAGGCATTTCTCCCGAGTTCTGATGATGTCATGACTCGGGGGAAATGCCTGACCCAGCTGATGGATGCCCCATCAGCCAGTAAATGACTGTAGCGGTGTCCTGTCCCAGTCATTGAGCGGGGAATCCATCAACTGGGTTGTGACTGCCGGCGGGCGTCCCGGACCTTCTGGCACAGCGATTCATTGGCACAGGGAGAGGTAAGTAGTTGTTCCTTATTATGTTACCCCTGCCTAAAATAATTAAAAAAAATTTTTTTAAAGGAAAAAGCACAGCTACTTTCTTGCGTAAACAGCACCACCCCCTGTCCTCGGATTTATATATCAACTCTATTTACTTCAATACAACTGAGCTGCAAAACCCGCACACCAACCTGAGGACAAGAGTGCTGCTGTGTTTGGAAGAAAGTTTTTGGACAACCCCTTTAAAACATCACCATGTTCCAGGTCGGTTCAAAGCAGTCATGAAACCTGCAAAAGTTAAACTTTCTGGCCGAAAAGAAGTTGCTAACATACTTTAAGCTTCTACAAGAAGGTGGTTTAGACATTTGTCAACATGATTCCAACTCTCCCGCAAAGAAACCCCCCAAAGCAGTGGCTTTCCAATTCCTACCAGACAGGTGAACTTTTTAATTTATAGTTTTTAATATTGAGCCTGTAACGTAAGTAGGTTCTAATCTTATAGTGGGATCTAGTGAACTTTTTGTGGGTTAATTCTGTGAACTCTACTCTTAATCCGAAACTTTCTTTAACCTTTAATGTGGGAACATGCAGTCATAGTGATACCCCGACGGAATGTCCTGAAGGAACCAACTCATTATTCCAAATGTACTCAACATTGAAAGCTAATTATTATTCCGCATATATGTGTCCCGTACGGGCATTTACCCCCATATATCATTGTGTACATTTATTAATCTCTCAGTTGGTCTATTGCGGATTACACAAGTGCTGCATACACGCTTGACACGCTCTGTGGTGGCGCATTGCCTCCGCCAGCTTTGGGGGGAAAAAAAAAGAAAAAGAAATGTTATTCAGCAAGATAATACAAACTAATCTGCTGATAAAATACATTTTTGGCATTTCAGAAATGTGGGTTTAGGGGACTTGCCAAGAGTGCATAGTTCTGTAATGTGTGGCATTCACATACAAGTGTTTAGCGCTAGTGATGACAGTAGAGGCCGCCAGTTCCAAGACAGATGTAAAGGTTTATTTCACAGTTACCTGAAACGTTAAGCACAATTTGTCCAGTTAAAAAAAAAAAAAAATGTAATTATTGACATGCACTGAATGTTAAGCTGTTGGGTAGTATCCAAGTCTGGACTGGCCTAGAACATACAGTATGTGTATGTGGAACTGGGATGCACTGGTTATACTGGTATATGTCATCTCCATAGGAATTATAACCAAAAATATATTTTATATTCCAGCAGCCTGTAGTTCCCTTTTTTTCTGCCTTAATACTTTTTTTTCAAAATGTTTAGGAACCTCCCGAGTCTCCAAAAAAATTTAGATCAGGGATGGGGATAGAGATGCCCAAGTCCAATCGTTCGACATTTAAATACCAGTGGCTGAATCCATAGGCTGTACCCATGTTTTCTGGGCAGTCCTAGCTTCTTCAGCCCAACGATCGGACTCGAGGATGCTCAAGTTGCCCTCATCTCTACTGGGGAACCTTTGGCACTCCAACTCTTGCAAAAGTACAGTTCCCATCATATCTGGGCAGCCAAAACCATATCTATGGTTGTCCAGGCATGATGGGAATTGTAGTTTTGCAACAACCAAAGGGCCAAAGAATCCGCCATTGCTCATCTTAGAGTAAAGGCCCCCCAAAAATTGGTTGACTAACTATCTGAATTGTATGAGGATCTCCAAACTCTCCCTCAACAGATGGAGTTAGGGAAGATTAGGTATGTTGGATATCCCCTGCCCAATCCTTTTGTTCTCTGGGAGAAACTGACTTTAAGAGGGAATGTCTCCCCTAGAAAATCACTATGCAGTACCTGCAAATGGCTACTCTATGGCTTCAATAAGGGAAAAGATGGTTTTAGTCCCCATTGAGAAGAGTCAAAATTTTGTGCCTGGCTGCAACGCCTCTCACCACAGGAACCTGCTGCCCTCCTTACTCATCCACCGCAGTACTGCAGTGTGTAAGTGGTCCAATGTTTACCCACATGCTGCAACACAAAAAAGGGTTAACAAGCAGAAGACAAAGATCCCTGCTTCACTGCACTGATGATAACCAGTGCTGTGAACCAACTGATGATGTTCTCCAGCTGCCAATCAAGTAGGATAGGAAAATGTGCAGAGCTCCGTGCAGAGGTCAGGGGTTATCAGTGCACCAGCAGTAAAGCATATATATTGTGCATAGGGGAGGGGGGCCCCTTACAAATTTTTGCTATGGGGCCCTGTGAATCCTAGCTATGCCCCTGCCTGTACACCTTTCACTCCTGAATCTTCTTGCAGAACGGCATCTCCCTGGTCCCTGAAGGGAACATTTACAGCTGCAGAGCATTGCTCCATGCAGGCTGAAAGCTGACAAGGTACATGACTTCTGACAGGTGGCACTGCAGGATTCCTGGCTGCCAGATCCCTACCAGATTGGACGTGATCAGTAAGGTTCCCATACCTGCCTCTAGGGGTCATCACAAAACACTTTTAATAAAAAGGTGGGCAACCCCTTTAATAAACATTTTTAGGAGCCGTTTTCTATATTTATTCCTGTAGATAAAGAAATTGATGTTTTAATTTTATTTTCCATTTAAAGGGGTATTCCAGTCAAACATAACTTTCCATATGTTGCAAATGATGATGGGACTAACAATTCATTCTATACTTGTTATTATCTATTCCGTCTCCTTCCCCTAGTTCTGGGCTGCTGCATTCTGCTGAAGACACAAAAAATCTGTGTGTGAGCCTTTCTCTCTGTCTTCCCCTCCTCCCCCTCCCTTCTGAGACAGATGATGTAAACGCTGTATCTGCAACATTGTAGCTTGTTTGTAATGCTTGGAGTGATAATAACAGTGAGTTCATTAGCAACTTGACCTCAAAATAACCCTCCCAGCTACAGTGTTGCAGATACAGCCTGCCAGGGACTTGTTTACATCAGCCGTCTCAGATGGGAGGGGGGAGAAGGGGAAGACAGAGAGAAAAGCTCACACACAGATTTTTGCGTCTTCAGCAGAAGGCAACAGCTCAGAACTGGGGGAAGGAGACTGAATAAATAATAACAGGTATGGAAGGAATTGTTAATCTCACCATGAGTAGCAATATATCAAAAGTTATGTCTGAATGGAATACCCCTTTAAGTTCAATCTGCTGATCCTGCAACGGACGTTACACTACAGTAAATTTGTTCAAAAACATAATTATGGTTCCATTACCCATGATGCTGCATGGGACATTCTTGGCAGACTAAATGTAGAAAACAGCAGACTGGACATGCAAAATGCTTGTTTGTTCTAAAATTATAGGTTTTTGGCAAAGTGAGATATTACATACTGATAACAGTGAAGAAAATTATTAAAGTCTAACCATAGTTTTTAGTAACTTGACCTGATTGTTTTGTCGGAATGCACCGAATCAGTAAAAATCGAGTGAGTGGGTGGTTGAAATAAAAATGAACGCTGTATTTTATAGGATTTATTTCTTCTTACATGGATGCCTCAGCTTTCCGCAAAGCAGTTTGTTCTCAGTCAAAGCCGAATTCAGATACTTCCAATTAACCTTTTATTTGATATTTTATGTTTCCTGTCATAAAGTCGTAAAACAAATTAATTAAGCCTGTGATGTTTGTTTCTGTGTGCAGATGGTCTTCCTTGCAATTTTATTGTGATGTCTCAAAGATATCCTAACAAAGCCGTCTGGTGAGGCCTTCTTTATATCAAAAATAGTGGACACTGCCGGGTTAGGAAAAAGTGCATAGAAAACCATAGAAAGAAAAAAAGCATAAAAAAATTTAAGGCAAAAATTATAATG
The DNA here is from genome assembly GCF_027789765.1 of Dendropsophus ebraccatus. Taxonomy (NCBI): domain Eukaryota; kingdom Metazoa; phylum Chordata; class Amphibia; order Anura; family Hylidae; genus Dendropsophus; species Dendropsophus ebraccatus. Next base: position 138,011,957 of record NC_091459.1, on the reverse strand, counting down.
TTCTCAATGTGAATTACAATGATGTGCTGTAGAAGTTACATGGGAAAAAGTTTTGATATGTCCGAAGTTTTTTTTTATCAATGAGGACTCCCCCTTTTCTTCTTCTTTGCTGATGACATGTTTAGACTATCTATAAGCCTTAAAGGGGTACTCCGGTGAAAATCTTTTTTTTTTCTTTCAAATCAACTGGTTTAAGAAAGTTATATAGATTTGTAATGTATTTCTGTTTAAAAATCTCAAGTCTTCCCGTACTTATCAGCTGCTTTATGTCCTGCAGAAAGTGGTGTATTCTCTCCAGTCTGACGCAGTGCTCTCTGCTGCCACCTCTGTCCATTGCAGGAACTGTCCAGGGCAGGAGAAAATCCTTATAGAAAATCTCTCCTGCTCTGCAGACTGGAAAGAATACACCTGCATCATCAGCCTGTGCCCAGCAAACACACACAATGTGAGACAGAAGCATGGAATCTTTGTCTCCTAAGGTGGGAGAGCAGTGAGAGCAGGAGACAATGTGGATTGGCACAGGGGCCTTTTTCTTCACTTCCTGGTTGTCAATCAGCTACCAGTGTGGCAGAACCGCACAGATATGGTAATACATTATATAGACACATCTATATAAATTTTAATAGAAAACAATTTATCCTTATGTGGAGTTCCCCTTTAAGAATGGTGCTGAGAGAAGCAGGGTGGACAATATCCCTTTGAGAATTCTTTATTGGATCTTGTAGGAAAATAAATGAAACCTTGTGAGCAGTAATGGTTTCTTAGGGAAACTGAGAAAAACAGAACACAGTAATGGGGGAACTCTATTATAGGGATTATCCACAAAGCTTTCTATAAATGGAAGAACACTGGAGGGGTTGGTGGCAGAATCCTCGAAAAGACTCTTCAAGGGTGCGCCTGACGTCCGTGGTAACACTTGAGACAAATTGAAGATGACAGGAAGGTTTGTGAAGTGCTGTTGTACCAGCTACTGTGGGATTAGACCAAATAGCAATAGGCAATAGAAATAAAAATTAATCTGTTCAATGTGCAGCGTGTAGACTAACCAACAGCAGATGACTTATATTCCAGCTTGTGGTGAGGGGCTGGCAGGAAATTATCTCATGAGTACATGCACTAAAGGCAATGGAAAATACATGGACTGCTTTAAGACTCGCAAGTGTTTTTGTTGTCATAGTTCTTAGAGATTTATAGTGATTTTTGTAATGTTGATATCGGCACGAATCTGTTCCCTGGCATCTTGTTGCTTTGAGAATTCTGCAACATAAAAGGAAACAGCAATGTTATAACCTACTAGTATGTCAGATAGTACTAAAGGTGGTGGTGGCATCACTGGATAGATAGGGACTAGATACTGAACCTATCACTTATTACAGAATTAATGTGTTACCCCTAGGCTGGGCGCTAGGAGTCCCAGAGTCACCTCCGATGACCACCAGGTGCAGGTGCCCAGATGTCAAGCCTCCATCTTCACCTCCACTGTACCAGGTGCAACCCGGGGGTGGGAACAGCCAAGGTCTGGTGAGCTACCCCTTGAAAGGCTACGTACCATGGTTCCTAAGTTTGACAAAGAGCGCAGCTGCGGCTGCTACAGGACTACAGGACCTGCTACCGGCGGGCGGGTGTTTGTCAACCTACGGGCAGTCTCCAGGAGGGGGAGATGGTGGCGTTTTCTCCTTTATGGATCGAGAGAGGCAAGTGGGCTGCAGCCATCAAGTCACCCTGTACAGGAGTCCTTCAAGCCAACTGCCTCCACTAATAGGATGAGACATGGAAGGCCTGTCATGCCCAAAAAGCAGCAGAACGAAGGCTGTCATCTGCTGTTGACCAAAGGCTCCCTTCTTCTCCTGTTTCTTCTTCTGCTTCTGCGGTGGCTGCCGCCTCTGAACCATAATCCCACAGGTCATCTGCCTCAGTATCTGTTGCTGATGCTTACACTATCACCCAGGTGCAACCTCAGGTCACATTTAGCCTGTCAGTGAACACTCCTGCACCTGCTCCAGTGACTACAACTACCACAGAATACTGCCTGCTCCACCCAAGAAGAGCAAGCCTGCTACAAAATGGCAGCTTGCAAAGTTGTAGGAGAGCTGTCCTATGCAGATGTTGTCTTAAGTGTGATGGACTCTCGTCTGAGAGACTAGGCCTTGTTGGTTTCAGTTGCTGTTATTCCCAGTTGCTATCACTGCAACAGTTGAACAGTTGTGCCTGGCCTATCCAAGAACTTTCCCCATCCTATCCCTTTTTCTTGTGAGGAAAGAGGTGCCTTGCTCTACCTCATGTGGTTTTTATGATGTATATGGACTGACGAATCATAGCAGCAAAAAGGGTGTATATGGACTAATGCATCCTGTAGTTCCAGTTTACCAAAGATGCACTATGGATGATTTCACCATTGCCTATTGCACTTTAGAAAGTTTTATGTATTTTCTCATAACTTTGTATATATTTAAAATATTATTTATTATTGTTTGCCTAGTGCCCTAAAAGTTAACTATGCTGTTCTTAACCTTCCTTCGTTACTTTCTCCAGGTGTTACACCATGGTCAACTTCTTTCAAGTGGGGGAGTATGTAGTGTCCCAGTACACAGTCTTATTCCACCTCTCCAAAGGTAACTCTGTCAGTTGTCACATTCTAAGTTGATGGGTGCCTTTCCACATCATAACCACTTGGTGTCTCACTTTCCCCTGTCTGTTGGCACAGCTGAAGGTGTAAAAGGGTTAACTTATGTGTTCACTGTGTTATCTGTTATCCCATCAGTGCCTTGGGTGCCTCACACTTTATCTCCTATTACACCTTACTCTTTTAGCAGTTTCCTCAACAATCGGAGGTTAGTCCTATCCCTATATAGAAAGGTGTGTTCCTGGTGGGAGGGTCTATTGTCCAGTTATACGTAGGATACGCTAAAGATAAGCAAATACTATGTAACACAATGTACTATGTAATTGCTTCACTATCACAGTACGTAGTTTACACTGTGCACCTGATAATCTGTATGCATGTGCGTAATGTTCGTGAATATTTGGCGAACACAAACCGATCACATTTATTTCTTTTTATGTTTGTGTTCGGGATCCGAAACGAGCATCGGGTTGTTCGCTCATAACTACTTATGACACCTAGCAACACCAGGTTACGGCACATACATTGATGTGCACATGTTAAGAGGCTTCCTGCATTCATATTGCCTATACGTTGATAGTGAGCCCGTTTCTTTAGGACAAGAAATGGATATAATGTAAGACTAAAGGTTTGGTTCAAATGAAGCTGAACTCCGCAAACAACCTTGATTTACTTTCCTGCTCATCCGGCTATCCCAGCCCTGGGTGTGTATATTACAGAAGGTCCTCATTAGCTTACAGCGTTCTTGAGTGAAACAATTCGAGTGACTGGGGCTGAACACATCCATGCATGTTCCTTATATGCTGGGATACTAAAGTATATTGTTTTTTCAGGAATCCGAGTCGTATTTTAGTGCTGGATTTGTTGAAGCTGTTAGAACTCAGTGTTGATCTATTTTTCCACAACACATGCGATATATTTGCAAAGTGGCATAAACTTAAATTAACAAGTCACAAAGAGCATGTTCATCGTGTTAACCAGAACCTTTGGCAAATGTAACGTGTAGAACAATGGAAAGTACTGAATGTGAACCGACGAGAGCTTAAGAAGGAAAACAAAGCTGCCACTGAAGGTCAATGCAGTAACGGTCGGCCATCTTTATCTTGTAGGCTCCACTATTCAGTTTCTGTAGTTACTTTTTGTCAGCCATATTAGCTTTCACAAGACAATTTTTTCTGTTAGGGTAAGTCCACTCTATGGATTCCGCAGCTCGCCCCTACACATCTCCGCTGGTCCCATATGTTTTGGGCAATCCGCCCGAAGAATGAGCGGGTTCATTCTTCGAGCAAAGGCGAGCTGCGGAATCCGCGGTGGTTGATCTGCCGGGATTCGGTAGTGTGGATATACCCTTACCCATCACCTACTGCACATACACATGCCTCCATCTGCAGCGGCCCAGAGATTACGGGGAAAAAGGAAGAGAAGATGATGTAATCACATGGGTCATTCCCGATAGCTCTCTCGCTCACACGGGGGTCCACCATAGAGGTCGTAGGGGAACGGCACCTAGGTGTTTAGACCTTTAGTGTTTAGTGGACCTTAGTGATTCCCCCATGGTCAACTCCCTAGTACTGCAGACTGGTTGATGACATGGGGTGAATGGGGCGTCCTTGGTATTGGTGAGGTACAGAAGAATAAGCCAGATGACCAGATGAGGGAGATCAGGTTGAGGTAGTGCAACAGCTTACAGTGCAGTTTACATATCAATCTTAATAAAAGATGGCGGCCAGAGATGGGTTGCTGTAATAGAGATATAAAAAAATGACCATGGAGACCCGTCAACTGAGAATAGTCACTAACCAGAGAGATTAGAGTCTTTAATCAATTATCTAGGCCTGGCCTAAAGACACTACTTGACGGATCCTTGAAGATAGCTAAGGACCCAATTACATGGGACTATTATCGTGCGAATTATAGTTATATTGTTCGAATTTAAAGGATAATCGTTTCGTGTAAATACAGGCAACGATCAAACGACCAATGAGAAATCAGTCATCATTCGCTTGGGGCTAACACCAATATCATTGTTAATCATTTGCTGTAATTCCGCATTCGTTCACTAGAATGCATGGGTCTGTCTGAACCTGAGCATGCGGCATTTGATTAGCGGTGGCTGGAGAAGTTGGATGCAGCCCTAGGGAGTCACGGCCATAGGCCAAAGGCTGTATCCATGTTTTTCTGGCAGCCTTAGGGCTGCATCCAACTTCTTCAACCACATGTAATCAAATGCTGCACATTCGGGTTTGGACAAACCGATGTATTCGATGTTCACTCATCTCTAGCTGTCTCTCTAGCGCCACCATTTGGAAGTAGTTGTCACGGCCGCGGCGGCGTCCCGTGCTCCGGGCCGCCGCCGCGACTCCCCACTGCCCCATGCAGCAGCCGGTGTCCGTAGGCAGGGACCCGGCGCTGCTGTCACTTCGGCCCCGGGGGGCGCCTTACCTCTCCACGCTCCTGTCCGTCGCTGTGCCGGCCGGCGCGCGCGTCCCCGCCTCCTAGGGCGCGCGCGCGCCGGCTGTCTCAGATTTAAAGGGGCAGTGCTCTCCTAATTGGTCCATGTGCACAATCACTCCCTATAAATTCCAGCCCTGCCCCACTACAGGTGTTGGAGCCTCTACATGCTTCCCATAGCGTTTGGCCCAGCTCCCTGTTGTTCCTGATTCCTGTCCGCTACCTGGTCCCCAGTCCTTGTTCCTGATTCCTGTCCACTACCCGGTCCCTAGTCCTTGTTCCTGGTTCCTGCTTCCCCGTTACTCTATTGCTCCTGTCTTCAGCCTGTCTCCTGCGGTCACGACTACAGACCTCTGCCACTACCATCTCCTGCCTACTGCTCCTGCCACGCCTCGCCTGCCATCACCAGCAACCAAGCCAGGGGTAGCGACCTGGGGGTCGCCTGCCGCAGCAAGTCCATCCCGCCTTGCGGCGGGCTCTGGTGAAAACCAGCGGCCCCTTAGACTCCGCTCCCTGGTGAGGTTAGTGCCATCGCTGGTGACGGTCCAGTGGATCCACTACTCCAGGCGTTACAGTAGGCTCCAACCATGGATCCCGGCGAGGTGCCTGATCTCCGTGACGTCGCCAGAGTGGTCGCGCAACAGGCTCAACAAATCCAGCAACAGTCGCAGCAAATCCAGCAATTGACTGCCGCCCTACAGCAGCATGCTACAGCCCAGCGCTCACCACCACCAGCAGCCACCTCGAGACTTCGACTGGCCCTCCCGACTAAATATGGAGGCGATCCCAAGTTGTGCAGGGGATTCCTGGCTCAGTGCACCATGCATATTGAACTTTTAAGTAGTCAGTTTCCCACCGAGCGCTCTAAAGTGGCTTTCATCATCAGCCTATTGGAGGGTAGAGCTCTGGCCTGGGCTACGCCGCTGTGGGACCGAGATGACCCTGTTGCTGCCAATCTCCGAACCTTCCTGGCCGAGTTTCGCTCCGTCTTTGAGGAACCTGCCCGTGCTACTTCAGCTGAGACAGCTCTCCTCAACCTCTCTCAAGGGAGCTCCTCTGTTGGTGACTATGCCATCCAGTTCCGCACCCTGGCAGCTGAATTGGACTGGAACGAGGCCGCCCTATTAGCCACCTTCAAGAAGGGCCTTTCCACTCGAGTGAAAGATGTGCTCGCTGCCCGAGACCTTCCTACCTCCTTGAACGAACTCATTCTACTGGCTACCAGAGTCGACACCAGGTTTTCCGAGAGAGAGGAGGAGGTCCGACAAGAACGGCGTCTGAGTCTGCCCCGTCGCCATCCTCGGTTGGCACCAGTATTCCAAAATCCCGTTGCTCCTATGCCCCAGTTGTCTCCAGAAGTTCCTATGCAGGTGGATCGAGCTCGCTTGACGACTGAAGAAAGGGCCCGTCGACTAGAGCTGAATCTCTGCCTATACTGCGGTGGCGCTGATCACTTTCGGCAGAGATGTCCCCAACGTCCTCAGCGTCCGGGAAACGCTCGCACCTAGGTCCAGTGGGAGAGGTCTCCCTAGGTGTGAATGCCACCTCTCCAAGATTGACTATGCCAGTCTCCATCCAGACACCCTCAGGGCAAGTTCTCCAGACTACGGCCCTCATCGACTCTGGCGCTGCTGGCAGTTTCATTTCTGCTTCGTTGGTCCAAAGATGGCGGCTACCCGTGATACAGCTAGCCCAACCCCGGTCTATCTCTTCGATCACGGGCGAGATTCTTACCGAAGCTGTGCACTGCCAGACTGAACCCCTAGTCCTCCAGGTGGGCGCCTTACATCAGGAGAGGATCTCCTTCTACGTCTTGCGCCATTCCTCCTCCGCCATCTTGCTGGGTCTTCCTTGGCTGCAATTACATACCCCTAAGCTGGACTGGAGAACTGGGGAGGTTCTCAGCTGGGGCCAGGACTGTCCTAATAGGTGTCTGAGACCTCCTCAACCCAAGTGCTCTACGAGGTCACCTGCTAATGCCAAGCCTTTGTCTGGTCTACCGCACGAATACCAAGACTTTACTGATGTCTTCTCGGCCAAGGAGGCAGACTCTCTACCACCTCATCGGTCCTATGATTGCCCTATAGACCTTCTTCCTGGAACTTCTCCCCCACGTGGTCGAGTATACCCTCTCTCTGTGCCTGAGACGGAAGCCATGTCCTCCTACATCCGGGAGAACTTACAGAAGGGCTTCATCCGTAAATCCACGTCTCCCGCTGGCGCTGGATTTTTCTTTGTGCAGAAGAAGGACGGTTCCCTCCGCCCATGCATAGACTACCGGGGCTTAAATAAGGTGACTGTCAAGAACCGCTATCCTCTTCCGCTAATCCCAGAACTATTCGACCGTCTCCGTGGAGCTAGGATCTTCTCCAAGTTGGATCTCAGGGGAGCGTATAACCTGATCCGTATTCGTGAAGGAGACGAATGGAAGACCGCTTTCAACACCAGAGATGGGCACTACGAATATCTGGTCATGCCATTCGGCCTATGCAACGCCCCAGCGGTCTTCCAGGAATTCGTGAATGATTTATTCCGCGATCTCCTCTACGTCTGCGTCATTGTCTATCTTGACGACATCCTGGTCTTCTCCCACGACCAGCAGACCCACGTGTCCCATGTACGACAGGTTCTACGGAGACTACGGGCCAACCGTTTGTATGCCAAGCTGGAGAAGTGCGTTTTCCATCAGCGCAGCCTGCCGTTTCTTGGATACATTGTCTCCGACCGGGGCCTACAGATGGATCCTGCCAAGCTCTCAGCTGTTCTCCAGTGGCCTCGTCCTGAGGGACTTAGAGCTATCCAACGATTCCTTGGATTTGCCAACTACTATCGGCAATTCATCCCTCACTTCTCTACCCTGGTTGCACCCATAGTGGCTCTCACAAAGAAGAGGGCGGATCCTAGACGCTGGCCTCCCGAGGCCGAACATGCCTTCAATAGCCTAAAGTCTGCCTTTGCCTCCGCTCCTGCTCTAGTCCGCCCGGATGTCTCCAAGCCGTTTTCTCTTGAAGTTGATGCTTCCTCTGTGGGCGCCGGAGCAGTCCTCTCGCAAAGGGACACATCAGGCAAGACCAGAACCTGCGGGTTCTTTTCTAAGACTTTTTCCCCTGCCGAGAGGAACTATACTATAGGAGATCGGGAACTCCTGGCTATTAAGCTGGCACTGGAGGAGTGGCGTCATCTCCTAGAGGGGGCTAAACATCCCGTTAACATCTACACGGACCACAAGAACCTCCTCTACCTCCAATCGGCTCAACGCCTCAATCCCCGGCAGGCCAGGTGGTCCCTCTTCTTCTCTCGGTTCAACTTCACCATTCATTTCCGTCCAGCCGAGAAGAATATCAAGGCCGATGCGTTATCCCGAGCATCCGATGTTATGGGGCAAGAGGAATCTCCTCGACACATAATACCTCCCGATCGCCTAGTACCAGTTGCCACTTCTACTCTGCAGCAGTTGCCTCCCGGTAAGACTTATGTGCGCCCCGCACTCCGTAAACGCATCTTGAAATGGGGTCATTCCTCTATGGTGGCCGGGCATCCGGGAGTTCTAAAGACCGGGCAACTGATCTCCCGCCACTACTGGTGGTCTAGCCTACTCCAGGATGTCAAAGACTTTGTGGCGTCCTGTACCATCTGTGCCAGAAACAAGTCCTCTCATCAAAGACCTGCCGGCCTACTTCAGCCCTTGCCAGTTCCAGACCGCCCCTGGTGTCATATAGGCATGGACTTTGTCACAGACTTACCTCCATCTGCGGGTAACACAGTCATCTGGGTTGTCACGGACCGCTTCTCCAAGATGTCCCACTTCGTGGCTCTTCCTGGATTACCATCATCCCCTCGCCTGGCCCAGCTGTTCTTTCAGCATATCTTCCGCCTCCATGGTCTTCCTCTTCATATAGTTTCTGACAGAGGCTCACAATTTGTCTCCAGATTCTGGCGTGCTCTCTGCTCTCTACTCCAAGTGAAGCTGGACTTCTCTTCGGCTTATCATCCCCAGACCAATGGGCAAGTGGAGAGGGTCAATCAGGTCCTTGGCAATTATCTTCGACATTTCGTCTCCGCTCGCCAGGACAACTGGTCCAGTCTGCTTCCTTGGGCAGAGTTTTCCTACAATCATCTGGACTCGAGCTCCACAGGCAAGTCACCCTTCTATGTGGTCTATGGACGTAACCCTCGTCCTCCTCTGCCTCTCTCTCCATCCTCTGAGGTCCCAGCCGTGGAGGAGTTGTTATCTGACCTGCAGTCAATCTGGGAACAGACTCGACAATCTCTGCTCAAGGCATCTGTCCGCATGAAGGACCAGGCGGATAAGAGAAGAAGACCCGCCATGAATTTTCTCCCTGGTGACAAAGTCTGGCTCTCGGCCAAATATGTCCGACTCAAGATTCCCAGCTACAAGTTGGGTCCTCGATTCCTCGGTCCTTTCTCGGTGCTAAAACGCCTCAACCCTGTCACCTACAAACTCCGCCTACCCCCTACGATGCGGATTCCAAACGCCTTCCATGTCTCCCTCTTAAAGCCAGTGGTCCTCAACCGGTTCTCCGATAAGGCTTCGCTCTCTGCTCCACAAGCCGTCTCTGATGACGTTTACATTGTCAAAGACATTCTGGCTATGAAAACTGTCAGAGGGAGACGATCCTTCCTAGTGGACTGGAAAGGATTTGGTCCTGAGGAGAGGTCCTGGGAACCCGAGGCTAACATCCTGGACCAAGACCTCATCAAGAGGTTCCTACAGGCCAGAAAGAGGGGGAGGCCAAAGGGGGGGGGTACTGTCACGGCCGCGGCGGCGTCCCGTGCTCCGGGCCGCCGCCGCGGCTCCCCACTGCCCCATGCAGCAGCCGGTGTCCGTAGGCAGGGACCCGGCGCTGCTGTCACTTCGGCCCCGGGGGGCGCCTTACCTCTCCACGCTCCTGTCCGTCGCTGTGCCGGCCGGCGCGCGCGTCCCCGCCTCCTCGGGCGCGCGCGCGCCGGCTGTCTCAGATTTAAAGGGGCAGTGCTCTCCTAATTGGTCCATGTGCACAATCACTCCCTATAAATTCCAGCCCTGCCCCACTACAGGTGTTGGAGCCTCTACATGCTTCCCATAGCGTTTGGCCCAGCTCCCTGTTGTTCCTGATTCCTGTCCGCTACCTGGTCCCCAGTCCTTGTTCCTGATTCCTGTCCACTACCCGGTCCCTAGTCCTTGTTCCTGGTTCCTGCTTCCCCGTTACTCTATTGCTCCTGTCTTCAGCCTGTCTCCTGCGGTCACGACTACAGACCTCTGCCACTACCATCTCCTGCCTACTGCTCCTGCCACGCCTCGCCTGCCATCACCAGCAACCAAGCCAGGGGTAGCGACCTGGGGGTCGCCTGCCGCAGCAAGTCCATCCCGCCTTGCGGCGGGCTCTGGTGAAAACCAGCGGCCCCTTAGACTCCGCTCCCTGGTGAGGTTAGTGCCATCGCTGGTGACGGTCCAGTGGATCCACTACTCCAGGCGTTACAGTAGTTACCCTGTAAGGCGATCAAGCTTATACATGTATATTGTCATATAATCTGTGAGGAGTCCCGGTAATAAGTGTTCAGTTTTCCAGCTGTGCTTCCAAATTAAGCATTACACTTTATATGGGTTGTATATTCGGAGTACATTGAGGCAGATCTGGAACAAAAAAATCTAATTACCTTATAGGATATATGAAAATTGTTCTTCTAGCCCAGACAATTATCTATAAAGGTTTCTCATCATTATTTGCATATAGATTACATATTATTGTCTGATTGTGTGGAAATGACTATTGAAAGGGATGAGGCGCTGTCATGGCTGTAGGGCAAATGGGAGACCTGAAGTGTACCTAGCCCACTGTCCGGGCCTACTTGGAGGATGTGTCCTAAATGGCAACACTCAACTGGGTGACAGTCCTTAGAGCCCTAATGATTCAATAAAATGTTATACATCCCCTCTCCACGCTCACAGCCATCTCACGGCCTGTCTGAGCGTCCAGTGATTGGCTGAGCGGCCTGTCAGCTCAGACAGGCCATTCTGAAGCTACAGGAGAAGCTTCAACAGGAGAAGACTGGGAGTGTGGAGAGGTAATGTACAACAGTTTAGGGCAAGGGCTGCACGGATATCACTAACAATGTCTGCGCAGACCTTGCTAAATGAAAATCGAGCCCTGTAATAGGCTCAGTAGCAGATCGGTGCTGATTTACATTACTGATCGGGAAGTCATCGGCCTGTCTAATAGGACCCTTACTCTTACAAGGTGTGTGCCAGTCAGGGGAGTTCGCAAATCTGAGTGAAAAACTTGCTGATCATGGATAAGCCATAAATCAGAAAACAAGTATACTCAGACATATGCCAGACGGTAAAAAAAAACTCCCTCCTACATCTACGCAATGGAGAAGAGGCAGCTGCCGCCGGAGCATGGACAGCCCTGTTTACATGCTTTACCCCCACTAGTCACCAGTCTGATGGTATTTTTGTGACATACCACATACTAATCTAAAATCATCATAAAATAAACTGTATATAAGACACATATGTCATACACTACTATAATGTTTAAAAAACTTTAAAAAAAAATCAGTTGTCTTTTAAATGAAGAATTCCCCAAAAAAGAACAGGACCGGTCTCTTTAATATGACTTATGGTGATAGCTGGATTTCATTACGTTTAAAGGATTATTAAATTATTGAGGTACCTTTGGTCTTCAGGGTGCTAAGCATTGAGCTGGCAGCGGCCCGCTTCAGTGTTGTTTTAGCCATTTGCGGGTAGCTTTTGGGTACGGCACCTTTCCAAGGTTGTATGTGAAGTGTAAAGTAAAACTTCATGGATGATTTTGCTTGAGTAAGTCTGATCCTGTGTTCACACATGGTAGGCTAAATGTGAAAACAGATTCGACTACATTAATAATTTCCTATATGAAGTCTATATACCAGACCTACTGTATGGTGATCAGCTAAGCACAACTTCATGGCCCATATCTGTTTCTCATCCAAAGTGATTCTCAAATTAGAAAAGACATAATTGTATCCAAAAGCCAAAAGCCTGGGATATACCTTTCTTCCCTGAAAATAAGGCCTAGTAGAGGTTTTGCTGAATTGCAAAATATAAGGCCTCCCCCAAAAGTAAAACCTAGCAAAGTCTTTGTTTGGAAGCATGGCCGCTGAACAGGACACCAGGGTATGCAGCTGTGATTCTTTTTAGCCCGCTGCCGTTGCTCACTACTTTTACCATCAGTTGCAGAGCAGCTGCATGCAGGACATAATGACTGTCACCTGCCGCCAACCCTGATGTTCCCTTCCGCATCCGTCAATTGTAAATGTGCAGAAAAGGCATCAAGAGGACCGTCACCTGCTGCCATCTCCTTTGTCCCCTACCACAAGATGTAGATTCCCCCATACCGTACACTGTCCCTGCTGTGCTGTACGAGTGTGCTGTGGTGAGCTCCCCATGGTGGCCAGAAGCTTCTCTACCGTACGCTCTGTCCCTGCTGTGCATGTGACATGTGAATTCTTCTTCATGGAAATATAAGACATCCCCTGAAAATAAGAACTAGCACATCTTTGGGAGCAAAAATTAATATAAGACACTGTCCTTTTTTAGGGGAAACACGGTATAAGAATGTTAATGCAATATCATACAATCTGTAGGAAGTTAACCTATTTGTTGTGTACTGTAAGAGTCATCCCAGTACAGTACAGCCTGTTCAGTGCAGGGAATGACTTACACTGTGGCATGGCATGGCAGTAAAGTGCTGTGCTATGATTAGCCAGACAACCAAGGGAAAGGAAAGGCCTTTGTGGGTGCTACTGGCAAACAGAAATTAAGAGAACGAGAAATAGCAGTGCATAATTCAATGGATAAATAATAGCCGTAGAAGCCTAAAAATTACTCTGAAAGGGTTATTATGAAAAAAAACTTTTTTTTTAAAAAATGATTTGAAATGAAGAATTCCCTCCTAAACTTACACAGTGGTGTCTTTAAAATATAGTCCAGCAACACGTAGAAAACAAGTAGATGGCACTGCCTCAGTTCCATACACGGCAAGCGCTCCAGTAGACCACCAACAACGTAGCAACCCAGGTGGTGCTCAATCAAGAACAAAGATATCCAAGTAATGCAAATGTGAAGGAAGAAGATGGCACTCACCGATAGGGCATGATCATTGAACATCTGAGGATCGGGGGAGGAAGGAGTTGGGTGACCACAGTTTTGCAGCAGAACGCCCTTTTGTCTAACAAAAACTGCGCTTACCCGATTCCTCCCTCCCCCGATCCTCAGATGTTCAATAAAGCCGGATTATTATACCCTGTTGGTGTGTGCCATCTTCTTCTTTAAATTATAGTCCCACTTGTTCTCATGGACGTTCCACCCCATCCCATTGAATTGGTTTGTACTGCACTAGACTCCATAGTAACATATTTCTGGAATCTCCCTGCTATTCTCCGCTCTCCTGTTAGTCTGTTGGTTATGCAGTTGGCTCACCGCCTGATCCAGAGCAATCATGTTTGCTCAGGCCTGGATAGTATTGGGTGGCATTCCATTGGTTAGCCTCTTGGCTTGTGCTCTGTACATTACAGTGTATGCTAGTTGAGACTGTTCCAAGGGTTTCTTGCATCTTTCTAGTTCTATAATCTTGTCCTTGTTCCTTGAGAGAGTTCTTGATTCCTGCTTGCTCTATTCTGTTGTTTGTATTTGAACGTTGCGGCAGACTTGCTTAGTCCATCTTGCTGTAATTTTCAATGGTTTTGCTCAGTTTTGTTTGTGCATGTCATGACCATCATGTACGGGCAAATCTACGCCAGCATGCGATGGCCGATCATTGGTCAGCTATTGGACATTGCATGCAGACATAGTTTTACCAGTATTGATATGTGCTTGTATGGTTTTTCTTTTGACTTCTTCCAGGTCATTTTATTCTGCTCTACTGTAAGTCCTGGGGGTATTTGAGCAGCCGAAGCCATTCAGGATACATCTAGCTCTGTTACATTGACCTACAACAGCAGTTTTATTTTAGACCTGTAATCCAGTACTTCATTACTGAAGCTTAAGCCATCCATGCGTTGTACTTATGTTGACCTATTTGGCGTATATCACAGACATTGTCGGGGTCTTTCATGTGTAATAAATTGAATGAGGTTGAATCTAATGTGTACGGAAGCTGAGTCCTATCTGTCTGCATAGTCATTCATACAAGAGGAAATGTTTTCATGATGTGTTCACATGATCGTCTGACTCTGCAAAACTCATTTTGTTGACTATGAAGGTCTCCTATGACATTTGTTTAATATTAGTGCGCGGTCGATGCGACAGGCAGAACGCTTTAATGGTGAATGAATAAATCCTAGGGTTACTCTAGAAAGATTTATGTCAGCCAGAAGTGATTATTAACCGAGCCGATGAAGGATGTCAGGTGCAAAACTCTATTTCTTTGTAGAAATGAGTACGGAAGAGAACGCACCTAGCACAAGATCCCAATATCAATGGATACTCACAGTCCTCCAATGCAGAATGGAAGGCGAGAGATTAAAACACCATACAAAGAACCTGTATCTTATTATTTCCAAGGGACATGCCTGGGACAGAATATCAAAAAGATACCGGTGGTATGAGGAGGCTGTCCTGGCGGTACTGATTTGCTTTAACCAGTGATGACCCATGGTTAACTCAGCATGAGAGAGGCTGAGACTCCAGTCAGGTGGTTGGGACCCCGGGGCGTGGTAGGTATACTTTATTCCCCCTCACCCCCTCTCCCACTGAGCTTACACACTCAGTGGGAGAAACAATCATGCCGAGCTGATTCAGCTTAGCATTGCTGTGTCCTTTTACCACTCCCCTTTTGCCCCCCACAGTTTGAACCAGGAAGTGAGTGTGGATGCAGTGATGCCGAGCTGAACTATCGCCAGATGGGTATAACCCTTTAATATTTTAGGTAATGTACAGTATAATATACAGTATATTTCCCTGAAAGCAGACCATGGTTGTTTTGGCCAATATCTGTCCATACAAACCAAGAAAGTTATGAAAGGGGTACTTACCATAGTGTTATAGTATGCCATAGAAAACTAGTATGTTCAGGACAGGTTTTTCCCCTCAATATGTGGAATAAAGCTTGGTCCAGGACTCTCCGCAGGTATTACGGTGTATCGGGAGAAGGGACTTGATTCGATAGTCATGCTGCCCCTCTATTCTACAAGGAAACACTTAGAAAGCCTATCATAGGTTGGTCAGTATCCTCCTCCACTCCAAGGCGGGTAAAACAGGCGCAGGTCCAAGGGGTAATAGTGATATAAAACATCATAACATTTATTTAAAGAATTATGCCAGCGTCACAACGCGTTTCGAGACCGGTCCAGTCTTTTTATGAAGCGTCTAAAGACTCAGTAAGAGTTGTGCCTTACACCAGCACAACCTACTCAGGTGAGAGTTCTATGTTTCTTCTTTTACCACTTTAGCCCTGTCTGAATTACGCTATGGAGCGCTGTCTTATATTTTGTTTCTATCATAGGTTTGGGCAGAGGCAGAAGATACTTGGGGCACCATGAGGAACTAGTGGGAAACAAGGCACAATCCAAGCACCCCTGGTGAAAAAGGTGCCAGGGGCTGGCAAGCCAACTTGGTTGGTGTTAAGGTGGCAAAAGACAATACTTCTGGGACTTAATGCAACATCTGTACCAGGGATTCTCTCACCCCTGTGCCATTTATAGTACTTATACCTAATAATGTAGCCTTTGGGCCACCTCAGATGTGACTGTTACCTTTGCCATTGCACCGTAATGCTAACAAAAGGTTAAGTCATCACAGTTTATCTTCCTTCTAGCAAGAACATTACATTACTTTGTGATCTCTTGCAGATATCCTCCGTTTTTTCGACACCCACACAGCCTGTCTGCGGCCAAGGTAAAATATACTAAGCTCTGCTGGTGTAATATCAGACACTCACCCTAGAGGAGTACTATGTTATTGCTGAAGTGCACAGTCACTGTATAAATAGACAAAGCAATGTGGTGTTTATTAAATAGCGCTGGCAGCGGCGTTCCTCTCTAATTTCTCCAGTATTACTATTTTTCTGCTCCGAGTCTCCAGTAAACTGCAAGATACATATTTTGTTAATACCATGCATTGAAATGCTCCATTGAGACTTCAGCATGAAAAATAGAGTAACTCTGTGCCAACGAACACACTGAAATGGCACAAAAAGCTAGACTTTCCCATAAGAATGGAAAGATAGTAGTGAGCATTTTAAACACAGGGCCAGAGAAGCCCTTATGACCCATAGCCCTCCCTGTCAATTTTTTCCTCCCTCTAAAACAAAGCTGCTCTTGTCCATTAAAGTATCACTGTCTTTTGTAAAAACGTTTGACATGCCGTAGAGACGTGTCAAAAATTTTGATCGATTTGGGTCTGAGTGTTCAGACTTGTACCGATCTAGAGAATAAGCGGGAAGAGGAGAGTCGGCCTCCATAGACTTACACTATGAGCCCCACTCATCAGATGACAAGGAGTCAGGAGAGGACCTATCTTCTAAGGACTGGTCTTCTAAGACTCCCGGCTCGTTCCCCTGATCGGTATGGGTCTAAACACTCACACCGGACCGATCAAAACTTTTGATATGTCTCTAAGACATGTCAAAAGTTTTTACAAACGACAGTGACACTTTAAATGAGTCAGGTATTGTCTCATGCAATACCAGACGCTGCCTAAAGACAAGAGTGATGCTGTTTCTCAAATCATTAGACCCATTGCACTAATCCTAATTCCTGTATGAATGCCTTTATTATGTCACGGCTAGGATTCTGCAACATCGTTCTTTATAAGGGTTTAGTTATAAGGGTTGCAAAGGTGGCAGTGGTACACAGACGCTGGTGCCTGAGGGGACTCAAAGGTCCCTGTGCCAATATTATAACTGATACAAGATACTGTAGGTTGAGGCCCTGTTACAGATTTTGCTTTGGAGCCAAACCACTTTAAAGCGGTTGTCCCTTAAAGTCAAGTTATGTCCTTTCCTCAGAATAGGGATCACTAATGGATTGGAGGAGTTCCACCATTGGGGCCTTCACCATCCTAAGAATGGGGACCCCACTGAATGGAATAATGGTGCCATTTACTTTCTATGAGGAGCTGCAGAGATAGTTGGGTGCTGTACTTAGCAATCTCCTGTGGCTCCCATAGAGAATGAATAGAGTAACATGCGTAACCACTCTTCCCGTTCTCAATCCCCATTCTTGAGATGACGGGTGTCCCAGCAGTTGTAACCCCTCGATCAGTAGGTTATCTTCTATCCTGTTATGCTTTTGCTCCTTTAGTTGACCTTCACACTTCCAATCTATCCTCAGCTCATCCTCTTCTCTCAATCTCTCACTCCTCTGCCTCAAACCCTCTAGTTGCTGCCATTAACATAGAGAATAATATACTCTGTAACCTGACTTTCCTTGTACCACTACTTAATCTCACTTTCTACTTTCGTTCCTCATAGTCATTATGCCTGTACCCATGTTTTACAGGCGGCCCCTGGGCTGTATCCTCCCTCTGCACGGAGCCGGCAGCCTGAGGGATACGAGCGTAGATTAGTTTTCCTTTCTACAAAGCAAAACGAATCTCTTGCACTCATCTCTACATATAACATGTATATATCGTATATCAGGAGCCTTTCCTGATGCATACTGCACATTACAGTAAAAAGATGACTGATCTCAGGGAGACCAGCCAAAGAAAACACTTCCGGCTGCTGGTTAAAGCGCTCAATACAGTGAAATGTAAGGTGTATTGCCCCCTGGGAAATACAATTTGCAAAAAGAGTCTATGGAACCTCATTGAAGAGTCTCGAAACATGGGACTAGTCTGATATAACTCCAGGATCGGACCTAATCATGGGGTGGCTTCTGGAAGACCACCAAAACCACCATATTAAGTGGCCCCTCCCAGTCAATATCCAACTCAATCTGTTAGTATCCTACTCAACACTGATGGGGGGCAACGCCCTGAAACAGTTATCTGTGGATGCTTTTCCCTTGTTAGGGCCCTATTACATGGAGCGATAATCGGCCATATCAGGCCAATTCGGTCGATTATCGTTCTGTGTATTAGAGACAACGATCAGCTGATGAAACGATCGTTTCTTTAGGTCCAGAACTAAAATCTTCCTCCTGTAATCATCGCGTGTAATAGTGATGGGTGGATGACGGCATACAAATAAATAAACTGGTTATACATTACCTCTCCACGCTCCTGGTCTCCTCCTGTCTTCTGGTCTGTTCCCGGCACTGCATGCTGCAGCTTCTCTGAGCTGACAGGCCACTAAGGCAATCACTGCCCGCAGTGGTCCCAGGAGCATGGACAGGTATGAGCAGTTTAGGGCAAGGGCTGCACAGACATCGCTAACAATGTCCATGCAGCCCTTACTAAACCATAATCGAGCCCTGTAATAGGCTTAGTAAATGAGTGCCGATCTAGAGCTCATTTACATTATTGGCCATTGGCCCATCAAATAGGACTTGTAGACTGAGATGGATATTGAATAAAAGGGCCACTTAATATGGTGGTTTTGATGGTCTCCTTCCAGAAGCCACCCCATGGCTGGTTCCTTCCCTGGAGGGATATCTGGCTAGTCCCGTGTTTTGAGACTCTTAGGGTACTATTACACAAACGATAATCGGCCGAATCGGTCCAGTCCAGCTGATTATCGTTCCGTGCAATAAACACAACGATCAGCCGATGACAACAATCACCAGCTGATCGTTGATATAGGTTTGGACCTATAATTGTCGTGCACCGGCCGTGCATCTCTACGTGTAATAGCGGTGAGCGGCTGACGATTTGCAAACTGCATACATTACCTATCCATGCTCCCGGGCTCCTCCTGCGCTCTGCTTCTCCCCAGGTGCCGCATGCTGCAGCTTCAGAGCGGCCTGTCTTAGCTGACAGGCTGCTCAGTCAAGCACTGGCTGGGACCGCCGCGGCCAGGGATTGGCTGAGCAGCCTGTCAGCTAAGACAGGCCGCTCTGAAGCTGCAGCATGCGGCACCCGGGAAGAAGCAAAGCGCAGGAGGAGCCCTGGACCATGGATAGGTAATGTATGCAGTTTAAGCAAGGGCTGCAAGGACAGTGACCATGCAGCCCTTGTTAAACAATTATCGAGCCGTGTAATAGGCCCAGTAAATGAGCACCGAACAATAGCCTAATGGAGTATATAAAGCAGCCTCTCCCAGTGACAACCTGGAGTGAGCGCATCAGTTCACTATCAGGCATTCCCCAGATTCCTTCTTGCTTTAAGAAACCAGAAAGAGTTCTGTTTTTTTTGTTTTTTAATTTCAACTTCCCATTAGAAGTTTAAATAACTTGAGGTGTGTGTACGAATTCTCTTCATGGCTCGATATAAAATAATTCTAGAACAACAAATAAACCCCCATTATAGTATTATCCGGAGCTAGAACCAGACTTTAGCCCTGTGGGAAAACTGGCTTTTGCTATGTTATAAATTCTTTGACTTTGTGGGTGGTATTGGTCAGAGCAATGTGAAAAACCACAGCCATGCGCGTTGTAAGTGACAGCTACGGCCATTTCTCTCTGCTCGGCCATGTACACACAGAGCATCGGAGGAAATAAATCATAATTGAGGGCTGAATCAGCCTCGTGTCATCTTGATTCAATCTGCTGGTTATTAAGATGCAAATAACTCACTTTAATCTTTTTTTTTTTTTACATTTTTATTTTATTTTTCATTTTTCCTCCAAATCCATTAATATAATAACAGATCTCAGAACAGTTTTGGTTTTTAAAGGTTAAATATCAACCACGTCCTGAGATGAATCAGAATTTTGCCCGAAACCCTTCGTTCTTTCCTGTTCTATTTGTTCTAAAATCTCTGTTTGCAATTACTGCTCTAAACACACACAAAAAAACTCACTCAAAACTCGATATAATAAAATAATAGGAGATAGAATTAATATAGGATCCCTTACATATAGGAAACGCCGGTGCAATGTGGTCCAATGTAGAATCGCTGCATAGACTGTTCCAGAGCCCATTGCTCTGCCGAACAGGCTTGGATGCTAATGAATAGTCTTGGTTTATATTATAAAGAGCATGACGCATTTTGGAGGCTAAGTTGTAATGGTCATTAGACGTGTATTTTTGGTTGTAGCGTTGGATTTCACTACGTGTGCTGAGCCAGAAGTGTAACTTGAAGCTCCTGGGTCCTAGTGCGAAATCTGTAACATGGCCCCCCAGCTACCATGTATAAGTTATAATACTTGGGTCTTCTTATGTTGCCTTTATGCGCCCTGGCGAAACAGGGCCTGGGGATGACTGCTATTCCTGCACCCCATGGGGGAGATTTATTCAACATGGTGTAAAGTGAAACTATTTCAGTTGCCCCTAGCAACCAATCAGATTCCACCTTTCATTCCTCACAGAAGACTACTATATGTTCATAGATGCAAAGACTTCTTGTATGGCACCATATGGCGCCTCTAGTTTATTGCTGAGACATATAGATGTATTATAGAGGCGTATTACCTCGAGGAAAATACACCATCTTGCTGACACACCTGTGATGGTACAGAGGGTGCCTATGGCTTCTTAATATACACTACGGGCAGCATGGTGGCTCAGTGGTTAGCACTGTAGTCCTGCAGCGCTGGGGCCCTGGGTTGGAATCCCATCAAGGGAAACATCTGCAAAGAGTTTGTATGTTCTCTCTGTGTTTGCGTGGGTTTCCTCCAGGTACTTTGGTTCCCTTCCATACCCATAATGCAGTGTCCCAGAACATGCAGACTACTGCTCCTATTATGGCCATTTCTCTTTCTGTGTCAATGCCTGTTCTGGTAAGTGTTTGCACTGCAACTGCTGCTGGTTTTCCCCTAGTATTCTCTGGTATTGTGCATCTTCATGTGTATTCTCATGTGTTCCTGTGTATTACAGTGTACAGTGGTATGCAAGGCTGTTGATCACGTGACCGTGCCAGTGCCCTGTAACCATGGTTCCTCCAATGGCTGACTAGCTCTGGCCAGGAGCAACCATGTGACCTCCCACTTCCTGCTGACAAGTTAGTCTTCCCCCTGCTTCCAAGCAAGGAGGTTGTGTGGTTCTATCCTCTCCCACAGAAGAGTGACTAAGTCTGCTGCTATATACCAGTCTTCGGCTGTATCTGCCTGCTCGGGTGACCGGATTCTTTTCTCTCATCTGGGTGTCATTCCGTTATTTCTCCTCATCGCTGCAAGGATTCACAGCAAGTATTATTCTCAAGCTAATCCACCCAGCAACGCTACTTTCTCTCATACTCCTACTCCCATCATCCGGCACGTATTCTCACAGCCTATGCAGCACCACTCCTGCCTTATTTGTCAAAGCCTGCTATATACCCGGTTGCATCCGGACAGAACTGTTGCTACTAGTTACCTCATCTATAATAAAACCGCTGTTACTGAACCCTGGCATTGGTGTCCATTAACTGGTGCCCTGACTAAGTGCAGCGAAGAATCGCATGCCCATCATCACCCGCAGATTCCACAGACCGGCCCTACAGCTGTGCCGCCCTCAGGCCTATACCGTGACAAGTATAACCCCTGCGGCTGCCCCGGTCATTGCCCGCTCATAACACCAGCATTGCGGAAGTGGCCCCCAGGGGCCAGGGCATCGCATTTTTGGCGTCACGAACAGGATAAAGACTGTGTTGTGCCAACTGTCAGTGTCCCCAGAACTGTACTGCTAATCCCCCCAGAGGCTTTGCTATTGCCGCGCTGCGGCCTGCTAAGGGGTCAAGTCAACCGGTGACGCACTGTCTTCGCGCGCGCTCCGCCCCGGCCCTGCAGGATCCAAGCCTCTGTTGCAGGAGGGAAGGAGATTGTGCCCGGACCGCCGGAAGTGTTGATGCTGACTTCCGCCCTATTCCTCTCCGGTCCCGGACACCCTGCCTATCGGTGCCTGCTGTTCCCGAAAGCTCTCCTCGCCCCTACTTTCTTCCAGGCGCCTTACACCAGAACCCCTCGTCATGTCCACCGGCCATCACAGTGACTCTGACGGGTCCGGCAGTTCGCCGACGGCCCGAAGAAGGCTTCCCGCGGCTCCCGTTGCTATGGCTACCGCAGCGGTCCCATTCTTCATTGGGCCCAACAATCTTCCCAGTTATAAAGGAGAACCCCACACGTTGGCTGATTTCAAGGAAAAAATTTCCCGCACCCTTGAACTTGTCTCACTCTCTCCCACTCAGCAGGTGCAGTTGCTGCTAGGACAACTTGAGGGTCCCGCTGCCGAGGAGGTGCGGTCATGGCCAGCTACGGAGAAAGCTAATGTACAACAGATCCTGACCCGGCTGAGTAAAGAATTTGAGGTACAGTCACCCACGGAGGTCCGCCTTAAGTTTTATGACCGACGACAAAGGCCAGGTGAGACCCTCAGAGACTATGCACTAGCACTCCAATCTGCCTACCGGGCCCTGAGACAGGTTGATACCATAGACCCCTCGGCTGTGGAGAGTATGATCACTGACCGCTTCATAGAGGGGGTGGACTCTAGACTCATCCAGAGCCAACTGCGTATGCTAGCTGCCCAAAACCCTACAATGCCTTTCCTGGACTTCAAGACTCTGGCTCTGAGGGTGGTTGGCATTGACAATCCCTGTGCCGGCTGTACTCCAGGTCCGGATTGCCCGGATCCGGTGGGACCTATACCCCCACCTCCAGTGCCCACTATGGTTCCACCAGTTTCCGCTATACAAGCTGCCCAACAGTCTATCCCGGCTAATTCACCAGCGATCCCTGCTCTCCTTACGCAAGTGGTTGACTCTCTCTGCCAAGCCCTAAGGGGGCTACAAGGGGCCTATCCAACACCTCCACCACCACAGGACCCCTGCCCTGAGTATTCAGTTCCCGATCGGCCCCCTCCACCGAGACTTAGATCCCCTGAGCGCCCCTATTGCCGCCACTGTAGGCGACATGGACACTACCGCTCTCAGTGCTATCAGTTAAACGGGCTACCCCTGGGTCCGAGGGCCAACACCCAGGAGGTCGAGATCCAGGCCCGCAGGAAGCACAGTGGTTCTCAAGGTTCCTCTCACAATGCCCGCATGTGACTCTCTGGGTGGACGGAGTCCCCCTGGAGGCTCTGGTAGATACAGGTTCCCAGGTTACCACTATCCCGAGGCATGTGTTTGAAGAACATTGGGATCTGAGAACCCTAGGTCCAGTTGAGAAATACCGTCTGAAACTTATTGCTAGTAATGGTCGTCCTATTGTGCAACTAGGTTACTGGGAACCCACTGTCTGCATAGGGAAGCGGGAGCTAGCGCGTCAGGGTATCATTGTTACTGAGGCTCAGGGAGATAGTGGGACCGTGGTATTAGGCATGAATATTATCCGTCATGTATTCACTGAAGTGTTGGATGCCTTGAATGCCTCTATGTCTTGTGCTATGTCTCCTCAGTACAGGCAAGCCGTTCAGAAGACCATAAAGGTGCTCGCCGCTCAGCGGAAATTTGCCAATCCTCGAGGAGAAATCTGCCGTGTCCGCACTAGAGATGCTCGTCCGATCACCATCCCAGCTAACAGTGAGTTCCTCATCTGGTGCAGGGTCCGTCCAGGCCTCAGCAATGCTGATTATGTGGCCCTTCTGGATGCTATTGAAATTGAGGGGCAACCTCTTGTCAGGGCCGCTAGAAGCCTGGTGACCGTCTCCAATGGTCAGGTCCCTGTCCGTCTGGTGAACCTTGGAGACTCCTCAGCTGACCTACCCAAGTTCACCACCGTGGCCATGTTATACCAACTCGATCCTGAGGACATCATCTGTGAGGAGACCATCGCCTATCAGAGTTCCATCCGTGGCACTAAAAGGGACTCAAACAGGGCTCTCGCCCCTTGGTGGGATGAACTCCATATTGGCGATGCCAATACCCCACTTGAATACCTCCACGGCATCCTCAAGGTGGCCAAAAGGTATCACGAGGCCTTCAGCAAACACTCCCTCGATTTCGGGAAGACCAACCTGGTCCAGCATCGGATCAACACTGGGGACCATTTGCCTATCAAAGAGAAACATCGGCCAATCCCTCCTGCCAGCTATCAGCAGGTCAAGAAACTGCTCAAGGAGATGAAAGACTCTAACGTTATCCAAGAAAGTCAGAGTCCGTGGGCTGCCCCTATTGTCCTCGTGAGGAAGAAAGACGGTAACATCCGGTTCTGCGTGGATTATAGGAAGATAAACACAATCACCCACAAGGATGCCTATCCTTTGCCCCGGATCGAAGAGTCTATTTCTGCTTTGGGGTCAGCCGCCTACTTCTCCACCTTGGACCTCACCAGTGGGTACTGGCAGGTGCCCATGGCACCCGAAGACCGTGAGAAGACGGCCTTCACCACCCCCATGGGACTATTCGAATTCACCAGCATGCCCTTCGGTCTGTGCAACGCCCCCGCTACCTTCCAGCGGTTGATGGAAAGGTGTCTCGGCCATCTCAACTTTCAGAGTGTCCTGCTCTACCTAGATGATGTGATTGTCTATTCACGTACCTACGAAGATCACGTCCATCATCTGGCTGAAGTGTTCCAGGTCCTAATCGATCACGGCCTGAAAATCAAGCCTTCCAAGTGCCACCTTCTCAAACCCCAAGTGAACTATCTGGGGCACGTTGTGAGTGCTGAGGGGATACGACCCGATCCAGAGAAGATCTCGGCTGTGGAACACTGGGATACCCCTAAGACCGTCAAGGAGGTGAGAAGCTTTCTGGGATTTGCCGGCTATTACCGCCGCTTCATTCCCCACTTTGCCCAAGTGGCCGAGCCCCTCAATGAGTTACTCCGGGGTTGCCCTCGAGAAAGCTACAACCGACGACTCCCCGTCGAGTGGTCCGAACGGCAGGAGGTTGCTTTTCAAACCCTGAAACGCCTGTTGACCACGCCTCCTATCCTGGCCTACCCGGACTATAACCTTCCTTTCCGGCTTTACACAGACGCCAGCTTCCAAGGCCTGGGAGCTGTGCTGTCCCAGGTTCAAGATGGCCAAGAGAGAGTCGTAGCTTATGCCAGCCGGAGTCTTCGGGGTGCTGAAAAGAACGATAACAATTATAGCTCCTTCAAGTTGGAGTTACTAGCCCTAGTGTGGGCCGTCACTGAAAAGTTCAAGGACTACCTGGCTGCCACCCCTGTTACCATCTATACGGATAACAACCCGTTGGCGCATCTCAACACTGCTCGGCTGGGCGCCCTGGAGCAGCGGTGGGCTTCTCGACTGGCCAATTTCCAGTTTGAAATTAAGTACCGCAGTGGCAAGGCTAACGTCAATGCAGACCTTCTGTCCCGACTATCCAAGGGCGAAGAGGCCCCAGAGGACAGCGATTGGGAAGACGTAGAAATGCCTCCCTTCTATCAAAGGTTCGCTACCCAGAGTGCTATTGATGTAGCCGGGCCTGAAACGCCTTCGCCTCCACCTAGGGCCCCGCAAAACTTGGCCAGGTGGCAGACCATCCAGGAAGAGTCCCGTGTCCTGGGGGAGATCTATGACTACCTCTCTACTGGTCGGGTCCCCATGCGGATAAAGAGGCCCTATCCTGATGTCGAGCTAAGGCGACTCTGGAGGCAAAGAAAGAGGCTCTTCTTACAGAAGGGACTGATCCTGCGGAACTCTCTTGATCCGGTCTCTGGGGAGAGGTGCCACCAGATCCTCATTCCCCGACGAGACGCTAAGATGGTGCTAGATGCCTACCATGACCGGTCCGGTCATTTCGGGGTACACAAGACGGAGGCCACTATCCGACAGCGGTTCTACTGGATCGGGATGAGGGCTGACATCGAGAACTGGTGTGCTGAGTGCCCTGCCTGTAATATCTCCAAAGCTGGGGGAAGAGAATTCAGGGCCCCTTTGCATCCAATCACCTCCCACCGGCCGAATCAGCTAGTCGCCCTGGACCATGTGAAGCTAGCCCCTACAAGATGCGGGTATACCTACGCCCTCACCATGGTTGACCACTACTCCAAGTGGGTAGTCGTGGTACCTGTCAGGGACTTGACCGCCAAGACCACTGCTCTTAATTTTTACAAGGAGTATGTAAAGCACTATGGGTGCCCAGAGTCTCTGCTGACGGACCGGGGTCCGGCCTTCGAGTCGCAACTTTTCCAGGAGCTGTGTGCCTACCATGAATGTAAGAAGCTCCGCACCACGGCCTATCACCCTCAAGGGAATGGTCTGTGTGAAAAAGTTAACCAGGTCTTTATCAACATGCTCCGAACGGCTTCAGTGACCAAGAGAGTAGAGTGGCCCCACTTGTTGGATGAACTAGTGGAGATCTATAACAATACCACTCATTGTTCCACTGGCTACTCCCCGTTCTACCTGATGTTCGGCCGCCAAGGCCAACTTCCTCAGGACCGTGCTCTTGGAGTCCAAGCTCCTGACACCTTCAACCCCCTACCTGAAACGGACTGGGTTCGGGAACATCAGAGGAGAATCCAGGATGCCCGGGAAATTGTTGACCGGAGGATGGGGGAGGCTCAGCAGCGCCAAGAGGATGCCTACAACCTAAGGGCGAATGCCACACCACTACAAGTGGGGGATAAAGTTTGGCTAAAGAAATATCATCGCTCTCACAAACTTGAAAGCCTTTGGGAGCCTGAGCCCTATGTCATCTCCTCTATCCCTTACCCAGAGACTGATGTGTATGAAGTCAAAAAACCTGGGCTAGCCCCACAGACGGTGCATCGGAATAGGATAAAACGTTGCACTAAGGAGGACCTACAGGGCCTTACAGCACCGTGTCCGGTACCTGCATCCACGCCTCCGGCTCCCCCAGCAGCTCCAGCTAAACCTCTCTCTCTGGAAGAAATGTTCCAAGTTGAACCGTTCCTCATGGCCGTAGGCTATCCAGCGTTCCCTGTACCCGTTTCAGCGGTTTCTCCACTTCCAATTGTGCCTCCAACGACTCCATCTTTACAACCAGACACTGGGGGTGATCTTCCACCGGTACCTGCACCAATCACTGTTGAAGAGGATCCTCCGCTGAGACGGTCTGAGCGCTCTACCAGAGGAATTCCTCCACTTCGCTACAGAGACCAGAGCCCTTAAACTGTTTTGTTGTCTGTTTTGTTCCAGTTCCTGCAACGTTCAAGGTTCGTGCCTGGTCCTCCTGACCAAGTTCCCTGTACTAACCAGCCATGAGCTGATGGACACTTACAATAACAAAAGGTTCTCTAGTGCCTGTCCCAGAGCCTTTTACATGGACGATGTCTAATTGCCTAAAAGAGACTCTACCTAACAGAGACACTTAACCCATTCCTTCCTAATGCACTTTCCTGTGATTGTGTGTTCCACACAGGGTATTATTGCACTTATTTCATTATTGCACTTATTGTACTATTGCATTCCAGTGTTATCGAAGTCTTTGTATTTCCTCCTCTGACTAAGCACAAGGTTACATAGATTGCCTCAGAGTAGAGTGCCTCTTTTGTAAAACAGTATATTTTCCAGTGTCTAACTCAGATAGCTCCTCCTCTGAGTAAGAGAAGTCAGTTTACATATACCTCAGAGAAAGTTCAGTTTATGTAGGAGTGTATTTTCTCATCCAGTCTCAGTATTGTGTATTATTATCGTATCTATAGCTGGAAAGATTTAGTTGAGCCAGTTCGTATGCAGATTTTTCTCAGATTTTCATTCAGATTTTTCTCAGATTTTCATTCAGATTTCTCTCAGATTTTCATTCAGATTCATGTGAGCCAGTTCTCCTCAAGACCTTGCAGTATTTGTTGTCTTTTGTGTTCCCCTTCTTTTTGTTTCCAGTATTTGTTCGCCTCTGTCTTGTCCCAACACAGTAGTTATCACACCTAGTCATACCTAACCTTCACACTTGTCCATACATATTGCACCTTGGATACCTTTTCGTGTGTTTGGCCTGTGGAGTGCTTGTGTGTGTGATTGAGTGGTATGAAAGGGAGCTCCCCATGTATGTTTGCTTTTATTATTTTGTTCTTTCTCTTCCAGGTATCCAAGACACTACTCAGACACGCCAAGGTAATACACAGGTCTTCACAGTTCTCTTTTCCAGTAGGGTAACACATTTAACAGAAAACCTACTGTCTAACTGGCTGGAATATTGAGGGTCACCCGCCAGCAGTTAAGTTGTCCTGGCTTACACGTCAGATGGTTCACGCACTAGCTACCTGGTCGCCAGAGTACGTTAGGCACCCCTAGGTGAAGTCCTGCCACTAGGGTTTCTCATTCTCTCTCTCTTCACACCTGTGCCTTGGGCGTGGGAAACACACACCTCATCACACTCACTCTCATCATTCATTCCTGTTGTTTGATTGTCCAGTTTATTCATGTTTGCTGCCTTCTAGATTCGCCGAGGTCGGCTCAAATTTGCTAGGGAGGTATGCAGTGTCCCAGAACATGCAGACTACTGCTCCTATTATGGCCATTTCTCTTTCTGTGTCAATGCCTGTTCTGGTAAGTGTTTGCACTGCAACTGCTGCTGGTTTTCCCCTAGTATTCTCTGGTATTGTGCATCTTCATGTGTATTCTCATGTGTTCCTGTGTATTACAGTGTACAGTGGTATGCAAGGCTGTTGATCACGTGACCGTGCCAGTGCCCTGTAACCATGGTTCCTCCAATGGCTGACTAGCTCTGGCCAGGAGCAACCATGTGACCTCCCACTTCCTGCTGACAAGTTAGTCTTCCCCCTGCTTCCAAGCAAGGAGGTTGTGTGGTTCTATCCTCTCCCACAGAAGAGTGACTAAGTCTGCTGCTATATACCAGTCTTCGGCTGTATCTGCCTGCTCGGGTGACCGGATTCTTTTCTCTCATCTGGGTGTCATTCCGTTATTTCTCCTCATCGCTGCAAGGATTCACAGCAAGTATTATTCTCAAGCTAATCCACCCAGCAACGCTACTTTCTCTCATACTCCTACTCCCATCATCCGGCACGTATTCTCACAGCCTATGCAGCACCACTCCTGCCTTATTTGTCAAAGCCTGCTATATACCCGGTTGCATCCGGACAGAACTGTTGCTACTAGTTACCTCATCTATAATAAAACCGCTGTTACTGAACCCTGGCATTGGTGTCCATTAACTGGTGCCCTGACTAAGTGCAGCGAAGAATCGCATGCCCATCATCACCCGCAGATTCCACAGACCGGCCCTACAGCTGTGCCGCCCTCAGGCCTATACCGTGACAAGTATAACCCCTGCGGCTGCCCCGGTCATTGCCCGCTCATAACACCAGCATTGCGGAAGTGGCCCCCAGGGGCCAGGGCATCGCAATAACATACAGATAGGCCAACTTAGATTGTGGGCCCTAATGGGCACAGGGACCAAAATTGACAAAGCGATTTTTAACGATAAACCAGAGCAAATGAGATTGTTTATCGTTAACCTAAAATCATTCATCTAATTACACAGAACGATAGTCGCCACTACGATGGTTTTCTCCATCTGATCCCAGCAAATGAAGGAACAATGTGGAATTACACTGAACAATTAGTGAACGATTAACGATGATGGTTGTTGGACATTGTTCGATTGATCGTCTCCTGCATTTACACAAAACGATTATCATTTAAATTCGAATGATATAACGATAATTTGCACGATAATGGCCCCGTGTAATAGAGACATCACACTCCTCAACATGGAAGTTGCAACAACAACAAGTACAAGTCGTGGTATAATGGAAATCACAAGATAGACATGTAATGATGATATCATATTTATTTTTTTCAGCTAATATCCGAATCCAATATCTGAATTTATAAGTCTAAGGACATGACAAGGGAAATACCGGGTATCCGTCCACAGACAGCTGTTTTAGGGTATTGCCCCTAGGTTTTTACTGTATTGAGCACTTTTACTAGCAGCCTACAGTGTCTTCTTTAGCTGGTCTTCCTGGGATCAGTGGTTGATACTCGATCTATTTTTCATAATTTGCATATCATTAACACATCTATCCATCCTGGGACTTCCCTCATTCCATAGTGTTACCTTCTTGGTTTTGCAATTTCAATGTTGAAGAGTATACTTGGATATTACCCCTCACTAGACCATTACCTAACACCCTTAAAGGGGTATTCTGCTCAAAATTAGCTTTTAATATGTTGCTGAACATAATAAAACAGAACAGAATACAGCCTATTCTTACCTCTCCACACTCCCCCGGTGTCCTCCTATGTCTTTTTCGGCCCCCGGCTGAATGATCCCACTTCCAATTATAAAACAGACTTGTTTGGCAGTGACAGCCCGCTCAGCCAATCACTGACAGAGATGGATCAGTGCTGTGGCCAGTGATTGGCTGAGCGGGTTGTCACTGCCAGACGAGTTTGTCTCAGAAGTGGAGGTGGGATCGTTCAGCTGTGGATCGAAGAAGACATAGGAGGAAAACGGGGGAGTGTGGAGAGGTAAGAATAGGCGGTGTTTTGTTCTGCAACATATTAAAAGTTATTCTGGGCAGAATACCCCTTTAAGATGCTCCTGTGTAGCAATTTTTGGCACATGCCTGTGTTTTACCACAATTTTCTATTAGTTTTATTAGACGAATGGCTCGGACAGGTAAAGCACAGTATCAATGACCTTCATCTGTCCAAGCTAGACGGCCAAAAACTATATTACAGTTTTTATCACATAGCTAAAACTCCTATATCTACACGAATGCTGATTACTATTTTAGACCTCATGGAGAAGATGAGGTCCCATGCATGAAGCCAAAATGGAAGCACGTTTCCGGAAAGAGTGCTCCTTTTACTAATATGTAGTCTCAAGTATTGCAGGTTAGTGCTATTCTAAAAAATTGGGCCGACCTGCAACGCCATATGCACCCGAATATCGGTATTGAGTAAAAGACCCTTCTATTGTTTTCTTACAACACCTTTACTATAATATGGAATGAACCCCCATGTCCATGTCCCTCTCATGTGTGGCCTGTAACCATCAGTATAGAGAGCTGACAGTAGAGGAGCAGCGATGTTACACAAAGCCACCCAAGCCCCTAACAAACCCGAGAACCTCTCCTATTCATGATAGATGGACACCGTAATAGAACTACGCAACATCCCTTCTATTGACTCCATTCTATCGCCTCGTTGTACCAAAAATAATGACACTTAATTGAAACTCGTACATTAGACTCCATTCATTTGACTTCTTCAAGGCAACTTTTCTTGTCATTGCTAGAACGGGGAGGCAACTCAATATACTTGTCCAGCTTAAAGAGATTTGCTCCGTCTTTTTGTTTACAGGGGTCTTTTCTCACACACGTATTGTGTTGGGTTTCTTAATATGATGACCTGCTGAGCTCCTGCAGGTTCCCACTCACACTTTATGTCAACCCAAGTGAACATTCAACTCCGGGGCTTTCTTTTACAAATGGCTTTCAGCAGATGTGTGGCACACTTTATTAACTTAAGTACCCGCTAGTTAAGAATTTAATTAGTTTGAGGGAAAAGGGGATATGTTCCTCCACTGTAACCGGCATAGGTGGACGCTTTGTGACAACGTGACCCATATCAAAATGGATTATTGTTGTAAGTGAGACAAGTGACCTAATGTTGGGCCGGCAATGCAGCCGTGATCTACAGCCTTTTAAAGATCTAGTGTGGGAAAACTGCACACTTCACTGAGTTTCCAACCTTGAATTCTTTACGTGGAGCAGTCTCTCACCTAGCAACATTTCTCTTACAATGTCTGGATCAGTATATGAATTATCAGAGGTTACAGTTTCCTGCTAGGTAGGTATCCAGGGAAAATCTGTGATGGTAATGAGGGAAGCGCAACCAGACAATTGTATAATGTCTGCACAGTAGTGCCACCATCTGACTCAACACCCAAAGTACATGATGCTACATAAAGCCTAGCTATGTGTAATTCATGGATAGTGTCAAAAGATAATAGCTAGTAGTGGTTAAAGGGGTACTATAGCGGTAAAAAACTTTTTATATGTTACTGACCTATTACAAATTATAAAAACATTGTATGCTTACTTCTCCGCGCCCCCCTGGTGTCTTGCTGCAGCCTCTCCAGTTTCCAGGATGGACTTGTCTTGACAATGACAGCCCACTGGCCGCTCCGCTGTCCTTTCTCAGTCACTGATTGGCTGCCAAGACGAGTCTCTCCCGGAAGTAGCAGGGCTTCAGTCAGCGGGGGACACTGGAGACTCTGCAGCAGGACATCGGGGGAGTGAGGAGAGGCAGGCATACAATGTTTATTATATTTTCTAATAGGGCAGCAACATATTTTTAAAAGTTTTATACTGCTGTGGTTCCCCCTGTACAATTAACATTTGGTATTTTACATGATTAATATCAGGGTGGGCTACTATTAAGATGAACTATGGTCAGTCCAGAAAAAAAATTATACTATTTTATATTTTAGTACTCTGATTCCAATAGTCTTGTTACTTTCTTGCTGTGCTCTTCTTTTTGAGATATAGAGGATTTTGTAATTTGGGAGAGTTTACTTTTCACTGAATAGTCAGGTGGACAGGAACTTGCTGTAAAATGGTGTGTGTGTACTAGACCCAGGGGTTGGGATTAGGATAGATTACCTTAGGATAGATATATGTACTGTATATACCAGGCAGGTTTAAATTCAGGTATTGTAGATTTACCTACCACCTCTGCTAGAAGGTTGTTCCAAGCATCTACTACTCTTTCAGTAAAGTAATATTTTCTCATGTTGCTTCTGATCTTTAGGCTATGTTCACACAATGTATATTTTCGTAAAATCATGGCTGTTGTACAACGTCCGTGATTATTACGGAAATATATGTTCTATTGTTGCCTATGGGATCCCGTCCTGAGCGTATGCACATAGTATACACTCCGTCTGGGATCTCTCGTGGTGCCGCAAACAACTGACATGTCAGTTTTCTGTGTCCACTATTCATTGAATAGCGGCCGCAGAAAACCTGTCAATACCCACTGTGGAGTGAGCGGCTCCGGCTCCGCAAGCTCCATAGTGTGCTGTGGGGAGTTCACCCGCATCAGAACCCTGCTGCCGAAAATATTATCCCGCCGGTACTGCAGTACTCTTACGCAATATGAACATGGCCTTACCCTGTAACCTATTTTATGTCCCCTTGTTCATGTTCAGCTTTTTATTAGAAACTCTTTTCTCCTGAGCCTTATTTAGTCCTCACATATTTAAAGGTTTTGATCATGTCCCCCCCCTTTCTCTTCTTCTCTCCAGACTATACAGATTCAGGGTTTCATGTGATCTTCCCCTTGTCCAGCTTCATATGGCACCTTCCTTTTCTCAACCTCAAGGGTTCCATTCTGCCTGGACACAGTGGGATATACCCCGTTGGACTAGATGAGGCTTTTGTTAAAGAATAATGGGTAATGGGATAGAAGCTCCTGAAGCGGTTATCTGTTACAAAAAAAATTAAAAATAAACTTTTCCTCATTCCTTGTTTTCCACTTCCATATTCCAGATATTAAACGCCTTTTATTCCATGGTTCTTGGTTACTATGGCTTGTTATAAAAATAATATCAATTTAAATTTATATTATTTTTTTTAAAGACATGTTATTCTGAATAACATGTAAAACAGATGAAACAAACACTCAGAGACAGCAGAATATGTGATATTATAAGTTACTATACAGTATGGCAATCAGCATGTGGTATATAATAAATAGTAACTGTATAACCCTGATAACACAGCAGCTGGATATGTGATATATAAGTTACTGTACAGTATAGCAGCATGTGGTGTATAATGTATAGTAACTGTATAACCCTGATAACACAGTAGCTGGATATGTGATATATAAGTTACTGTACAGTATAGCAATCAGCATGTGGTATATAGTGTATAGTAACTGTATAACCCTGATAACACAGCAGCAGAATATGTGATAATATAAGTTACTGTACAGTATAGCAATCAGCATGTGGTATATAATAAATAGTAACTGTATAACCCTGATAACACAGCAGCTGGATATGTGATATATAAGTTACTGTACAGTATAGCAATCAGCATGTGGTGTATAATAAATAGTAACTGTATAACCCTGAAAAAACAGCAGCAGTTTGTAGATACAGGATAGAATTGCAGATCCCCATAATGCAGTAGCATAGTACAACCGGCTAGAATAGAGAAGCAGGGCTGTTGTCAGAGGTCTGTGTGGTCACATGACAATAATGGGGAGGAGAGTGTGTTCAGCATGGACCAATCAGGAAGTGAGAATCACAGAGCTGTGCAGGAGGACAGTAGCAGAGACTTCTCTATACAGCAGTGTGTAAAGCTGAGTGGAAGTGCAGGCACATTATAGCAGTGGTGTGTATAGCTGACTGTGAGTGCAGGCACATTATATTAGGAGTGTGTATAGCTGAGTGTAAGTGCAGGCACATTATAGCAGGAATGGAGAGGTTGGGAAACACAAGGACTGACAGAGATTGCAGGGAACATGAAGGAATGAGCAGGGTATACGTGGAAACATAAATGCAGCACTCTCTGTCCAGGAGAGAGGGTTTACAGTTATGAAGAGATTACCTCCACAGTCCTGTCCCCTGATGTAAGCCCCAGCCTGAAGTGGATCTGCTATGATATGGAAGGTGAGGGAGACTTCCTGGGTCAGACTACAGGGCTGTAGACCTCGCTATGCAGACCATGCCCCTCCCCCACTCCCCCTCCCACCCTGTTCAGGGAGCTCTTACACCAAAGCAAAACTCTAAAACCAAGTTATAATTTCTAAAAGCTGTGAGCTCTTAAACCAAAACGCTCTTAATCCAAGTTACACTTAAACCAAGGTACCACTGTATATATATATATATATATATATATATATATACAATGAATTTCCACATTTTAATAGAGAATTCTAAAGGATCTGTGACTATATATATGTGTATCTCACTCAGTGTATACTTGGCCTTGAATTTCGGTTGTCCAGGTCTCTATGCGATCAGACAGCTTCCCCATCTCAGGGGGGCGTATACTGCATACTTTGACCGCAGGAAGCTATTATATACAATAGACACAATAGATTGTGGTTATCATTCCAGTGTTAGTCATTGGACCCTTCACATTCCTGGCAAGATCTTCATCAAATTCATTATCTCTTCTTCATGGGTGAGACCGATCTATCAAATCTGGCATTAAAGATTTCTGTATACTCTTTTATCCCCCGCCCATTGCATTTTTATGGCATTACTGGTCATACATGGGAAGATTAACCCTTGACCTGTCTTCTAATACTCTCCAGTATCAGGATCCTTGTTAAGTAGTCAGAATCTCTACCAATCTAATATTTGTGGCTTTTTTATGATGCAAGTAAAATTCTTCTGTTTTTACTATTCAATTGATATACAGAATAACAATACTTTGTATGCAGTGATCAGTGTTTTATTGCTCCCAATCCTTAGGGCCCTATTCCACTGGACGATTATCGTTCAGATTATCGTTAAATCGTTCGAATCTAAACGATAATCGTTCGGTTGAAATGCAGTTAACGATTAACGACCGAACGAGAAATCGTTGATCGCTTTAAAAGACCTGGACCTATTTTTATCGTTGCTCGTTCGCAAATCGTTCGCGTTGAATAAGACATCGTTCGGTCGTTCGCAATAGATACGAATGCAATAGCGAATAAATAGCGAAGAAAAAACGATCGCAATTACGATCATAAGTAACGATTATCGTTCAATGGAAATGAGTGAACGTTTTCAGGTCTTTCGCAATAGTGGTCGTTTGAGATCGTTAATCGTTAATGATATGCAAACGATAATCGTTTGGTGGAATAGGGCCCTTAGGGTATGTTCACACTGATGAATAGGTGAGGAATTTCAAGCTGAATCCGTCCTTTTTTTTTTTTAAATCAGGTAATTTTTTTATTATTAAGATCTGTACAATACAGTATATGAGTAACACAGTCATACAGAAGATTCTCAATGATACAATGACAAGAGGTTACATGCAGGTAGCATTCAGGAAGGTACAGTTCCTAACTTTTTTCTACTTTATTCATTAAACGGGAACCATTCATATGTAGTCAACAGCACATACCGGAGGTAGAAGAAAGGAAGTTCTTCTACTAACAGTTTCATGGTCCCATAGTAACATAAAAACCACAAAAAGAAGAATACCAGAAACTAAACCTCGTGCCATACCTCTCAGATCTCGTAGTACCTCCTGCCGTCTCCAAGTGCATTATATCTAACTACATTTTCATCCAGTCAGGTTATCGGGATAGCTATAGTGTCCCCACCAACGCCTGCATAGGGCTTCTACAGAGTTGCAAGAGGGAGCGTGATGGTAGTCCCGGTGTATCCACCCACTTACCCCAAATTGCTTCAAATTTGCGAGGGCAACCCCGTTTTAGATACACCCCCCTTTCCAGGCGTATCACCACATTCATCTTATTTATATACTCTGCGATAGTGGGGGCCTGAGTTTGGATCCATTTGGCAGCTATAGTCTTCCTGGCCTGGTATAGTAGTCGCTGCACTCCCAACACCGTATAGTCATCCAGGTTAAGGTGATCTAATAGTCCCAGAATACACTGTTTGGGGTGCACAGCAGTATCCAGCCCGAACACCTTTTTAATGAGAGCCAGCACCTCCCTCCAGAAGGACTCAAGTTCCCTGCATGACCAAAACATGTGGAGAACGTGGGCTTCATCCTCCCCACATCGTGGGCATCTAGAATCCGTTCTATATCCGATTTTTTTCAGCACCAGAGGGGTGCGGTACACTCTGTGTATCAGGAGCAGCTGTGACATGCGCTGTGGTTCACAAAGAGAGAGCAGAGGCGTTAGCGAAAGTATCTCATTCCACTGCGCATCATCAAGAGGCCCCACCTCTGCCTCCCACTTACCCCTCGCTGCTAAGGGGACTCCCGCATGTCTAGCTGCCAGTAAGGTGTCATACCCCAGAGATATAGTGCCTCTTAGTGTACCCCTGTCTCCAATCTCTACCAACAAAGCATGCGTCCCAATAGTAAGTGGCGTGGCCGCATGGTGTGTCTGCAGAGCGTGACGCAGCTGCAAGTATTGATAAAACATAGTGTTTGGAAGGAGATATTCCTCCTTCAACTTCTCAAAGGACTCCAATGCACCATCTTTCCATACCTGTGACAGGAAACGTATCCCCCTTCTAGCCCACGGGGTGAAGCCCTGCTGAATCCGTCCTTAATTTTACATGTATT
The DNA here is from genome assembly GCF_027789765.1 of Dendropsophus ebraccatus. Taxonomy (NCBI): domain Eukaryota; kingdom Metazoa; phylum Chordata; class Amphibia; order Anura; family Hylidae; genus Dendropsophus; species Dendropsophus ebraccatus. The sequence continues at coordinate 137,974,781 of NC_091459.1, read as the reverse complement.
CTGCTTGAAATTCCACCTGTAAAATATGTACAGAGCAATGTCCCATTGTGTGCGCTGGGATTTCCGCTCTGTTGTTCACACAGCGGAATTTAGGCACGGAATGTTCCGCCGCGGATCCGCTTTCTGCCCAAAGTTTTGACGTGTAAGTTCTTTGGGTGGATTCGGTTAAAGAAATCATTGGGTCCGCTAAAAAAGTCATTGGGGCTGTGAATATCCGCTTTCTGCTAGAATTCTGGGCCAATTCCACACAAATTTTGCACCAACTGAAAAAGAGGAAGTTTTTCCTCAAGAAAGTTTCCTCTTCAATTCCTCGCCTATTCCTCAGTGTGAACATACCCTTAGGGGAGACCAGTATAGGTGAAGCAAGGCAACACTGACATTGGCTGAGCGATGCATCTCCTGTGGCTCAAGGAGGAAGCATTGACAAGCAGGGACTGGGAGTGAGGAGGAGAAGTATAAGAAGAGCAGGGGATATGAGTGTGACCATATATATTTTTTGTAAGCCCTCGCGAGCAGGGTCCACTCTTCCTATGTACCAGTCTGTCGTTTACTAAAGTCATGTTTTTTTCTTCATTTTATGTTACTTCCTGTATGTGTTCAATCTGTATGGTAATCCTTTATCATATGTGAAGTGCTCTGGAATCAAGGGCTCTTTAACCCCTTCAGGACCGTGTGAATTATCGTTTTTGCGTTTTCGTTTTTTCCTCCTCTCGTTTAAAAGGCCATAGCACTTCCTTTTTTTCACCTACAGCCCCACACGAACCCTTTTTTTTTTGCGCCACTAATTGTAATTTGCAATGACAGACTTGATTTTTCCATAAAAAATGTAGTGAAACCAGAAAAAAAAAATATTTGCGCAGTAAAATTGAAAATAAAAAGCAATTTTTTTTTATTTTGGGGGTGGGGGTGGGGTGGGGTTGTGTTTACACTGTTTGTTCTATGGTAAAACTGACATGTTATCAATGTTCCTCAAGTTGTTACGATTACAACGACATGTAACTTGTATGACTTTAATTTTATTTGATGGCTTTTAAAAAATTAAAACCTTTTAAAAAATCTAAATGCTCCTTAAAATTGCTGTGTTCCCATGCTTATATCCTTTGGTCTATGGGGCTGATTGAGGTGTAATTTTTGGCGCCGTGATCTGTACTTTTATCGGTACCCTGATTGCGTATATGCATCTTTTGATCGTTTTTTATTACAATTTTTGTGGATTTAATGCTTCCAAAAATGCGCAATTTTGCACTTTGGCGGATTTTTGCGCTTACTCCATTTACCATGCAAGATCAGGAATGGGATAATTTAATAGTTCGGCCAATTACGCACGCGGCGATACCAAATATGTTTATTTATTTATTTTTATTTATAAAATGGGAAAAGGGGGGTGATTTAAATTTTTATTAGGGGATGTTTTTTTTTTTTTTTATTAATGAATAAAGTTTATTTTTATTTTTTTTACACAGTAATTAGAAGTCTCCTAGGGGACTTCTACATACACAGCATTGATCTCTTGTTGAGATCAATTCTGCGTATATTACAGAGCCCCCATACATTAGGACATTCAGTTACGTCCTTGGTTGTGAAGGGGTCAAAATAAATAATATATTTTTTAGCTTTCTATATATACATTATGGACAACTTCTTTAATGATGAATTTAGGCAGATTTAGTCTATATATAAACTGTAAAAAAAAAGGGGTTTAGTAGTGGACATACCCTTTAAGTCTCTCTCTTCTTGGCTTGTAAGATTAGAAATGTCTCTAGTTATGGCATTGCCATTGATGGTGGTGGGTATCTTAAATTTTTGGCACCATGTGATCAGGATAAAGAGCCAAAATGGAGGCAACATCACAAGAACACGAAGCCAGCCAAGGATATGCTCCCATTTAAAATGGTTACCATGGATTGATGTGATGCTGGGATAGGAGAAGGCAATGCAGGAATTACGAGTTATGGCCTCTTCATTCAGCTGCTTCAGGAAGCCGGATTCTGATAGTTCTAATAGTGATGTCCTAGCTTTAGCATAGGCCACCAATGTTAGATATTAGGAAAGTACTTCAGCCTTATGCAACCTTACTTAAAGGGGTTATCCACAATTAGAAAAACAGACCAGAAACAGCGCCACTCTTGTCCTTAGGTTGAGTGTGGTATTGCAGCTCACTTCCATTAAAACAAACAGAGTGAGTAATACCACACACATATCTCATATTACAGCCAAAGTGCCATTTGGCTTTACCTTTATTTGCTGACTACCCCCTTTAATAAATCTAGAATCAGTTTATAAGGTTGCTCGATGCCTGGAAAACTCGGGTTCAATTTTTTGTTGTTTAAAGTAGAAGTCTGGCCCTGTCAAAAATCTGAGCGAAAATAACAAGCAAGTATTGCTTACGTCTTCCTGTGCCCGGAATGAGAAGCATGTCCGGCCTCGGGACCCAAATTGGAAGGTATTTTCCCCTGAGATGTGATGACGTCCCACTCAGCTGATGGACGTCCCACTCAGCCAATCAGTTACTGGAGTAGTGTCCCACCCCTGTGGCTGACTGGCTGAGCATTCAGTCAATCAGTCGGGTCTCTTCCGGAGGTCCTGAAGCCCGGCGGGGGTCCCACAGTGGCGATCCAGCACAGGGAGAAGTGAGGTTGAGTCGCTTTTTATGTTCACCCCGATGTTAGAAAAAAAATTTCCCCCTGGCAGAACTTCTTTAAAATTTTTCATATTTTCCATAAAATTCTATAGAAAAATGCCCGGATATAAGGAGCTTAGTATTGCCAGATATTATCAGAACATGTCATTTTTTTTGGCTATGTATTACCTATGGGAGACAATGGAATTCTATGAACACTGTGGTGTCTATTGTAGCCGGAGCAGTGTGATCAGTGAACGCCCCATTACAGAGACCGATAATAAAGTTTGTCAGGATTAGAACAAAAAGCAGATCAGGTTGTAAAAGTTAAAACAGTCTTTTATATGAGGCGTGGAGGGCGGTGTGCCCCTTTCATAGAAAACAGAGCTGGAGGTGCATGTGTGTGTTCCTATTGCTAAAGACACTATTCCAATGGAAAGAAAATCTCTGATAGTTAAGGGTTAAATCCCTGGTGTGTACCCCCCCCCCCCCCCTAAACATATATAAACTAGGCACCTACCTATAGACCTCTACCAGCTGTTCTCATAATATACTGATAATGTTAGACCTACATACATTCACGATTTCACTGACTATCTGCATACAGATATACTCCGGTCACAGCAGAGGTGGCAGCAGAGAGCAACGTGTCAGACTGGAAAGAATACATCACTTCCTGCAGGACATACAGCAGCTGAAAAGTACTGGAAGACTGGAGATTTTTAATTAGAAGTCATTTACAAATCTTTATAAGAAGATCAGGGACAGAAAATTCTGCTCTGAAATTCTGCAGTGTGAACTACAGAGTAGAAATCCCATTAAACACAATAGGACATTGCTTTGTACATATTTTACGGGAGGAATTTCAAGCTGAAATTCAAGCTCAATTCCTCACCTATTCCTCAGTGTGAACCTACCCTCTAAGCAGAATTTTAAGCACAATTCAAGTCCCATTGACTTCTATAGGTTTCCTCTAGCAGAATCCACCCAAAAAAGTGACACGTCAATTCTGTGGGCGGAAAGCAAATCTGCAGCAGAAAATTCTGCTTGAAAATTCTGCATTGTGAAAAACAGAGCGGAAATCCCATTAAACACAATGGAACATTGCTCTGTTCATATTTTACGGAAAGCAGAAATTAAGAGCAGATTCCTCTTCAATTCCTTGTCTATTGCTGAGTGTGTATGAGAAAATCTGTGAGCTCCATACAAGATACAGAGGCCTGCAGTTAGGTCACGAAACAGACTATACCTATACCTGTGATTAGGACAAGGCCTAAAGTCACATCTACTCCTAAATTACCAATAAAAACTAAAGTTCGCTTTGTAAAAAATAAATAAATAACAAAAAAAATAAATAAAATAAAACTCTCCATATGGTACATTAACTCACCCCTCCCAAAAAAACTAACCCTTGCAGGTATGTTAATAAATAAACTGATTTTGTCAAGAGGTTTTCTATGGGGATTTTCTGCTGCTCTGGACAGTTCCTGACATGGACAGAGGTGGCAGCAGAGAGCACTGTGTCAGACTGGAGAGAATACGCCACTTCCTGCAGGACATACAGCAGCTGATAAGTACTGGAAGACTTGAGATTTTTTTAATAGAAGTAAATTACAAATCTATATAACTTTCTGACACCAGTTGATTTTGAAGAGAGAGTTTCTCCGGAGTACCCCTTTAAGCACTGAGCATGATATAGAGCAGATTTCCTTCAGAAGTATCACATACATATCAGGGAACTATCATTTATGCTATTGTCAAATACTGTATATTAGTATAGATTCACCAGAGGTCAACCATTACTATTCGGTATGCATGTCCAAGGGGAAAAAAACTTCCAAAAAGAGACAATTTTCACCTGAAACTTTAATGTTAAATCCAGTCCCTTCTGAGCCAAATAAAACCGAATAATGAATTTTACAGCCCATTAAAAATTAATTTTTGAAATAAACTAAACTAATGTCTGCAAAATCATTTTGCCTTTTTTTTTTTTTTGCAATATACCAAGGTTGTGAATCTAGCGCCTTGAGGCAGCTAATAAAAAATCTTCCCATTTATAGTTTGTATACAGCTGTTTTTGCATTGCTTAGTAACCCCCAAAAAACATGTTTTATTTGTCTAGAAACATAACGGCTGGATGGAGCGCTGCCACATGTGCCACGGGTTCCAATGAATAATGGGACTTGTTCCTCCGGGTGAAGAAATCCTTCTGCTTTCTGAAGAATTCAATGTTTAATGACATCTGAAAACTCCGCGACCTTTGTTGTTAATACCGACGTTTAAGTGGATAATATATTTATTTTTGTTCAATTTGAGTTTTGTTTCCAAGCACAAATTTATCTCGGAGTTTATCATATACGCGAGGAGGACGATCATAAAAATGGAGAACACAATATCCTCCATTATACGGTTCCGGTGACCTGAAGTTGTTCTCTATTGAGGTGGTCTCATGTGTCGTAAAATGTGACATTAGCCGGGGATTAATCACAGGGCAGTCTGCATTGCTGTTTTTTTTGTATTTGTTTTTGTTTTTTAATTAACATGATTCATTGATTTGTAAAAATATTCTTTGAGCTGAATAAAAAATTGGATCTGTAGATAAAAAAATAGTTTTTTTTGTCAGTTTTAGGATTAAACTAAGGATGAAAAGGTCTCGAGGTTCACTTTGTGGTCTTAGTTACTGCTGTAAAGATCCAGATTGTGGAACGGAAGAGAGTAGCGCGACAGTTTTTCCTCTCTTGTGTATCTTTGTATGCCCCTTTATGGGCTCTTTCACATGGGCTGATTATCGGTCATGACCGTTCCTAGGGATACTGATTTATTTATAAGGACCAGCAATTGGCCGACAAATACTTGATCGTCAGTTGATTAAATCTTTTGTGCAGCCATTTCAATTATCATTATCGGTCACACATCTTCCTGCCTAACCAGGCCTGTAAAAATGCATTTAAATGTCGGCATAAATGATGCCACAACCATTTATGCGGCCTGAACACACAATCGAGCCTTGCAAAGGGTTCTGCAAAAGAGAGTCCATCTCGCTGATCAGTAATCATTTGCTGCCTTAACCCCTTCAAGACCAAGCCTATTTGCACCTAAAAGACCAGGCTCATTTTTCAAAATCTGACCTATCTCACTTTATGCGCTTATAGCTCAGTGATGCTTTAACGTATGCTAGCGATTCTGAGATTGTTTTTTTCGTCACATATGGCACTTTATATTAGTGGCAAAATTTGGTCACTACTTTGTGTGTTTTTTGTGAAAAACATCAAAATATCATGAAAAATTGAAAAAATATGCATTTTATGAACTTTGAAATTCTCTGCTTCTAAAAAAAGAAAGTTGTATTACATAAATTAGTTACTAAGTCACATTACCAATATGTCTTCTTTATTCTGGCTTCATTTCATAAACATATTTTACTTTTTTAGGGTGTTAGAAATTTATCAGCAAATTACCACATTTTCGTGAAAGTTTCCAAAACTGATTTTTTTAGGGACCAGTTCTTATTTTAAGTTGATTTAGGAGATTTGTATACTGGAAACCCCCATAAGTGACCCCATTTTGGAAACTAGACACCTTAAAGAATAATCTAGGGGTATAATGAGCATTTTAACCCTACAGGGGCTGGAGGAAAGTATTCACCATTAGGCCGTAAAAAAATGAAAAATTAAAATTTTCCAATAATATATACATTTAGATTAAAGTTTCTCATTTTCAAAAGGAACATGAGAGAAAAAGCACCCCAAAATTTGTAACACGGGTTCTCTTGAGTACTACGGTACCCAATATGTGGGCGTAAACCACTGCATGGGCACACAGCGGGGCTCAGAAGGGAAGGAGCGCCAATTAGCTTTTCCATTGCAGATTTTGCTGAAGAAGTTTCTGAGCGCCAGGTGCATTTGCAGAGCCCCTGTAGTGTCTGCAGAGAGAAAACCCCCCATACGTCACCCCATTTTGGAAAGTACACCCCTCAAAGAATTCATCTTCGGGTAGGATGAGCAATTTGACCCCACAGGTGTTAGAGGAAAGTATTCAAAATTAGACAGTAAAAATGAAAAACTCAAATTTTTTCCAATAATATGTTCGTTTAGTTTGAAATTTTTCAATTTCACGAGGAAAAAGAGAAAAAAAGTACCCCAAAATTTGTAACGCAGGTTCTCCTGAGTAAAAAGGTACCTCATATGTGAGCATAAACCACTGCATGGGCACACAGCAGGGCTCAGAAGGAAAGGAGCGCCAATTAGCTTTTTCAATGCAGATTTTGCTGAAGAAGTTTCTGAGCGCCAGGTGTGTTTGCAGAGCCCCTGTAGTGCCAGCGGAGTAAAATCTCGCCATAAGTCACCCCATTTTGGAAAGTGCACCCCTCAAAGAATTCATTTTGGGGTGTGGTGACCATTTTGACCCCACAGGTATTAGAGGAAAGTATTCAAAAGAAGACAGTAAAAATGAAAAACTTGAATTTTTCCAATAATATGTTCCTTTAGTTTGAAATTTCTCAATTTCACGAGGAACAAGAGAAAAAAAGTACCACAAAATTTGTAACGCAGGTTCTCCTGAGTAAAAAGGTACCTCATATGTCGGTATAAACCACTGTATGGGCACACATCAGGGCTCAGAAGGGAAGGAGCGCCAATTAGCTTTTTCAATGCAGATTTTGCTGAAGAAGTTTCTGAGCGCCAGGTGCGTTTGCAGAGCCCCTGTAGTGCCAGCGGAGAAAAATCTCGCCATAAGTCACCCCATTTTGGAAAGTGCACCCCTCAAAGAATTCATCTTGGTGTGTGGTGAGCATTTTGACCCCACAGGTATTAGAGGAAAGTATTCAAAAGAAGACAGTAAAAATGAAAAACTCGAATTTTTCCAATAACATGTTCCTTTAGTTTAAAATTTTTCCATTTCACGAGGAACAGGAGAGAAAATTCACCCCAAAATCTGTAACGCAGGTTCTCCTGAGTAGAACGGTACCCCATATGTGGGCATAAACCACTGTATGGGCACACAGGAGGGCTCAGAAGGGAAGGAGCGCCAATTAGCATTTTCTCTGCAGATTTTTCTGAAGAAGTTTCTGAGCACCAGGTGCGTTTGCAGCGCCCCTGTAATGTCTACAGAATAGAATCCCCCCAAAAGTCACCCCATTTCGGAAAGTACACCCCTCAAAGAATTCATCTTGGGGTAGAATGAGCATTTTGGCCCTTCAGGTATTAGAGGAAAGTATTCAAAATTGGCCAGTAAAAATGAAAAACTTAAATTTTTCCAAAAATATGTTGGTTTAGTTTGAAATTTCTAAATTTCACAAGGAACAGGAGAAAAAATGTACCCCAAAATCTGTAACGAAGGTTCTCCTGAGTACAACGGTACCCCATATGTGGGCATAAACCACTGTATGGGCACACAGCAGGGCTCAGAAGGGAAGGAGCGCCAATTTGCTGGAGCAAAACCGCAGCTAGTAACAGTTATTAGAATAGCGCAGTTACTAAAATACAATAAAAAAAAATAGATTACAGGTAATGTGGGGTGGGTACGGACAGTCTGGGGTGGTTCCGGGTAATCTAGAGGTGGTTACGGGCAGTCTGAGGTGGTTACGGGCAGTCTGAGGTGGTTACGGGCAGTCTGGGGTGGTTACGGGCAGTCTGGGGTGGTTACGGGTAATCTGGGGTGGTTACGGGCAGTCTGAGGTGGTTACGGGTAATCTGGGGTGGATACGGTCAACATGGGGTGGTCACAGGCAACCTGCTGTGGTTACGACAACCTGGTGTGGTTACAGGCAACCTGGGGTGGTTAGAGGCAACCTGGGGTGGTTAGAGGCAACCTGGGGTGGTTACGGGCAACGTGGGGTGAATACGGACATCCTGCTGTGGTTACAGACAATCTGGTATGGTTACAGGCAACCTGCTGTGGTCAAAGGCGACGTGCGGTGGTCAGAGGCGACGTGCGGTGGTCAGAGGCGACGTGCGGTGGTCAGAGGCAACCTGCGGTGGTTGCGTGCAATCTGGGGGGTTACATGTAATCTGGCATGATTACGGGCAACCTGGGGTGGTTACGGGCAACCTGGGGGGGTTACAGACAATGTAGAATTGTTACGGATAGAGTGAAGTGCTTATAGCTAATCTGGGGTGGTTACATGTAATTTGGGGTGGTTACAGGCAATCTGGGGTGATTACGGACAATCTGGAGGGGGTCACTGGCAACGTGCCGTGGTTACTGGCAACGTGCGGTGGTTACTGGCAACGTGCGGTTCTGGGGTCTGATTTTTACTTATTTCATCTCCCCCCACCGTGGATTCACGGTGGGGGGAGATGAAATACAGCGGCGGCACCGGCCCATTAGTGACCGCCGTTTCGGCGGTCACTAAGGGGTTAATGGGGGTCAGCTGCGGAATCGCAGCTGATCCTCATTATCTCCGGTGCTGTACAAAGATGAGAGCGGGATCGCTGTCCCTGCAGCGATCCCGTTCTCATCACAAAGCCCCTGTCAGTCAGGAACGTATATGTACATTCCTACTGCACGGGGCATGTGTAATAGGAACGTATATATACAGATGGCTGACGTGAAGGGGTTAAATAGAGTCGTGTAAATGGGCCCTAAAGGCCCTATTAATGGAAACGATTATCGGCCGTATTCGGCTATCGCCTGATAATCGTCTGGTGTAATAGAAGACAGCGATCAGCCGACACGAGCGATGTTGGTTGTTCGTTGTCTGTCATTATCTTTCAACATGTTGAAAGACAAACAACTAAAATGGCAAAAATCTTTTGGCGTCGCTCTGTGGCTCTAGCGATCACCCGGGCAGCCCCCCCAGCTCCCCGCGGCTCTTACCTGCCAACATGTGTAGTAGCGCGATCAGGGAACGAGGACCAATGAGCGCTGATAGTGCTTGTTTGTTCCTCTACATCGCCCCATGTAGTAGGGGCTTAAAGGGGTACTCCGGCACCAATAAAGAAAAAACACAATCATTAAATCATAAACATAGTTTTTACACTTACCATCCCTCCTGAGTCTGACTCCGTTTGAATTTCCGGCTGTTTGCAGGTCTCTGAACCTCCAGTTGGTGTCATTTTTTCTTTGCTTCCTGGTTTGGGGTTTCCCATGATGCACTTTGTCTCCCGTCTAATTGTCTAACTGACGCTGTAAAACTGTTAGATGGCTTACATCTTGCTCAGCCAATCAGAGCTGAGCAACCTCAGTCATATGACAAGGGGGAGGCTGGCCTAACAGGGCTTATACCCGCCTCCCTCTTGATGATGTCATTGTCACAAAATGGCTTCCTGGGATCAACAGTCATTAGGTAAGAATGAGTTTACTTCACTTCCTGGTGGGGGGTTGAGGGGGGAAAGATAGGGAATGGGGCGGATAGGTGAACAAAGCATATTACAAAGTTATATAACTTTGTAATGTGTTTCAATTACTGGGGAAAAGCTTTTAACTGGAGTACCCCTTTAAGTCTAAGATCTAATAGAACAAAAACACAATATTCAACTATAGAGGTACAGATACTAGCAATGTTAAAGAATACTGGTTTGCTACTGACAATGGTATTGTAGGCATGGACTTAATATATTCTCCCCATACAGGTTCCATATGGCATTCAGTGGTGAATCTGCCCACAAATGTTGCAGCTGGTCCTATAGATCCCATACACTCTTAGGTTGTAGGAGTTTGGTTCCCAGCTGGTACCATCTTTAGTGATAAATCTGGCAACCAGGCAGACCATGGAAGTGTTATAATTTGGCACAGACATTTCTGGGAAACCCTAACAGTGCGTGGACAAGCATTAGCTGGTAAACGCCAGCTGGAAGACCTGCAACACATGTGGCCGCGAGATAGCCTGGCCATATCGCTAAACTGTTAATATCCCTCATATTTTTATTTACTGTAGATAACTGACTGTCGTATGTGGTGGCTCCCAGGTCATCATACCAGCAGGGGGCAGTGTGTTGCTCCACTGCAAAGGCAGGATTGAAGAGCTTATCACATGGCCTCCATGCCTCCTAACCGTCACTGGATCCCAAACTCAACCTGGATTCATTGCTAAAGACAAAATGGTTTCAGTCAAGGTTTCTCATTTACAACACCAATGCTAATGAAGGTGATGGCGGCTGGCTATTAATGGCAAAGAACATAGAGGGAGCTGTGACATCAAATTTCTTTATGCTAAATACCTGTAAATGGTGCAAAGGATATGCAAAATAGCTCTCACACCTTTTGAGCAAAGAGATGTCCCTTCAAGTCAAGTCTCACTCAATCAAGGAGTCTTAGAACATTGACTGGAGGCCGAGACAGAGGTGTGAAGGTGCCATATGTGTCTGGAAACTGTTGGAGATTCTTATGGTGGCCGATAGATCAAACAACCCATTTACTGATGGTCTGTCATATCCGTTCAGAGCCTGTTAATCATGTGTGCATGCCTTTTTGGAACCATTACCAAAACCTCCTAACATCTTGGTCAGAATGGCCTAGATAGTTGAGTTTGTTGAAACAACCCTCCAGCTTCTCCCAGTCTAATGATGTGCCCTTCTGAAAGTCTGTCAAATGGGCAAAACTGGCCAAAATCCCTTTAACTGCATCATAGCATTCAATGATCCCTTACAGTATCCAAATGGTACACTATCCAAAAAGGACCTTTTGTATGCAGACAAGCTTTTTTTTTTTTTAAAAAAAAAACCCTCTGGCAAGACCCAGGGGCACATTCATTAAACATGTCCCCTTAATGTACGCCACTGAAAAGGGCGTACTCCAGTCATAACCCCTGCATGCCTGATAGGGGGGCAGCAAGGCCGGGAGGAGGTGTGGCCTCCTCTCGTGTCTTATTTATCATGGAAACACCTAGATTTTTGCATGGTTTACACCTTAAAGGAGACCTGTCACCCCACGTGCTGGGGTGACAGGCTCCCAACCCCCAGCTAGATCCCCTTATACGTACCTCATCCCGCCGAGTCCCACTGACGGAGCCGGTCCCGGGATGGAGATATCCTGGTCAGAAGCCGGCGCGCGCTGTGGGGAGAGGTCCGGCGTCCATAGAGAATGAATGGAGGCATGCGCGCCCTGCAGAGATGAGTCCGGCTCCATTCACTCTCTATGGACGCCGGACCTATCTCCAGAGCGCGCGCGCCGGGTTCTGACCGGGATATCTCCGTCCCGGGATGGGGATCTAACTGGGGGTCGGGAGCCTGTCACCCCGGCACGGGGGGTGACAGGTCCTCTTTAAAACAGGTGTAAACCATGGAAAAATCTACACCTGTGCAATCCCTGCAACAGGTGCAAGTCCTGCCAGCTTTACTTAGAGGTGTGTGTGTCTTAGTAAACCCATCTGGGTAATTGGGGCGGTTCTTTATTAAACACCAGCTTGTGAGCGCACCAGTTTTAAATAAAGCCCCACCTACAATAAATATATCTCTCCCTAGTGTCTAATCAGATTGCGCCTATAATCATTTACATATCGTCATATCTGCATGACGAGTTTTGCAGCAAATTGACATTTCTGTCTGGATGCATTATTTTTTTATCTTCTCAGTGAGTGTACATTACTGATGCATTGATTCAGGAAATTCATACATGTCAGGAGAGATGGTCAGAGTTTGCAAGAGAAAAGCCCTAGTTGGCAATATTTGAAAACCATTCTTTATAGTTTTCATCCTTTTTTTTTTTTTTTTTTTTTTTTACTTTTTTATAGTTAATTAAAGAAAAGTCATTGAAGGCAAATAAGATGATTCAATTTAATTTTGTATTTTGAAAAGGAGAAGAATTACTTAAAATAATACCGGCTTATAACAAACAATTTTTATTAGTTTAACTTTAAAGAAATAAGCACAGTTTCATTTTTTTTTTCTTTTCATTTACAAGAAACAACAATAGCTTTAAAAAGTAATGAACATTAATTGTCGTTACTTTTCACCTGAGTAAAATCCTAATATTTTTGGGTGCTACAGTACATAATGTCCATTTAGTTTTTATTCCTCCAGTTTTTGATGTTTTCGATGATCTGCTGTGCGGTTAGTTTTCCATCTTCAACTTGTTTCTCAATGAGTTGTTGCAGTTCTTCCCATTGTTTGGAGCCTTTCTCAATACCTTCTAGAACCATGGCACGTGCAATTTCCATCCTCTTGGCTATGATTTCCTTTCTCACTTGAGGAATTTCATCAAAGGATTTCCAGTCAAATGGATGTGGCACTTCGACTTTAAGCTCGCCTTTCCGTGTTGACACATATGTTTTTACCTCTTCACTGGCAGAATTTTGGAAATTTTGCAGCATTTGATTGAGGAATTCTATGAAGGCATTATATTTTTCGATGACCAGATCAATGAGACGGTTTGCTTCAACAAGGAACTTCTCATAGGATATCTGCAGTTGACCATAAGCCTCCTGAAGTTTTGTGTTTAGAATCTGAGAATGTTCTGCGGCGGTTTGTTTGGCGTTTCTTGACCAGTCACTGACTTTTTCTTCAAATTTCATGGAAAGTTCTCTCACCTGTTTCCTTCCCTTGTCTTCAGCATTGGTCAACAGGACCCTGGTTTGCTCATAATACTCCATCAAGAATGCCTTCATTTGGTCATTAATCTCTGCAACGTTGATACCATATTTTGCAGGAAGCCCTTTCAATGACTCAACAATGAGTTTAAAGAGTTGTAGAACTTTCTCTTCAATTTCATAATATTTCACAGACCATCCCACAACATTTGGGTCTAGATATTCTTCTCTTAAGGCCTTAGCATAAACAAGTATTTGCTTTAATTTCTCTAAAAGTTCTTCATAGATATTCTGGTAGACTTTAAGCAGCTGGCTGGTGCTCTTTTGCATTTCGGTGGCGAGATTGCTGAGGTACTGCACATATTGGGAACCCATGGCATCCTTATACATTTGTTGGGCTTGAAGTTGTATGTTTTCATAATTTTTGGACTTCATGGCTTCAATAAGTTTTTCAGATTTTTGAGAAATCTCTTGAACAACTGCTTTAAGCTGCTGTAGGTTTCTTTCAAGGCTTACGTACTGGAGGTCGTTGAATATTTTCTTAGCAATCTGTTGAACCTGTTTCAAAAAGTCTTTAACGGCAAGGATTACTTGTTGGGTCTCGATTTTAAAATTTGTACCCGGGATACTAAAACTAGCGTCATTAATTGACTGGACAAAGTTTTCAAGAAGCAATTGGATCTTCTGAATAAACTGCTCCATTGTGTCCACTGTCCATTTCATACCCATAGCAAATTGTTCTTCACCGCTATATTTCTGTCTCTGGCCTGGTAGCTGAAATCTTGTACTCTTCAAAAATGTAATAGCTGCATCAATTACTTCTTTCATTGTGCTTTGGTATTTCCTGATTGCAACCACAGATTTTTCATATACCTTTGAACCCATTTCCCCGTCATTGAGAAGGAAGGGCATATCTGCTGGGTTTTGGTACCATTGTTGAGCTTTGGAGACAACATCTGCATATTTATTGTTGGCACCCCTGGCTACTGTCCTGAACTGAAAGTCCAGGTCGTCAATATGTTGGGAGGCAGAATTGTAAGCTGAAGATACTTTTGTCTGTAGACGTTCTTTCATCTGTCTTCCAGCTTCTTTCATGTCCATTCCTAAGTGTTCCTTGTGATATTTGTTGACACAGTTGTAAACGGCATCAGACATCTTAGGTAATTTTTCCTTCAAACCATTGAGTACGTCCTGAGCTGCTTCTTCACGCCAGTTTAGTTTGTTTTGAATATTGTTTGGGTTTTTTAGTGATAGCTCATTTTTTAAGATAAGTACCTCCTTTTCAGGTGATGCCTAAAGGAAGCAAGTAAGGAAGAGAAAATTAGAATAAGTATAGAAAGTGACATCAAATAGTACATCCTAACTCCAATTCTTTTATTATTAACTATCCTAACTTTCTTCACCTTATTAATGATGTGTCCTGGGTGTACAATTAAACAACAAGGTTTACAATGCAACTAGAGTACAATGTTTACAATGCACGTAGACTTGCACTTGGTCAGTATAGATGGAGGATGGTCTTCAGAACTATTTCTTCAAGTGGGCCCCAGGACAAACAAATTTAATGGGCTGCACAACTGATAAGACTGAACAAACAGAGCATCGATCACTATCCACCTGTGAAAAAGAGCCCTTACTTATATATTACTTTTATGACAAGATACTCACCGCAGATCGACTGCTCACTCTCATTTTGATTGTCTTGGAATCTTTCTCAATAAGAAGACCCAGACTACCGGTGGATGGTGATGAGACAGATGAGGAGATGCCATTGTCATCATGCTGGCAACGTATCTGGACGTCTGAGAATGTAGGGCTGGTAATATCCACTTGGAAGTTGTGTTGTGGAAGCCTAACAACAAAATGAAGGTTTAGTTTTTGTTTAAACTCAACAAAAAGGAACGTAAGAAAGAAAAACTTTAATTATATATATATATATTATTTTTTTTTTTTTTACCTTAGTCCATTAAAGGAAACCTCCTCCTTCCAGACTGTACTTAAATCCACATGTGCCAGGCTTCCTTGTCCAATAAGATTGAGATTTCTTTTATTTAGAGAACCCGCTAAGGAAGCTGTATGGATAAAATGGACATAAAAACATTAATTAAACATTATTTTTTATCATTTTAACCTAAGTATGAAATATTAGCAACATAGTATGACTTAATGAAAAAGAACAAGTGAATGAAATTGAAATAAAACTCACCATCAAGATCAAATTCCAGAAACCGTAGAGTTGAACTGCTGGTGGCATCAATGCTGCCCACTAAAGAGTCTGGCTTGTTTTCCAGCTTGTTTGTCCATGTGATATTGTATACCGGGGAAGCAAACTGTACAGAGCCAGATATTGAGCCAAATGCTGGGATGTAAATTCCTGCCGGCATTGTCAATTTAACTGGTGGGATCGTAATCTTCTGTTCTGGGATCTCAATTGTTGGCAAGTCAATGTCTGCAATGGTGTTGAAGAAACTGTTGAAATCCAGGTCGTAGACCTTTTTAGGAAGAGTGTATTTGGATAGTGTCACTTGATATTCAGGTGCGGACAGTTCAACATAGGGAATGTTAGAGCCTTCTGCTGAAGTATACAACAACTTGATGTCGGCTGGAGGGAATTGAAGTTCTGGCAAAGATGAAGATGGCTGAAGGTCCTTGGGTAGTGTCAGTCCTGGGAAAGATATGGTGGAACCTTGTCCAATTCTTTCAGATGCAATAGGGTAGAAGAATCCATCATTACTTTTTGTGTAGATGAGAGATGTTGATGCATTGAGGTATTGCTTTCTGTCAACGGCTGTTGTAACATCAAGTTTCAAGACATCCCACAGACTTCTGTCATAGACTGGGAGTATGATTGATTTCAGGAAAGCCACATGGCCCTGTAATGATCCTCCAGCTTCAAGTCGTGCCTCTGTCTTATCGTTGGATAGCTTAATATCATGAGCCAGAATAAGAGTTTCCACATTACTATGTCCTTTCAGGTTAAATTCTTGCTTATCGGTGTTAACGTTTAATGTAATGCCTTGGTTTAATGCTTCAATGATTGCATTGGGCTGGCTGATCTTCATTTGAAGGTCTGCTAGTAGACTCCAAAGGGCCAGTTCTAAGGTGGCTTTTCCGCTCTGCTGTCCTGAGGATCTGAACAGTGGAGTGATTCCTATATAATTTTCTCCCTTATATTCCCAAACCGCATAGATTCTACTGGTGGATGCTTCAACAGCAAGGCTCTCTGTAAAGTCTAGGTTTCCTAGGCCACCTACCCTTGAGTTGGCTGCCAATTTCATGGTGGATCTAAGAGCATTTGAATTGATGTAGGTGTTTGCATCATTGCTCATTGTTCCAGAAAATGTTTGTTGATTTAGAATGGTTCCAGTTATTTCCCCTGTTATTTTTGATACCACAGAAAAGTAGGATGTGAGACCTTCAAGACTTAATGTATGATCGAGTTTACCCTTTGCTGTGTTTCCAAACAAGACATCATTGAAGTCATAAGTGACTGTGATCAGGGATGACACAGTAGACTTTGACTTTGTGTTGCCTGTCAACTCTTGTTTCAATGTACTCTTTAACAGTGGGGTGTCCAGTGATGCACTTGTTATCACAGAGGCCTCCACGTTTCTTTTTCCAAATGATATAGAACTTTCATGTTTTCCTTCGGCAAATACAGATTTCAACGCCAGTGCTGTGGCCAGTTTAAGGCCTCTCTTCCTAGTAAGACCTGTTGTAGCATCTATGTTGAACTGAAGAGCATCAATAACTGATGTGGAGGCTATACTTACTCTTGCAGAGACATCGGACTGATTGTATATTCCAGCACTTGTTGTTACTGATATCACATTTGACTTGAAGAAGAAGTCATAAGTGAGGTTTCCTAGTGCTGGAATTAATATACCATTCTGTCCAGTTGGTAACTTAAATTTCGGAAGAGAAAGTCTACGTAAAGAGTTGGGCACATGCAGTACAGGCATTTCCAGTGAAGGAATCACTAATTTGTAAGATGGGATAGAGAAGCCAATCATTGGCACGGCAAAGCTTGGTGTGCTTATTTCTTTGGGAACTACATAACCAAAAGCAGGAAGGTCAGCAGAGAAGGAAGACACTTCAATGTTCACCAGTGGTATGGTGTAACCAGGAATTCTAAATGTTCTTGGTACTCTGCTAACCTGATTGTCCACTTTGTACTTATCGAACTTCACTTTGGCTTGATTGTAGGAGTCCATAAGGAGGTTCAGCGTTTTATCTCTGCCATTTTCAAACTTTTTGTTAAGAGTCTTCATGTTTGTATTGATGGTATCAAAAACTGCATCTAGTGGCAGTGGGATAACATGCATGTCTTTATTTTTCTGATACTGAAGTTTAATGTTTAGATCAAAATTCTGACGAGTTGTTGTTAGCAAATTCTTCAGGCCACTTTTTTCCCACAAAGAAAAGTCCCGAACCACTGGTGTCTTCATTGATGTGTATGGAACCTGGATTTCTGGGATGGAGACTGGGATTGTCAGGAAATCAAGGTTGGCTTCTCCATTCATTGCCAATGAAGCCTCAATATTCTCTTCATTGTTACCCAGTAAAATTGTATGAGCCACCTTGTATTGGTTGAATCTTCCATTTGCTTGCCATGAAACTTGTTGAACAGTGGGGCTGAGAGTAAAGTCATAGTTGTTTAGAAACTCGATCCTGCCAGTCAGTTTTAGGGGGAAACTTACTTTTAGATTCCCATTATTTGCAGTGGACAGTTTGATTTCAAAGGCTTTTGTCAAAAATGAAAATTTGTTGGTAATCGTTCCAGTAGACCGGCCTGAAAGTTCTGCATTGTGAGCGGCTTCAAGTTCCACCATCATGTCACTAACTGCAGCTTTTCCTTTAAGTGTAGCAATGCTATTTCCAACACCAGGAGCTTCGGCCTTTGACATTACTTCAATGTTTACATAGTTCAGGAACATAGAATCATACTTGAGGCTTTGATCCAGTTTAAGATACTTGTCATTTATTTTATTAGTGCCCGTTAGTTCAATGTTGCCACCTTTCATATTGAACTTGACATCAGCCTGGTGGGTGCCTTCATCTGTGAAGAGAGGGCAAGCCCATTTCCAGCTTCCTTTACCATTGGATATTAAGGAAATGCGCCCAATGTCCACTGTTGTGTCAACAGTATTTTGCAGCTCAAGCTGACTTGAAAGGTCAAGCTGTGGAATATTCAATCTATGAGAGTATTTTGTAGACACATCTGCCGTAATTCTTTTTTGCAGTGTGACAACAATGGAGCTTTGAAGATCTGCTGTATTCTTCTCAGTCAGTAAGTTGGCCGTAGTTTGGATTTGTGTCCTAATTTGACTAGATGCAAAGGTAACTTCACTGAAATGATCCACCTTCACATGTCTGTTGGCAAGTGACACAGTCTCTTTAAGAACTAACTTTTCCATCAAGGGAGCAGAAACCCGGGCATCAGCTCCAAAGGTGAAAGCCAAAGCTTCAAATACTGAGGTTGCCTCCGTAGTCAGAGATGCAATCATTTCTGGTGTTTTCTCAGTGACTGTGGAGTTTTTGACCTCGGCTAAAGTAGAGACTGTGAACACAGGAGATGCTACTCTGAATGCGCCAGACAGCTTGCCGAATGTTGGAACAGAAACTGAGTGAGGAATCTTTGGAAGCTGGAATTCAGGAATCTGTATGTCAGGGAACTGGAAATTTTCCAAGTTTAATTTAGGGATTTTATACTCTGGTAACTGCATATTGGGAATGTAGATTTCAGGAATGGAAAATTCAGGAATTCCCATGTCACTCATTGTAATATCTCTCAACAGTATGTCCGGGGATGGCAACTTATAGTCACTTGAAATCATCTGATCAATTATTTTTACAACCTTGAGTTTAATTTCATTGAGATCGATGACATAGGATGGTACTTTATAGGTGTTAAAGATTGTAAACTCAGGAGTAACAAATCTTGTTGGAATTTCGATGGCTCTTAGATTTCTGAAATTGATTTCCATAGACTGGATCTCTAGATCTGTGAATGGTACAATGAAGTATGGTGTTCTGAATGTTGCTTCTCTCAGTGCCCGCAGGCTAACTTCAAATGAAGGAATTCTGATAAATTTTAAATTAATTTCTGGAACCACAAATCCTTCTTCTACAAGGACTTTCAATCTATCAGCCCATTCTTGGATATCATTCTCTCTTGCAAAGTCGCTAATCTTGCCAGCCATGGTGTTCCACTGTTCTGTTACAAAAATCACTAAACGCCGGTAAGCGTGGCTAATGTCTTGTAGATACCTCTGGCATTCTTCTTTTATGTTCATTGCATATATTCTGTCTCTGGCATCCTCAAGGTGCTCAATTATTCTGGTCTTCCATTCATTTAATACTGTTAAGGTCATAATATCTTCATACCACTGTGCAATTGCAGCAAGCCTTGTGTCTCTTACTTGTTGAAGATACTCTATGACCACAGCCCTCACATTCTTTAAATATTGTCTTAAAGCTTCTACTTTTTGTGGAAGCTCTAGAGCCCTCAGTTTCTCATTTACATTTTCCGTCAACTCTTTGATCTTGTTGTTAAACTCATCCACAAATTTGTCATAATTGAAGGACCTCATCTTCTGAACCAAGATATCTAAGTAATAGTTGATGTCATCAATTAGCTTCTTAAAGTCATAGTCCCTAACTTGTTTGACCGTGGCATCGACAAATGTAATCGCCCTCTTGCAATGGGATCTGACATCAATGTTATTTAGCATGTCTGTTGCCTTTTTGATGGTTTCTTTAACATTCTGTTGGTTAAGGAACTCAACAAACTTTTCTATGAGCACTGCAAACTTTTTGTCAATTTCATAATAGGCAACAAAGTCTTGAAATTTGTCCACAACTGCGTTGATTTTTTCACTCACTTGAAATTCCTCTAATTGCGTGACAACAGCGTTTTTAATTTGTTCTATAAGAAATCTAATGTTTTCGAAGGGTATGGAATCTTTGATCTGCTTTACAAATCTGTATACTTCGTCAGACTGTAGGAGTTCCTTGACATTTCGAACCATCTGATCAAAGTTAATTCTTTGTATGTAAACCTGGATTTGATGTAAGAATCTCTGGATGTTAGCTTTGATGTTGTATTGTTGGTCAACATTTTGAATCCAGGCAGCCAAGCTCTGTCCAAAGTCATTAACATTCATGTTTTCAATTGAAACTCGTATATTCTGAATCATATCAATGGTCTTCTCCCGTACTTTGTATTCATTGTCAAAGGCCTTCAGTTTCTCCACACATCTCTGAATTAAAACCTCGATGGATTTCTTAAGCTCATCAAAATTTTCTTTCATATATCTGTCCATTTCAGTCCAGGCTTTCTGCAAACGTAATTGAACCCGTCTGAAATAATCTTCGACTGCAGATTGAAGTTCCTCAGCTGTGATCCTATATTCCTTGGCCCATGATACAATTCTTTCTTTTATCTGACTCGCTTTGTTTTCTAGATCCATACTGTTAATGTACTCATTCATTCTTTGGCTAGCTGTATCCACTGCCCTTCTGTATCTCTGGACATATTGGTCAATGTCTACGTCTTTCAATGAATTCTGCAGAGCTTGTAGAGCAGTCAGTAATGCAGTTCTCATTTTCTCAAAGTACAAAGACATGTTCTCGATGAACGGCAAGTTGATGATATGCATGTCTTTATTTTTGTCATACTTGATGTGGCCAGAGATGCTGAACTCTTGAGGTGTATTGACTTTGTCTCTTAAGTTTAGGGAGTCAATTGGATTAAACTTGACAAAAGGCAGATTCACTTCTCTATCTAGTATAGAGATGTCAGCTAGAGTTTGCCCACTAACTTGAACCCCAATACTGTCAGCATTATTGAAGGCACTTAAGTCCTGGTTGTATGTGTTCTGGTTTAGGCGACTTTTCAGCTTCCATGAGCTCAACTGTTCAGAAGGAGTGAACAACAGGTTGATGTTGTAATCTAGGAGAGTTTCATGAGGTTTGCCTCTTCCAAATGAATGCTTTGTTGATCCTCGGTAATCGTGAACTAAATTAAAGGAAAGGGGCTCTGCTTTTAGTATGAATTTGCTGTAAAGCTGTCCTGCCTGTTCACCAAAAATCATAAGTTTTCCATCTCCGTTGGTTTGAGAGTCAATAGTAAGAGTGAATGGCTTCACAACTGAGCGAATTCTGTTGGTAAATCGGATATCTTTTGAATCACAGTTTGTGCTGCTGCTTAGTGAGACAGAGAGGCCGGCGACATCCAGCGTCAGTCTATGAGAATGGGTAGTTCCTAGTATATTTGCAATAGTGTCTGTATGAACATTCGCTGCCATATCACCAGCTGAGAAACCATAGGAATGCTTTATCTCGTCTTTGTTGTAAGCGCCTCTGATGTTGCCATTGACATTCACCTTGAAGGCTTCAAGCTGCACTTGTCCATTGTTGGTAAACTCTAAAGCACCATATTGCATTTCATTGTTCAGCAGAGTTGTCATGGTATAGGGCTTCATCTGGAAGTCAAACTTGTGTTTGTGGAATCTGTCAGCGCTTAGAGAGTTTTCAAATTTGGAGGTGAACTGCAGAACGTATCCCACAATGCTTAGGTCTTGGCTGCTTTCAAGTTTTATTTGATCGTATGACCCCAATAAATTGTTAGAAAACCTCAGACCGTCTTTACTAACCCTAAAGTTCAACAGATGCTTGCTGTCCAGACCCAGAAGAGTAGCTTGATATATACTACCCAGAGACAGTTCACTTAAGGAGCCTTTTCCATCAACAGAAATCTTTGCACTGTGTTCTCGATATCTTCCACTCGCCGACACTTTCATTCCTGCTCCCGCCAATCCGACTGCAGCATTCAACTCACTCTCTAACAGTAATGGACTGTAGTTGACACTGGTGGTAGCACTAGTAGAAAGGCCATCTTGGTTGAGCCTCAGAGTTGCCTTGTACGCACCTCTACTTGCCTGGTTATTAAGAGTGAGGTCGGAATTCAGTTCAAGACCAAGTGAGTTAAGAGAACCGGACAAAAGGGTATAGAACCTGTTGCGCTTATAGTCAGCCTGATACTCTGAGCGTATTGCAGCCATCTGCTTTGACACTGTGAGCTCGAATTTGTTCAGCCCAACTAGGTTGTGGTAGTTTCCATTTGTATCTGACTTCAGGGTCAACTGCTGGTCTCTGTAATCGGCCGTCATGGTGTTGACAAGCGCTCCATCTTGGAAATCCGTTGTCGATTTCAATGTTACTGCTTCATTCAGGAACATTCCTGATAATTTGTTTGTTGCTTTCAGGAAAGAGGAGTCAAACTTGTAGTTGGATTCTATTTTTGTTTGTAGGGTATCTGTGTTAATGGTGGATGTTAATATTAAGTCACCGTTTGCAAAAAGGGAGGCTGCCTTCAGTCTAGTTTTGACATCAGATTCTGTCAGTGCTATCTGGTTGTTGACCGTTGTCTTGACTGAGGAAACTGCAGAAGCTTCAAGTCCCAACGCACTTCTGGCCTGATAGGAATAGGATCCTTTATATAGCTGGTCACTCTTAAAGTTAAATATCTGACTGAGCCTCATGTTTGCATCGAGAAGGCTGTGGTGTAATGATCCCTCAAAGGACCTGGTTACCAGGCTTGGTAGGTCAGTTGTGTGCTGTGCAGAACCTGTAAAGGTAAAAATGGATTAATTAACATAGTAATAAAGCAATAAATTAGCAATATAAACATGCACAGAATATCTATCGATCTATCTAACTAACTATTCACACATTATGACACACACACACAGATATACTTTCACACATATACACACTTTGACATATATATACTGTACATAGATATACACATATGCACACTGTGACACACATACACAGATATACATTCCTACAAATACAATATACATCCTGTGGCATATATATATATATATATATATATATATATATACATATATATATATATATATATATATATATATATATATATATATATATATATATATATATATATGTCATACATTCACACAGGCATAGACAAAATGGCCTAGATTTACTAATGTGTCTCTGCCAGAATTTTGGCTAAAAAAGTGGCACACAGGATTTTTCTCCACATTTATTATGCATTTTAGACACTTTTACGCCTGGTATGAAAAAGAGGTGGGTATATGCAAAAATGGGGCATGGTTTATTCGGCACCAAAAAAAAATACACCTGAATCTGGCTGAAAATAGTGGTGGACTTTAAGCCAAGTAATAGATGGTGTAAACTTTGCAACAAAAAACTAGACTGTCTTTAAGTGCAACAGATTTATCAAACAGCCTAAAACACTTTAACAGTTTTAGTAAATGTGGGCCTGTAGAGATGTATGTAATGCGCCCATCTGCTTGTTAATGATGAACATATCTCATGTCGCTGACAATTTACAAGGGTCCACATAGACCAATAGGACTTATTTTTCAAGTATTTGATCTTCTAGTTGTATTTAGGCCAATCATTATTCTTATATTATGTACATGTAATGCACAACTTTCACCAGAAGACAGCACACAGCATTATTTCACCCATCCCTTAAGCTCTACATATTAATATCTAAAAAAAAAAATCACTTACCATCAATGTTATATGAAAGAATATCCACTATGGAGTCTGCTTTGACTTGGTATCGTAAACTAAAGGTCTGGATGTCAGTGGTAGTGTTCCCGCCGGTGTACGATGCCGACCAGTTGTAGAAGTTGCTGTTTATGTTAGAAGACAGGTCCAATACTCCGATAAGGGGTATTCTCAGTTGGTAATTCTCTGGAATGGTGAAGGCTGGGACTCTAAACTCCTTTTCTTGGACAACTAGTCCCATTGACTGCAGTTCTAGTTTTGGAGACCTGAAAGTTTTCGCCACAAGTTGGTGAGACGTCTTCCCCGCAAAGGGTAGTGGGATATCGATGACGGCACTATTCTTGTTGAATCTGTATCTGATCTTTCCATCGCTGCAAAAAAATTAGAAAACGTATATAAAACATGGACTTTTGTAAATGTTTAAAGCCAATACAACCATATATATTGTAGAGGCGGCAGAGCTGAATTTGTCATTCAACTGTAACTCAATATACTAATGCAATCATGATGTCACCATGAGTTACGCTGAACCACAAACATAGCTCTGATATATATATATATATATATATATATATATATATATATATATATATATATATAAATAATCAATTACCTGTTTAAGAACAAGTTTTCAGGGAGAGGCGGGATACCCAGTTCCCGGAGGTTCAGATCTCTTAAGGCATACAGCTTGTGGCCGAGGGTTTGTGCGTATGGACTGTCCCTTGAAGCCGCTTGTAACCAGTTCTGGGTTGCCTGAAATGAAAAGAGGATTTCTATTCATATGACATGATCCTACACTGATGTACAACTGATCTGCCCATAGATCTTAAGCCAATACATAATGCTAAGTGACATTACCAATAGTTTATATTGAGTGATAAAAGGGGTTGTACACCAATATATTTTTCATTTAAATCAACTGGTGCCAGAAAGTGCCAGAGATTTGTAGTTTACTTCCATTAAAAAAATCTCAAGTCTTTCAGTACTTATCAGCTGCTGTATGTTCTGCAGGAAGTAGTGTATTCTTTCCAGTCTGACACAGTGCTCTCTGCTGCCACCATTGTCCATATCAAGAACTGTCCAGAGCAGTAGTGAATACCCATAAAAAACCTTTCCTGCTTTGGACAGTTCCTGACATGGACAGAGGTGGCAGCAGAGAGCAGTGTGTAAGACTGGAGATAATACACCACTTCCTGCAGGACATAGAGCAACTGATAAATACTGGAAGATTGGAGCTTTTTTTTTTATAAAGTAAATTACAAATCTATAGAACTTTCCAAAACATTTTTTTTTTAAATAAGTTTTTACCGTTCTGATGGCATCACCCCCGAGAGGCAATCAAATTTATCACTGAACCCTTTAGTACTCAAGACCAGCAAGGAATATACTTTCAACCTTTTCTCCACTCTGGACCAACAGGGATTTTGAAATTACATGATAATCTGTTTACAAATGGGAATTACAAGTTTGAGACCACTATGTAAGCGGGAATATGGGGCACGCCCATTGCTTACTAGAGCATTGTTGCCTTAAAGATACGGCATGCACTTACTGATATAGCAATAAAGCTTACCACTATGGACTGTGAAGCAATATGGCGAACGGTCATGTCTGTCTGGGCCACCTTATGATCTAGGATTGTGTTGGCATAGTTCTTCAGGGATTCAGGATAGTTGGCAATGTCGGAGAATTCGATGTCGGGCATTTTCGAGATGATCTTCTTAACGTTGCTGTTAGATGTAGTGCTCCAGTCTACCTCAACCTTTTCATTGTCTAGAGACAATAAAATGTAGATGTTTACAACAATACGAAGACTAAGATGGAGAATAAACTTGTGCTAGGTCTGTAGATCATGGCCAGGTGGGAATGAACCTACCATAGGTGAACACCAGGTTCTGGGATCCAGACAGGGCACAGATAGTGGCAGAAGACTTGAGCTGAAGGTTGAAGTCACTTAGTGCTCTCCTAAAGATGGCATCTGCCCTGGCCTCCATATCTAGCCTTGGGATTAACAGCTCTCCGCTAAGGGCGCCATCATTGCTGCCATCATCATAGCTGTGAATGGAGAGAATAGGATCTATCGTTAATATGAAGGTCGGTAATGGTCAGTGCTGTAGAAGTGGAGAAGACGAATAACAAAGATGGATAATAGGAGGTGGTGAAAGGGCAGCAAGAAGGAACACTCCATTACATATATGTGTGTGTGTCGAGTGATTGGTTTCTAGGGGCAACTGAGCCACTTCTATCTTACACCAGTTTGATAAATCTCCCACGTTTTTTTAGGGTGACGTTGTTCTCTCCTCTCTGGTGGTTTTGAGGCTCTGTGGCAGTTTTTTCAAAGGCAGCATGCTGAAGGGGTGGCGTTTTTTTTTTTTTTTTTTTCTCCCATAAACTTTAATGGGATTAATCTGGTTTTCTCAAAAATGCCATTGCTGTGTGTATGGTATTTTTTTTCCTGGTGTTTTTGTCAGCTTTTGTGGTACAGCAGCTAGGTTATGTAATGGCAGAGGAAAAAAAATTCAGCACACAAAAACGCTTAAACCACAAAAAAAGATCATTCACAAAGAAAGTAAAAACCACCAGAAAAATGGGGAAAAAAAAAAAAAAAAAACAGAAAGAAAAAGAACGCCACCCACCGAATTGGCGTTTTTTCTGGGGTTTTTTTAGTTTTGGGGCCTGAAAAACGCCAGACAAAGGCCATGTTCACACGGCATATCACCGCGCGCCCGCATCAGAACTCCTCACAGCACACAATGAAGCTTGCGGATGGAACTGCTCGCTTCATTGTGTGAACTGACATTTTTTTCTACGACATGTTCAGTTCTTTGCGGTGCCGCTTGGGATCCCGGCCGGAGCGTATACGATGTGTATACACTCCGGCCGGGATCCCATAGAGCAACATGGGGCTAGTCCACACATACAAAGTACGACCATTGTTGCCGATGGCAACAACGGCCGTACTTTTACGTTGTGTGAACATAGCCAAAAAGTGTGTGTGAGGACACCCTCACTGTCACTTACATTTTTTTTTTGGATAAGTTATGCAGACATGTAAAAAAGTTTTGATCAGTCAGGGTCTCTTACCCCCTCTGATTGTAAGATATCACCAGACTTCACACACGTGTGTACATGTATATGATATCACTTACCTTAATCTGCCTGTGAAAGTGACTTCTGAGACCTGTTGGTTGTTGAATTCAGCGATCAGAGTCTTCCTGGAGGATCTCCTGGAGTCATCGTATTCACTGAAGGCTCTAATACTGCCGCCAAACTGTACATTGGCGCCTGGGATTTCCACGTTACTTGTCAGAGTAACCTTGTTGCTGTTATATGTCACGGTCAGGCTCGCTTCTGAAGCTTTATTTTCTGGTAAAACAATGAGGGGTAATAAGGTTACAAGGATTGTTCTACATTACCAAGAAGAGGTCTGTTTTTTCCCCCCAAACAGCTCCATTCTTGTCTATGGGGTGTGTCTGCAATTGCAGGGGATGAGCTCTAATATCAGCAACAACTTATTGAAAAGGTGCTGTATTTTGTTTTGTTTTTTTCCTATAAATTTTTTAAATAGAAATGCCATTACCTCCTGCTTGTACAAAGATTTGCA